>NC_089492.1:12240000-12587083 GCF_036850765.1 Saccopteryx bilineata | reverse complement strand
TGTCCCTCTCTCTGTTTTCAGTCTCCCACTTACAAAAAGATAAAGAGAAGAAAATTGTTACACTAAGGGAGCTCAGAAACTTTATACAATCTTTATTCACTTGTAATTCTGTTCAAAGTCAACTATGTTCTAAGTTCAGATACAGACCTGTTAGTTGGAAGAGAAGTATCAGTTTATTCTATTTCTCTTTAAAGAAGGGTACTCTGTATGTATTATATTTGTGACTTACATATAGAAAAAAAAAGTAATGCTAAGCTTGACATTCATGAATTTCTATTTCAAATGGTCACTTGTACTTACTAAAAGTTGTTTCCCATCTTCATTGAGAAGCACACTTTCTATGGTTTGCTGAATATAAACACCTTCATTGAGATCATCCAGGTATCTAGGAATGAAACCCCAGAGCAAGTTATTCATTGATAATGAAAACTTTAACAACATCTTTTATGAAAAAAATGAAAGATTTCTAAAAGATAGGCAAGATACTTGGCATTCCAGCCTTCAGATATCATAGTTTGTGGTCCTTCACAATTTTAAGAGTTGACTTATGAACTGAAACTCGTTAGTAGGGCCACAGGTTGACATTTACGGCTATTACAAGGAAAAGGAATATTCCCCAGTCCCAATTTATGAACTGCAAATATCTTAGCAAGTAAAGGCATAAGAAGATGGAATAGTTAGTTTAAAAGCCAATGAATAATTAATTCTAAGGGCTGGAAGAAAGAGAATACTGTTTGGTTAGGGATTAGAAGGAAGGTTATGGCTACTAATGCTACAAAAATGTTATCTTTTTTCACTTTTTACATATAATAGAATATGATTATAAATCACAGGATTGAAAGCCATATGACTTAGTATAGACCAAGATTATTATAATACTCCACAAACTCAGGCAATTATAATAAAACTCTAAAATACTTAAGATGAGTAGTGCCACAAGGAGGACCCAACAGTTATGCGTGGTATAATCTAGTACATTTTGTAGTCACTCAGATTTACATGTTCTAGGGTGTCCCTTTTCCCTCTCCACTATTTACTATTACAGAATAAACTATTACTAAATTAATCATTACCTGTTTAAGTCTACAATATATTTATGCACACTTTGAAATGCTAAATAAAATCTGGTTACAATTTCTATGTTGTTTTCACGAAATTCTTCATCTAAATCCTGTAGCTCTGGCTTAGCTTCCAGTTTGCTTTCCCATAATTCCGGACCCTAAGTAGAAAAACAGATTTATGGAGATGTCAATAAAAACATACTTGTTGGTAACAATTTCTAAGCGGTCTTTTAAAAATTTGTTCTTATGCCTTAAAAGGGATGTCAATGTTGAAAGTAGAGCAACAGAAAGCAAATACATTGAAAGAAGATAACAGATACCTGGATATAAAGTCCCTTTGAAAGAAACAAATTTGAATTGCAACTACAATTAGATACTTTAATGTGAAATATATTATACCAAAGCTATCCTTTTAAAATTTGATTATGTTGTATTAGGGCTTCACACAATATCTTCAGGTTATTTTGAAATTAGCTGATATTTAATTTGGTTTAAAATCTCTCCTCTTTAACTCTTTCTCCATAATTGATTTAACTTCTCAGTCTCATGGTTCCCAGAGAAAGCATGCTTTGTAGAAAAGACAGTGATAAAGAGGCTATTGGGGAAGATTACCTTAAAATAGCTGAAATCAAATATGATATCTCCATATTTCTGTTGATCAGCTCGGTCTTTTAACCTGAATACAGCAGGAATAAACTCAGAGAGCCTCAAAAGTTCAGCAATGATGGCATTGCCACAGGAAACGATCCTTAGGATTGCCTGGCCACAGAGGTTGTTCTCAGCTAGAAAGTCCAACATCCTGAGGCTCGTCAACTACTCCGTGCCTTGCCTGGCCTGGCCTGGCCGGTGGGAATGCTGGACCAGCTTCAGAGCTGGGGGTCTGGGAATCATTAGATGAAACCAGGTCTGCAGACAGATGTTTGCTCCATTTGAGACACTGTATCCAAAATAAATAAATAAATAAAATAACCAATTTTTTTAAGGAAGCATGGAGAAACACATACATTAATATTTTTCTCCCAAACCTCCTAAAAAATAAACAAGAAAAATGAGTTCTGATTTGGTTGAGGATATTTACTCTCCACTCTTCATGTTTTCCATGTTGGAGGGCTTTGATAAATTAACACTCTTGGCCTCTTTCTAAACCCTTTCTTCACTTTTCCCCTAAGGACCCAATTTAGCTAACCCTGAGCTTGGGAGAAGGACCCGCTGAGCATGCGTGACTCCAGTGTACCCTCAACTGGGTGCTAATTTCTTGTTAAATTCTCCTTACAGGCCCTGGCAGGTTGGCTCAGTGGTAGAGCGTCGGCCTGGCGTGTAGAAGTCCTGGGTTCGATTCCCGGCCAGGGCACATAGGAGAAGCGCCCATTTGCTTCTCCACCCCTCCCCCTCTCCTTCCTCTCTGTCTCTCTTCCCCTCCTGCAGCCAAGGCTCCATTGGAGCAAAGATGGCCCGGGCGCTGGGGATGGCTCCTTGGCCTCTGCCCCAGGTGCTAGAGTGGCTCTGGTTGCAAAAGAGCGACTCCCCGGAGGGGCAGAGCATCCCCTCCTGGTGGGCGGAGCATCGCCCCCCTGGTGGGCATGCCGGGTGGATCCCGGTCGGGCGCATGCAGGAGTCTGTCTGACTGTCTCTCCCGGTTTCTAGCTTCAGAAAAATACAAAAAAATAAAAATAAAAAAAATTCTCCTTACAGGAATTGCATCACTTGTTTTTGCTTTGGGAAAAGGTATGTCCTAAAATGTACTAGAATTAGTTTTTTACAAAAATTTTGATCATATATTAGGTATAGGAAGCCTTGTTACCAAGGATAATACAAGCCTGAGAAAGGCTACACAGTGACTCTAAAGAAGGAACAAATTTCATACTAAACAGTAGAAAAGTTTGATTAGGAATGTATCTTAAAACATTATAACTAAAACTGATAGAAGTGCATTTTATATTTAATAAAATTTAGAGTAAAATTGCCAAAACTATGTACTAATTCAATGGACAAACAGAGAATGAGTCAAAAGTTTATTTTATCAAATGGTGATTTTGGTAATATAGTATCTTACACTTCATTGTTGACTTTCATAGCATGATCTTTAAAGAGGTAATTTTTACAAAACAGTTTCAAGGTATCATTCCTTTTCCCAAAGGCCTCTCCCAATTCTTTATCAAATCATTATCTTCTGAAGTGCCATTTGTGTCATTATCTTTGTTGCATTTCTCTCCTCTTTGTGTTAATTGGCTACGTCAACATTTGTCATTTTCATGGAAGCCAGACTTAAACTTTTCCAAGTCATGAATGCCTATGTCTTTCCCAACATTTGCAGTTTCACTTCCTTTCTGAAGCTAGGTTAGACATGTGACTCTGACCAATGAGACATAAGAGGGAGTCTATGGTGAGACTCCTAGGAAATTCTTATTCCTTCTACTACAAGGAGAAGGGCATGTGGAGAGAAATTTCCTTTTCTGGCTCTGACTATCCCTGCCTTTAAATCTGGCCCAATGAACATTTGACACCTGAAGCCCAGTAGCCATCTTGAAACCATGAGATGACAAGCCTAAGAGAAGAAGCCAACACCGTGGTGTGGAAGAAGAGAAAGAATCTGAATTCTTGTTGATGTTATTGACTGACTCATTGATTCAACTGTGGCACAACCTACCTCCGAATCCTTGTTAATGAACTGCTTTTTATGGTATATCTACTGTTGAGTTCTGGATTATTTACAGGTGAAAGAATTCCTAATGATATAGAATCATTCATTAAACAAATACCTACTTATCCAGTCAGTGCCTACTATACGCCACACACTATTTTAGGACCTGAAGATAGTTCAGTGAACAAAACTAAGTTTCTGCTCTCATGAAGCCTATATACTATTGGGAGTAGGAAAGGGATAACAGAAAAATACACATATACATACAATAAAGGGATGCTGCGTGAGCTATTTTATCTTACATAGAATGATTTGTGAAAGCCTCCCCGATAAGACGATATTTGAGCAGGGATCAGAAGGAAATAAGGGAGCAAAGAGTAGGGTATCTGAGTGTGGTCAGCAGCCTTTAGGAGGGTCCCCAATGACCTCCACCTCTTTATTCATGCCCTGTGTTGTCTCTTCCTTAGAATGTGACTAACTGACTTCCTTCTAAAGAACAGAGGATGGCAGACTGAAACATACCACTGCTGAGATTAGACTGCAGAAAGACCGTAACTTCTAGCTTGAGAACCGCTCTGGCTTGTTTGTCCTGGGAAGGAGGTTGTCATGTTGTGAGAGAGCCCCACGGAGGAACTCATGTGACAAGGGATTGAGAATCCTGCCAACAGCCACTCCAGTGAGCTTGGAAATGGATCCCAACTCCAGTTGAACCTTCAGATGGGACAATAGTTCCTGTTCACAGCTTGACTATAACCTGCCTATGGACAAGGGGTCAGAAACCTATGGCTAGCGAGCCAGATATGGCTTTTTTGATGGCTGCATCTGGCTCCCAGATAAATCTTTAATTTAAAAAATGTTAAAAATATAGAACATTCTCATGTATTACAATCCATTCATTTCCTACTACTCATGTTTATGGTTGCGGGTGGCTGGAGCCAATCACAGCTGTCTTCCAGGACACCAAATTTTTATTGGATAATGTGTAACATAAACGGGTCGTTGTATGGCTCTCATGGAATTACATTTTAAAATATGTGGCGTTTATGGTTCTCTCAGCCAAAAAGGTTCCCGACCCCTCCTTAGACCCTGAGCTAAAGGCACCCAGGGGAGCCATTCTACCTGATTCCTGACCACAGAAACTACTATAAAATAATAGATATTTATTGTTTTAAGCCACTAGATTTTTGGAGTAGTTTGTTATTTTACAACAGACAATGATCTAGGAGAAAGGCATTCCAGGTAGAGGTTATAAAGAAGTGCAAAGGTCCCGGGGTAGGACTGTGCTAGATAAATTTAAGTAATAGCAAACTGGCTGTGGTGGGTACTGCAGAGTGAGCAAGGGATAGAAGCAGAGATCAGGGGAGGGAGGTAGTTGGGGTTGGTCAGATAGTAGCTGAGAAGTCACTGCAGTTATCTAGAATGCTCTCTCATGAGGGCATCCTATGATACACATAAAGGCATAAAACTTTAGACTCAACTGAGAGGAGGGCAAACTATGATTAACAGATTTTGGATACTAAGATAGGACAGATAATGGGGCCATGGAGGAAACAGCATTTCCTGCCTTCTTTTACAGCCCCCCTCCCCCTCCCCCAAAGAAGGACAGACACACTCAGCACCTGCATGCACGTAGTCAGGTTGGCTTAGATCTGGGGTAATGATTAAGTCAAGACTTCTGTGTGTGTATCTCTTATTTTAATCTTTGAATCTTTACTCAAGAGTTACACTGTAGGCAACATTTAAATATTTATTTGGCTGGAGTAATCCCATTGTTGGCTGAAAAACTGGCCCTGAAGAACAGAATTTAAGACCATCGTTAAAGATGCCTAACCAGGTTGCAGTGATCTTAGAGCTAGTTAACTTTATAGGAGTTCAAACTTAGTTGAGCTTAAAAAAAAAAATCACTCTAGAATGAGGAGCAAATAAACATAGAGCAGAAGCTATATTAAATCTCCCAGCCCTGGCCGGTTGGCTCATTGGTAGAGCGTCGGCCTGGCATGCAGGAGTTCCAGGTTCGATTCCTGGCCAGGGCACACAGGAGAAGTGCCCATTTGCTTCTCCACCCCTCCCCCTCTCCTTCCTCTGTCTCTCTCTTCCCCTCCTGCAGCCAAGGCTCCATTAGAGCAAAGTTGGCCCGGGCGCTGAGGATGGCTCCATGGCCTCTGTCTCAGGCGCTAGAATGGCTCTGGTTGCAACAGAGCGACACCCCAGAGGGGCAGAGCATCGCCCCCTGGTGGGCGTGCCGGGTGGATCCCTGTTGGGCGCATGTGGGAGTCTGTCTGACTGCCTCCGTTTCCAAATTCAGAAACACACACACACAATCTTCCATTTGGTTCTATTGGCACTAGGAACGAAGAAAATTCCAGTACAGGCTGCATTATTATTACTCTTTGCCATGGAATGAAACCAGAGATCCCACTCAATTTCCTAACTGTCTTTTACAAGGCACCCAGAAAAGTGGTTGTTACTTTATCTTTAAGAATTTGGTATGAAAATGTGTTTCTCCAGTTGGAAAGTCACAAAAGACAACCTGCTTTCAAGAATGAAGCATGATATCATCCCATCAATTACCCGGTGGGCACAGAACTGAACTCTGAAAGACTTTAAATTGTCTTGGGACAAACCACTGTGGACCCTACTCGGAGGACAAGAAAAGAGAGGTCTATTTTTATCCTGTCATAAAACCTCAGTTCCACAGAGAAAGAAGTGCTGGCCTCTACCAATCCATGATCAGGAGAAATTATAAAGGTTGCTGATCAAGATAAAAGTGGAATCTCTCTCCAGAAAAAATTCTGAAATGAGCCTGACCCCTCTAGTCTGATTCATAAATCCTGGGGAAGGCAGGAGAAGGAAAACGAGGTATTTCTGACTGTGGGCAGAGGCAGTAAAACCTCTCTCCCCACACCACCCTGACCCCATCACGTATCATGGACCTCCGTGCATTCGGAACCAGGAGACCCGGTTCCTTTATGGGCTCTGTACGTTTTCCTTCATTTGTTTTTTACTCTTAAGACCATCCACAAACCAGGATCCTCAAAACATTTTTTCCGAAATGCAAGGGCTGGGTATCAGCATGTCACAGGTGAGGGAGAACTGAGCTGCAGAGAGGAACAATGACTGGTCCTAACTCACAGCCATGGCAGGACCGGAATTTACACCTGGGTGGGTCAGATTGTATACACGCTCACTACCCACGCAGTTTTCCCGACGGGAAACGGAGGAATAACGACGTCCACACAGCCCGGCTCCCGGAAACCTGGGAGGATACGGATGCGGGCCAGGCAGCTGACCATCACTCCCTTAAGCCCCGGAGCGGCGTGGAAACTGTCCCCGTCTCCAGGGAGACGAAGAGCTTGGATTGCAGCCCCAGCCCCGGGAAGCCCCTCAGTCCTCCGCGCCGCTCCCTCGCCCCGGCCAGACCCACCCCGCGCCACTGCCGTCCCCTCCGGCCAGCGCGGCCCAACAGGGGGCAGGGGGACGTGAACCGAGGGGCGCGCGCACCCCGCCCCACTTACTGTCATCCGGGCCGCGCCGGGGCGCAGAGCGGGGCCGCCGATCGCGCGGGAAGCCGGCGCCCGGTCCCCACCCCCGCCTCTCCGCAGGGGACCTCCCTACCCTCCGCCCGGGACCAACAGCCGGCGGAACCCCGGCTTCCACCCCGGGTTTCCCAGACGGTCGCAGAACCCAAGGGGCGGAGAGCAGGGCGGGGCGTCATGTGACCACGGGCGGGCGACGGCTGATGACGTCCGAGCCCGCGCTCGCAGTTTCAGCGATAGGGAAGCGAGGGAAGGAAGGGGTTGGGGTCTGGGTGTAGAAAGTCAGGGTGCTGCCGGACGGAACTGGGTCGGGCGGCAGGTAAGGCTGACGCGGGGGACGGCGATGGGGAGGGTGGCGGCAGGTGTCGCCTCCCTGTGGGGGCACACCACGGGTCTCCTGATGGCGGGTCCTGGTTCTCTTCACGCCACAGCAACGAGGCTGCGGCAGTTTACCTCATTCTCCGGGACCCCACCTCTCCGTCCTTCAACCCGAAGTGTATGCGGAAAAGATCACGCGTTCTCGACCCAACCGTGTTTGCTTTGAACTGCCTTTAAACCAGGGCCTTGGGCAGGTCGTTTAGATGAACTCTCTGGGCCTCTCTGTAAATGTTTGTGAGGATTAGAGATCATGGGAATGGAGTCCCGGACCACCAGTTCATGTCACACTGTTGGGAACCTACAAATGGTGGTTGCTGTTACTTCTGTCTGCAAGCCTTGACTCATCGCCTGTTTTGTGTGAGCTGTTTTATATTCTGTAGAGTATGTCAGAGTGCTAGTTTAAGTTGCTCCCAGGGAGAAGGAGTGGTGGACGTGTGAGCAAATAGTTGTGATGAATTATATCGAGTGTGTGTGTGATAGGGACGGTGGTAACGTGAGGGAGGGAAAATACAGTTGCCTGAATGGATGAGGGAAGGCAAAAGATGTGTCTGTGCATCTTGAGGTGTAGCTCTGGTTATACTGTACAGGCAGGCCCCCGTGGATTTAAAGGCCAGCACCCTGTCTATAAATTGTTTTTTCTGTGCCTACCCCTGAGCTGTACAGAAAGATGAGAGGAGGGAACAGTAGAGAAGTATTTTTATATTGGCTAGTAATTGGTTCTGCCTGCAGAGAATCTTTCAGACCTGCTAGGATTTAAATGCCTGTGTCCCTTTCCTCATTCGTATCATATATTGAGGTCCTAATGCCAGTGTGATGTTATTAGGTGAGGCCTTTGGGAGCTGCTTAGGCCAGAAGGGTGGAGCTCATAGATGGTTGGCCAGAGAGCTTGGTTGGTTGGAGCGTCTTCCCAAAGTGCATAGGTTGCCGGTTTGATCCCTGGTCAGGGCACATACAGAACAGTTCGATGTTCCTGTCTCTCTCTCCTCCCTTCGTCTCTCACTGAAATCAGTAAATTAAAAAATATTATTTTTAAAAGGGGCTGCAGAGAGCTCTCTGCTCCCATCTATGGTGACAAAGAGCTAGAAGGTATGGGTATGAACCAGGAAGTGGGCCTTCACCAGAACTTGACCATCCTGTCTCCTTCATTGTGGACTTCCGAGTCTCCAGAACTGTAAGAAATAAATTTCTGTTCATAAGCTACCCCGTCTGGTGTTTTCTCAGAGCAGCCCTAATGGCCTGACAAGGCCTGTTGTGGGAGGCAGTAATGTGCTGGGGAGAAACGCAGGTAACAAACGTGTGAACCTTGTTGTGAACTGTCATGGAGACCACAGGTATAGGGACCAAAATGATTGTTATCTGGGGAAGGCTCAAGAGGAGATTGATTTAAACAAGGGTTTCTCAACCACTACAATGTTGATATTGGAGTCAGATAAATCTTTGTTTTGGGGGCTTTCCTGTGACTTACGTACTTATCTGTTCTTCATGGGAGGAACAGGGTGTCTACTACTCCATTTTACTGTCTGTCCATTCTCTTTGCTTCCCAATCCGAATCTTTTTCTGTACTCCGGAATCACAGAAGAAAGTTTTCCCTAGCTCTCTGCAAGTGTCAAGTTTTGTTGGGGCATGTCAGTTTTGCAGTCCCAGTAAAGGATAGCCACCATGTCCGTGGTGGATGCTTTCCACTTATCCTGAGCACTAATCCTTATATACATTGTGTTTTAGTCGGCTCGGGCTGTTATTTAAAAAATACCATAGAGTGATGGCTTAAACAACAGAAAATTCTTTCTGTAAGCTTTTGGAGATAAGGTACTAGCATGGTTGGATACTGGTAAGAGCTCTATTTCTGGCCGGTCCCCTTTCTTCTCACTGTGTCCTTATGTGGAGGGAGGGGAGAGATGGAAAGAGAGATGGGAGTAGGTTGGGAGGGAGGGAGAGAGAATGAGAATGTGCCCTAGTGCCTCTTCCTCTTCTAATAAGGACACTAATCTTATGAGGGTTCTGCCCTCACGGCCTCATCTAACCCCAATTACCTCTCAAAGGCCTCATCTCCAAATACCATTACATTGAGTGTTAGAAACTCAACATGTGGATTGTGGGGAGACACAATTATCTCAGTGTTCTCCATTCTTGTTTGATCCTAAGAATCATCTGTGGGGGCCTCAGAAAAATACAGTTTCTTCAGTGTGTCTACTAGAGACTGATTCAGTAGGTCTTAGACAGTATCTGCAAAATCTGCAATTTTAGTATTTCAAATGATTCTTTTTTATTTGAACTGATTAAGATCAGAGAAGTTTGAGAGAACTACAAAATCTGATATATCCATAATAATGCTATTAGATTGATGTGCTTATCTGCTTTTTACAGGTAGAGGAGATAAGCAACTTCACCAGGGCTGTGCAGTTTTGGTTTTTTTTTTTTTGTTTTGTTTTTTTCAGAGACAGAGAGTCAGAGAGAGGGATAGAGAGGGACAGACAGACAGGAACAGAGAGATGAGAAGCATCAATCATCGGTTTTTTGTTGTATGTTGCAACACCTTAATTGTTCACTGATTGCTTTCTCATACGTGCCTTGACCGTGGGCCTTCAGCAGACCGAGTAACCCCTTGCTCGAGCCAGCAACCTTGGGCCCAAGCTGGAGAGTTTTTGCTCAAACCAGATGAGCCCGCGCTCAAGCTGGCGACCTCAGGGTCTCGAACCTGGGTCCTCCACATCCCAGTCCGATGCTCTATCCACCTGTGCAGTTTTTTTCCCTTCTTTTTATTCAATGAAAGTAGGTTTACTTTTTTTCTGATTAGATAACTAACACGTTTTTGTTAAAAGTGCAAAAATAAAATACAGTAAAAATATACAGAATATAGTAAGACATCACCTGGAATTTTACCACTTTGAGATAACCACCATTAATATGTTGGTTATCATCCCTTTATTCATCTTTTGTATCTGTTAACACAAACATGCAATTTTACAGTTCTTAGTTTGCTTGTTACCCGTTACTGCATAACCAGTATCTCTTTCTTCAGGTTCATATACCTATAACTATGATAAATTAAATAGACATATATACAAATAGGGGTTTAAAAACCTTTGTACATCTTTTTTTTTAAAGTATCATGTTATATACTTTTTTTGCCTCTTGCTTTTCTTACCCAACAGTGAAATCCCTCCAAGTTTACTGGTACAGATCTAATTAATTCCTTTTTTTATAAATAAATTTTTATTTTAATGGGGTGACATCAATAAATCAGGGTACATATATTCAAAGAAAACATGTCCAGGTTATCTTGTCATTCAATTATGTTGCATACCCATCACCCAAAGAGAGATTGTCCTCCGTCACCTTCTATCTAGTTTTCTTTGTACCCCTTCCCCTCCCCCTCCACTTCTCCCTCTTTCCCTCCCCCCGCCCCCCGTAACACCACACTCTTGTCCATGTCTCTTAGTCTCGTTTTTATGTCCCACCATTGTATGGAATCCTGCAGTTCTTGTTTTTTTCTGATTTACTTATTTCACTCCGCATAATGTTATCAAGATCCCACCATTTTGTTGTAGGTGATCCGATGTCATCATTTTTTATGGCTGAATATTATACCGTGGTGTATATGTGCCACATCTTCTTTATCTAGTCTTCTATTTTTTTTTTTTTACAGTGATTAAAGCCTTTAAGCAAACTCTTGGCCAATACAGCAAGAATCCATAAAAGAGTAGTGTTCTTGACATGTTCACCAAGTCCAAGTTGGCCCCAACACCATGCCAAATCCCTGAGAAATGCAACCCAACCCCAGTTCAGTCTGTTAGGAGCTGTCACAAGGAGCAGGAGTCCAGGAAAAGTCCACATCCAGGAAAAGTCCGCAAGACACTGGAATTGTTGTCACCATTCTATACTTTGCAGCTCACGTCCAAGTCCCCGTGACCGCCGCTTCTAGCTGGTAATGGTTCAGGTGGACTGGAAGGCTGTGCAATTTTAAGTGGCAGGTACAGGAGGTACTTTCTAGGATTTTGCGTCTAGTGTCCATTCTTGCTCTCTCTCTCTCTCTCTCTCTCTTATTTTTTTGCGAGAGAGACAGATAGGGACAGAGAGACAAGAAGGGAGAGAGATGAGAAGCATCAGTTCTTCGATGCAGCACCCTAGCTATTCATTGATTGCTTTCTCATATGTGCCTTGACTGGGAGGCTACAGCAGTGTGAGTGACCTCTTGCTCAAGCCAGCAACCTTTGGACTCAAGCCAGCGACCATGGGGTCATGTCTATGATCCCACGCTCAAGCCAGTGACCCTGCGCTCAAGCTGGTGAGCCCGTGCTCAAGCTGGCGACCTCGGGTTTCAAACCTGGGCCCTCTGTGTCCCAGACTGACACTCTATCCACTGCACCACTGTCTGGGCAGGCTAGTGTCCATTCTTTTAAGCACTACCTATATTGTCCCTTGTAGTGTTATGATGATGAATTTGATGGTAATATTTGTTGCTGTTTTAAAAGATTTATTTGCTAGGAGTTAACCCGAATGTTTTATTATATATGTTAACTCATTTAATCCTTGCAGTAATCCTTGAGGGTAGGCACTGGGTCATCCCTATTTCACAGAAAGGAAGAATGAAGCATTGAGAGGTTAAATAATTTGCTTAAAGTCATTCCAGCTACTTAGGAAGCAAAATCAGGCTTTGAACTGCGGTAGTCTGGCTCCCGAGGATACATGCTTCACCTCTACTCTTTATTGCTTCCATATTGTCCTCCATAATGCAGCTAATGTTTGTTTTAGTGTAAACATGTTTGCCGCTGACCAGCGCAGCTTCCAAATAACGGTGCGGAATTAAGGAAACACACTTTGTCAGAACAAAACCGTTGGGACCGGGAGGACTCCTCAAACTGCCTGGCAGCATCTGAGTGCCTCACAGCCTCAGTTCGCTTTATTATATGGACCTATGCATATCAAGGACCCTGATACAAAGTTGCACATCAAAGGCTAAGACAGGAACTCTCCCAAGGCAAAAACAGTATACATTAGTGAATTTTACAAACATCTGAAAACAAAGAGTCAGAGGAAGGGTATGTATATTGCTTCCTGCAACCCAAGGAAGGAAGTGGAGTGGGTGCAAACACAGAGCATCAAAGCCAAATATGGAGATGGAGGGGGTAGAACTTAAGCCCCCTGCCAAGCCTTGAATCTATAATGGCTTTTTGCCATTACCGGTCCACAACATATCCCCCTTTTCTTTTTAATTTGTGTGCGGAGATTTGCACTCATCTGATTTTCTAATTTGGAGGCAGACGGAGAAAATACAGAATAAACACAAAATTAGTATAGCCAATGCTAACAGATACCCAAAACAAGTATACTAATACATCACAGTAATTAAAGCCTTTAAGCAAACTCTTTAAGCTAATAATACAATAAGAATCTATAAAAGAGTAATGTCCTTAAAGTGTTCACCAAGTCCAAGTTGGCACCAACACCATTCCAAATCTCTGCAAATGCAACCCAACCCCAGTTCAGTCCATCAAAAACTGTCACAGGAGCAGGAGTCCAGGAAAAGTCCACTTTCAGGAGAAGTCCACATGGCACTGGAATTGCTGTCACACTTCCACACTCTGCAGCTAGCATCAAAGTCCCAATGACCGCTGCTTCCCAGCTGGCAATGACCCAGGTAGACTGGAAAAGCCATCTGCAGCACGCATGAAGACGGAGCTTCCGTTTTCTTTAAACTGGAAAGATGAACCCAGGGGTCCTATACTGGAACTTTACAGCCATGGAGTGGTGAGGAGAACCTTGGGATACACTAAGCTGGGTGGCAGAGGTAATTTTGTAGATTGGCAAAAAAGGAAAAAAGGAGCTCTGAATTAGGAGTAGGTCCTAGCCTAAACTATGAGTGGGGCATTGAGGCAGGAGGAATAAAAGAAAGACTGTATATTAATCAAAGCAGCAGAAAACAGGACTATCAATACCCACAACAGAGATCTTCGAGGGAAGAATAAAAAACCTGAATATTCAGGCAAGACCTAGTTAAATGACCCTTGTGTAAATGAGACCAGTCTACCAGCTACTTGGAAGAAATACCCCAGGCTCGTCCACAGTGTCGTAGATGGGGCTGACGGCCCTGGGCACCTTTTAGCCTTCAGTGGCAAATCCCAGTATTCTGGGCAAGGTTAGGTCACAGGTGGATGGAGCAGGGCTGGAAGAGACTGAACCCTCCCTTAGAGGAGTGAGGGGGAAGCCTACCTTCCAGTGTGTCCCTTCTTCCTCACAGCAAAGGCATGTAAGCCTGGCAGGCTATGGCTTAAATGACCATCCTTTCCACTATTGAAGCAGGGCCCTGATGAAGTTCCAGTTGGAGCGTTGGAGCCTCTGAGGGCGTATGCCAAGAGCTAGTATTTTACCTGATCTCCTTTGGGCTTTTTCGGCCTCTTGGTACCTTAAAAGCCATGCTCAGAAGATCTCGCTGAGGGGCTTGAGGGTCCCTATCTGCCTATATATCTGGAGCTATTCAGAATAGAACAAAACAGTGTCATTAGCTGGAATCAAATAAAAGTAAAAAAAAGGGTAGTAGTTTGCAGGACAAAAATTTGGGCATCTCTTGTACATCAGCATTCAAGATAAACTGTTTGAAGTAAAAAGCGTAACAGGGTAGACCTGCAGGAGCTCCAGGACATGACTCCTCCCCCCCCTTTCTTTTTATATTATTTATAATTGAATCACACTTTACAATATTTTGACTTCTATTGCAAGAAATTTTTGACTTTGTTAACTTTTAACAAAAATAGAGTAAAAGCACCTCCAAACAACATTCCCACACTTATCAAAACACCCCCTTAACATTAATTAACAGGCACTTTAGAGAGTACATATCAAAACTGAAAAATCCCATTGTGATCTTCATTATTCTTTTACAGCAAAAAAATCTTTACACCTTTATTATGTAAATCTATGCTGCTTCAAGCCTTTCACTTGTGGCCTGGAGCAGCCTGGCCAAACCAGCAAGTCTTTTGGATCCAAAATGAGCGTGCTCTACTTATTCCAAACAAAATTATATTTATATAGGGAAATGAAATTATTCCCGTTTTGTTTTCAATACTACAGCCGGCACTTCCAAAACTATTATCATCATTACTTTTCATGTAAGGACTTAATTCAGGCCTTATAAACAAAAACACTTAGACATTATACAAAGACTTCACATACAATCACACAAATCAAGAGTGAAACCCGGGGTTTTAGAGATTGAACTATGGCCTGCTTGATCTTAAGTAGGGCTATCTTAATAGGAACATAATAAGGATATATACTAAACAGAGATCTCTCTCGAAAAATCTCAAGACGGCCGTATGAGATTTCTATTCAGCAATACCCAAATCAGGCCCCCCTTTCGCCCTCCTTTCAAGCAATGGATCAGGAAAATAAAATGATCTAAAACATTAAAAAAAATTAGATAATAATTGAGAAAGGGAAAAGAGCATAGTAACTCTTATGCAATTGCTCTTGTGAAGTGAGTCTCTCATCTAGAATTATGGTGTCTCACCAGTCGTTCAGGGATCCACCGAGGAGCTTCAGCAGACCTAGAAAAAACACACACATATCCTCGGCCCCATAAGAGAACAGGGTCTGGCCCTTGCCAGATTCCTGTGAGTGGGTCCCTCCATCGCACTTCAGGGAAGGCTTTCCTTGCAGGGTTCCAGAGTCTCTCTGCTGCTGAATGACCCTGTACATCAGTATTCAAAAAATTTAAAGTGAAAAGAGCATGACAAAGAAGATTTGCAGGAGTTTGAGGGTATAATTATTTTTTCCAATTGGTTTTTAAGTGTTTGATGTGCACGCTCTACAATGCCTTGACCCTGGGGATTGTAAGGAATTCCCGTCCTTAGGTCAAGTCCAAAAGTCTGACAAAATGTAGTAAATGCTTTTCCTACATATGCAGGAGCATTGTCAGTTTTAATCAGTTTAGGAAGTCCAATAATAGAAAATGCATACAAGCAGTGAGCTATAACATGTTTAGCAGCCTCTCCTGTTCTGGCAGAGGCTACTATAAATCCAGAATAAGTATCTACTGTAACGTGGACAAAGGATTGTTTGCCAAATGAAGGTATATGAGTAACATCCATTTGCCAAAGTTGCCCTGGTAGGAGTCCTCGAGGGTTAATTCCAAACGAAGGGACAGATTGTAATATAGGGCACCTTGGACAAGATTTAACAATCTGCCGTGCTGCTTCCCGAGAAAGTTGAAACTGTTTACGCAGGGCTGCAGCGTTCTGGTGATGGATAGTATGAGACTGAATTCCTTGATCTGTCATGGTTGCTCCAATAATTTTCTTTTGGGTAGCTTGATCAACAAGGGCATTCCCTTGCGCTAAAGCTCCAGGGAGCATGGAGTGAGCTCGAATATGTCCTATAAAACACGGAGCTGTATGTTGACGTACAAGTCTTTGAAGAAGGAGGAACTGCTGAAATAGTTCCTCATCAGCAGTTGTCCCTAAGACAGCAGTCTCTATAGTGGAAACAACCATAAGTAAATATCTGCTGTCTGTATATAAATTAAAGGAGGAGTATGGCAAATGCTGAAAAGCCATGATAATGGCATATAATTCTACTCTTTGGGCTGATTTTAAGGTGACTGTTTCAGTATAAAGCTGTCCATTGATTATTAAGCCTGCTATTCCTGAGCTGGATCCGTCAGTAAAGATTGTAGATGCTTCAGGAATGGGCTCATTAACAATTGTCTTAGGAAATATAAAGGTAGTAATTAATGAAAATTGAACTATTTTATCAGCTGGGTAGTGAGAATCAATTTGGCCTGTAAAATTTGCAAAAGCGATTTGCCATTTTATGGAAGTTTCCCAGAGCCATTGTTGTTGATCCTTTGAAAAAGGAACAACAATAGTCTGTGGCTCAAAACCTATAAGCTGTAAGAGTCGCCTACGCCCCTTGATAATCAAGGAGGCAACAAGATCAAAATATGGAGATAAAACTTTCTTAGGAGTAACAGCTAAATGAATCCATTCAATAGGACCTGAAGCTTGCCACAATAGTCCTGTTGGAGTGTAACTTGAGGGACATATTAGTAGGGCAATTGATTCCTCAGGATTTATGCGTTTTAGTTGCGCTTGCTGCAAGGCCTTTTCTACAAGCTTTAAAGCTTGTTGTCCCGCAGGTGTAAGTAGCCTAGGAGAAGCTGGTTCAGCTGAGCCTCTAAGAATATCAAAAAGTGGCTTCAGTTCTCCAGTAGTTAATTTCAAGGAAGGTCTAAGCCAATTAATGTCTCCTAACAGTTTCTGGAAATCGTTTAAAGTTTGCAAATGATCTGTCCTGATTTCTATTTTCTGTGGGCGAATTTGTTGTCCCTCAATAATTTGTCCTAAATAAGAAAAAGGTAAAGATTGCTGTACCTTTTCAGGAGCTATATAAAGTCCTGATTTTTTCAGAGAATATTCTAGTTGTTGCAAAATGGTCAACACAGTGTCTTTATCTGGATGAGCAATAAGAATATCATCCATATAATGAATTATGTATGCCTTAGGGTGTTGCCTTCGTACTGGAGAGATGGCTTGAGCAACATATTTTTGGCACAAGGTAGGACTATTAGCTATACCTTGAGGCAAAACTCTCCACTGGTATCGCTCTATGGGAGCCTGAAAATTAAGTGAAGGAACACTGAATGCAAAACGCTTGCAATCATGAGGGCTTAAAGGAATAGTAAAAAAGCAATCCTTCAAATCAACAACTATAAGGTGATAGTTCCATGGAATGGCAGTAGGAGAAGGAAGTCCTAGCTGGAGAGGACCCATAATTTCCATAGTCTTATTTATTGCTCTCAAATCTTGTAATAGCCTCCAGTTTCCTGATTTCTTTTAATGACAAATATAGGCGTATTCCATGGACTATTAGATGGTTCAATGTGCCCAAGCTGTAGCTGTTCCTGTACCAATTGAGCAGCTGCCCTAAGTTTCTCCTGAGAAAGGGGCCATTGGTCTACCCATACAGGATTATCTGATTTCCAAGTAATTGGGTCTGCACAGTGCATTATTGGGGTAGCAGGAGCTACCAAGGCCCCTATGCAAAATTTTGATATCCTAATCCATGCCTTCTGGTATTGGGTGCCACTTCTATGGGGGTGAGAATTCCTCGCTGTTCTTTCCCTAGACCCTTAGTGGGCAAAAATCCCTGATCAAGCATTTGAGTGCTAACTAAACTATTAGGACTGACAAGCAATGCCCCCATATTTTTCAAAACATCTCTATCCCACAAATTAACTGGCAATCCAGGGAGCACAGAAGGCTGAAAAAATCCAGAATGACCTTCTTTATCTTCCCATTGTAAAAAACTAGAACTTTGTTGAGGGGATTTACTCTGCCCTATACCTTGTAATTCTGTGGCTGCTGCATGAGTGGGCCAGGAAGGAGGCCAATGTAGCTTTGCAATAACAGATACATCAGCCCCAGTATCTAAAAGCCCTTTAAATTTACGCCCTTGTATTGTTAGTTCTATTTCAGGGCGTTCCTGACCTATTTTTTGAATCCAATAGGCAGTATCAGTGGAGCCAAATCTTTTGATTCTCTTGGGGTCCCTTTAGCAGGGTTTGGCCTTGTCTTAAAAGAGGTAAAAGGATTAATTGAGCAATTTTCATATCAGGGGAGATAGTGACTATATTCCTCAAAGTGTGAGCCATTACTTTAATTTCCCCTGTATAATCAGAGTCTATCACTCCAGGAAGAACAAAGAATTCCCTCATAGTTAAACTACTTTTGCCTAACAAGATTCCTACTGTGTTACTGGGAAGTGGCCCAAAAATTCCAGTGGGTATGGCTTGAGGTCCCATCTCTGGAGTCAATACGAATTGGGAGGTGGGACTGAGGTCCAGTCCTGTACTGCCTGTTGTTGCCTGGGATAGTTGGGCAATGTTTGGCCTACTGGAATCTAAATTTGCTGAGGGAACACTGACATTGCCCCTATTGTTTGATGGGGCCGGGGAGGGCCCCATTGTCCGTTTCCCTGCCCTGCGGTAGTACATTTAGGCCTCCCCTTATTCTTCCAATGTTTCCCATGTCTACAAAGTGGGCAGAGGTCCGGAGCCTTAAGGGCTGGCTGTCCTTGAGGGAGAGGCCGAGACCAATATCCGGGGAAAGCAGGGCAGTTTTTAGCAAAATGCCCCGAACCCCCGCATTGAAAACAGTTTCCACGGGCAAAAGTACTTCCCTGACCTTCCTTCCTTCGCTTGTTCTGTCCTTTATCAAAATTTTGTCCTGGAAATCTTGCCTTATTACCTGTGGTAAAGGCAAGACCTTGCATGTATGAAGGCCCAACATCAGCGCAAATTCTAATATAATCCTCTATATCTCCCTTCTTGCGGTGAGGCCGAAGTGCAGCCTGACAAGCAGAATTAGCATTTTCATAGGCTAGTTGTTTTATTAAAACCTTTCCCACATTTTTATCCCCTACTATTCTTTCAACTGCTTGAATTAGCCGTGAGACAAAGTCTTGAAATCGCTCGTCTGCACCCTGCCTAATTTTACCAAATTCTTCTGGTTTGGTCCCTGGAATAGGCAGGCATTTCCATGCCTGTGTGGCTAGCTGATTAATTATATCATAAATAGCTGGTCGATATTCTAATTGAGTTGCCATATGGGCATACTGTCCTTCTCCAGTTAACATATCTACAGTAACAGCAACCTCCTCTTGCTGATTTTTCTCATCCAGCTCTATAGCCTTTTCATGAAAGTTTGACTTCCACAACAAATAATCACCCCCAGAGAGACAAGCACGAGCAATCGCCTTCCAGTCATTTGGGGGAAGAGCCTTTGCACTAATGGTATCTAATAAACCAAGTGTAAAAGGGGCAGTAGGCCCATACTGAGCACAAGCAAGTTTAAGCTCTTTCAGAGTTTTAAAAGGTACAGGTTCATGTTCTCGCACTAGTCTCCCTGTATCATCCTGTCTTTCCACAATAGGAAAACAGGCAAAGCCATCTATTGTTTCCCCTATATTTCGAGCCTGGTCTATAGATTGTTGGAGAGGAGATTTCCCAGATTTTGAGCTATAGACTATGGAATCAGCCCGATAAGGGAATGGAGGAGCAGAGGGTTGAATGTAGGAAGGAGCTGAGGGCAGCGGAGGCCCCGCGGCTAAGGCAGCCATAGCCACGGATTTTTCATCCCCCCTGTCATCCTCAGACTTCAAGTTATCCTCATATTCACATCCCTCTGTTTCTGGCTTACCCTGATACTCTTCAGACAATGATTTGTCTTCATATGGAAACATTTTTACAAAAAGGTCCCTTACTTTTGACCCTATCTGTCCCATATTCTTTTACTCCCAACTACACTTTCCCCAAAAACTTTCTTTACTCACTGTGCGCACTTCACTTTGGGGAGTTCCGTCACCTTCCTTCAGTTTTAGTTTCCTCGTACTCAAGTCGTCTGTTCGGGCGCCACTTGCCGCTGACCAGCGCAGCTTCCAAATAACGGTGCAGAATTAAGGAAACACACTTTGTCAGAACAAAACTGATGGGACCGGGAGGACTCCTCAAACTGCCTGGCAGCATCTGAGTGCCTCACAGCCTCAGTTCGCTTTATTATATGGACCTATGCATATCAAGGACCCTGATACAAAGTTGCACATCAAAGGCTAAGACAGGAACTCTCCCAAGGCAAAAACAGTATACATTAGTGAATTTTACAAACATCTGAAAACAAAGAGTCAGAGGAAGGGTATGTATATTGCTTCCTGCAACCCAAGGAAGGAAGTGGAGTGGGTGCAAACACAGAGCATCAAAGCCAAATATGGAGATGGAGGGGGTAGAACTTAAGCCCCCTGCCAAGCCTTGAATCTATAATGGCTTTTTGCCATTACCGGTCCACAACACATGTTTCATGTTGTCTTTAAGTAAAATTGATATTCCAGGAAGTCTGGCCTGTTTATACTGTGGCTTTACACTCTGGTTCATATATGTAGTACACTTTGATAATTTTGTCTGTACAACATGCTGTCCAATGCAGCATCCACTAGGCACATGTGGATGTTTAAAGTTAAATTGATTAAAATTAAACAAAATTAAAAATTCACCTCCTCAGTTACATTAATCACATTTCAGATGGTAAATAAGCCATAGGTGCCTAGTGACTACCATATTGGACAATGCAGATTATAGAACATTTTTGTCATGGCTGAAAGTTTCCTTGGACAGTGATGCTCTGATCTAGACTTTTATAAGAATCCACACTAACCAGAAAACTGAATTACTGAACCATATCATTTGATCCTTGCAGATTTGTATTTTTTAAGTAAGAGTTGGTGTTCTAACAGTTGAACCCCCAGCATCTAAGTGGCTTTACACAATTGAAGTTTTTGTTTCTTTCATGCATTGAGCCTGATTAGTGAGCAGTTTTCCTACAAATAGTGATGTAGGATCGATGCTAGGCTTCTACTTAGTGATACTCTCTGTCTTCACTACATAGCTTCTAAGGTCACTGCTTGCCTGTTTGAAGCTATCAAATTGGGAAGGAGTATGAAGAAAGCATATGGTTTTTGTGGACTGGGCCTACAAATGGCTCATGTATTACTACCTTGAATTCAGTCATATGGCCACACCTAATTGCAAGGAAGGCTGCAGACTGTAGTCAAGCTGTATGATCAGGTTGAAGAGGAAGTGGATTTGGTGGGCACCAAGCCGAGCTGTATCTGCCTCAAGTGTCTGTCCTTAGTTACCCTGAGGAATAATCTAAGAGGCAAGCTTACACTTGCATTTATTGTAAGGGTATTATTGAAGGTATTTTTCAGTATGATCCTTTATTATCTCATAAAATGACCCATGCTGCCTTGATCGCCATGGACAGCCTTATTTTCCTGAATTCCTGGTGTACTTTTTCTTTCTAGAGAAAGGGAATCTTGTAACTCCCACTGTTAAAAAAGTTATTCAGTTCATTGGAGTTACATTGGTTAATAGAATTATATAGGTTTCAAGTGTACAGTTCTGTAATATATCATCTGTGTGTTGTGCATTCGCCTCCCAAAGTCGTCTTCTGTCATCATATATTTGACCCACTGTGCCCTGTTCTCCCCCCACCCCCAGTTGCCTCTGATGTCCACCATACTGTGTCTGAGTTTTTGTTTGTCTTATTTGTTCACTTGTTACTTTCAGTTTTATATGACACATATGAGTGAATCATATGGTTCTTGACTGTTTGTGACTTACTTCACTTAGCATGATGTTCTCAGATTCCATCCATGTTGACACAAATCGCAGTATTTCATCTTTTCTTATGATTGAGTAGTAGTCCATTGTATATATATATATACCACATTTTCTTTGTCCAGTCATCTATCGAGGGACAGTTCAGTAGTTTCTATATCTTGACCACTATGAATAATGCCGCCATGAACATGGGGGTACGTATGTCTTTACAAATAAATGTTTGCAAAATTCTGGGGTGCATATCCAGATGAGAGCTTTCTGGGTCATATGGTAACTCTGTGCTTAATTTAGAGTTACCTCCACACTGTTTTCCATAGTGCTTGTATCAATTTATATTCCCACCAGCAGTGAGTGAATGAGGGTTCCTTTTGCTTCACAGCCTCTCTGATACTTATTTTTTTTCCTCCCTCCCTCCCTCCCTCCCTCCCTCCCTCCCTCCCTCCTTCCCTCCCTCCCCCCTCCCTTCCTTCCCTCCTTCAGAGAAACGCGGAGAGAGAGACAGACAAAAAGAGAGATGAGAAGTATCAACATGTAGTTGTGGTACTCATAGTTGTTCATAGATTGCTTTGTCATAAGTGCCTTGACAGGGGTGGGGTGGGGTACAGCCAAGCCAGCTCAAGCTGGCAACCTCACACTCAAGCTGGTGAGCCTGTGCTCAAGCTGGATGTGACCTCGAGGTTTTGAACCTGGGTCTTCAGCATCCCAGGTCAATGCTCTATCTGTTGCACCACCACCTGGTCAGGCCATTGGTTGATTCTCTTTTTTTTTGTATTTTCTGAAGTTGGAAACAGGGAGGTGCCTGACCAGGCGGTGGCGCAGTGGATAGAGCGTCGGACTGGGATGCAGAGGACCCGGGTTCGAGACCCCGAGGTCGCCAGCTTGAGTGCGGGCTCATCTGGTTTGAGGAAAAAGCCCACCAGCTTGAACCCAAGGTCGCTGGCTCCAGCAAGGGGCTACTCGGTCTGCTGAAGGCCCACGGTCAAGGCACATATGAGAAAGCAATCCATGCACAACTAAGGTGTTGCAACGCACAGTGGAAAACTAATGATTGATGCTTCTCATTTCTCTCCGTTCCTGTCTGTCTGTCCCTGTCTATCCCTCTCTCTGACTCACTCTCTGTCTCTGTGAAAAATAAATAAAAAAAAAAAAAAAAAAAAAAAGACAGGGAGGCAGTCAGACAGACTCCTGCATGCACTCGACCAGGATCCACCCGGCATGCTCACCAGGGGGCGATGCTCTGCCCATCTGGGGCATGGCTCTGTTGCATCCAGAGCCATTCTAGCGCCTGAGGCAGAGGGCATGAAGCCATCCTCAGCGCCTGGGCCAACTTTGCTCCAATAGAGCCTTGGCTGCGGGAGGGGAAGAGAGAGACAGAGAGGAAGGAGAAGGGAGGGGTGGAGAAGCAGATGGGCGCTTCTCCTGTGTGCCCTGACCGGGAATCGAACCCGGGACTCCTGCATGCCAGGCCGATGCTCTACCACTGAGCCAACCGGCCAGGGCCCATTGGTTGATTCTTGTATGTGCCCTGACCTAAGATCCAACCTGCAACCTTTGCATATCAGGATGACACTCTAATCAACTGAGCTATCTCATTGTGGGTTTGATTTGTATTTCACTAATAGTTGGTGAAGTTCTGTATATTTTCATATATTTATTAGCCATTTGTATGATTGTCAAGGTGCTTTTAGCCAAATCTGTATTACAAGTATAACACTGTAGAATCCATAAGCTTCTATGATTGCATTATAATTTTCTTATGTACTTGATTTTCCTTTTAATCTGTTTTTTATTCTGAATTTTATGAATTTATGTTTTCCTATCTTATTGCATGTGCTTGTATTTATATTGTATAAGCTGTCTCAACATGTTTGTGTAATAAAGTGAGGTTGTAAATATCAATAACACCCTCTTTCACCAAAATGCAAATATTCAGAAATCATCATTGGTTATTCATAGTCATGTTTTCTCTCTCTTTTGGTATAAAATATTAACACCTTAGAAAGTTATAGAAAATGACATAACAAGAATTTTTTCATCATTTGGATTTTAACATTTGTAACATTTTACCCTATTTGCTTCAGGTCTTGATTTTTTTTTGGTATTTTTCTGAAGTTGGAAACAGGGAGGCAGTCAGACAGACTCCTGCATGCACCCGACAGGGATCCACCCGGCATGCCCACCAGGGGGCGATGCTCTGCCCATCTGGGGCATCGCTCTGTTGCCACCAGAGCCATTCTAGCGCCTGAGGCAGAGGGCATGGAGCCATCCTCAGCGCCCGGGCCAACTTTGCTCCAATGGAGCCTTGGCTGCGGGAGGGGAAGAGAGAGACAGAGAGGAAGGAGAGGGGAGGGGTGGAGAAACAGATGGGCGCTTCTCCTGTGTGCCCTGGCCAGGAATCGAACCCAGGACTCCTGCACGCCAGGCCAACGCTCTACCATTGAACGAACTGGCCAGGGCCTCAGATCTTGATTTTTAAGATAAATTTTTAAAAAAGAGATAACAGTCCTTTTGACCGCCCCAGTGCCTCTGGATTGAGTCTGTATTCTGTATTTAAGACCCTGTCCACCCATGGGTTTTGGCGCCAATTCAATGCAGACAGAAATTCCCAATTTGGGTACAGTGAGGAAGGAAACTTAAGTAGTGCAAACAGCGCAATTGTGAGACAGCAAAACTGTGAGACGAGTATGGCTGTGGGACAGCTCAGTGGTGTTACAGCTCATGAAGTAGCATGGCTGGGGAGCAGCATGGCTGGGAGGCAGCTATGGGCCGAGTTGACCCGGGGGTGGGTTCCCTCTCTGACCAGATAGCTCTGCTCTGGCTCAGTCTGTTGCACTCTGCCTACTCTGCTCAGGTCTGCTTCAGCAAAGTGTCTGGTGTTTTGGCTCTAGCTGGGGAAAGCAGCCCTAGTCTTGAGTGAAAAGTAGTGCTCTCTCAGCCAGAAGGGAGCTGACTTGCATTGGGAGAAGTCCCCACCCCTGGCCCTGATTGGTTCATTCTCAGGCAAATGAGGGTTTCAGATTCACAGTTTGGTCCGAAAAGCACTGATTGGTGAGAATGGAGCTGCTCTGATTGATTGGTAAAGATGTTAATGAAGATATAGTTGCATGGCTTCAATCGGACAGGGAAAATCTCAGTCCTATTGGTTGAAATACAATTCTAGGAACTCCATGAGGGCTGGCTTAGCTGGCAGGAACACAGGGCAGGTAGGAAGTTCAGTGCTGGAGGCATGCAGCTTAAACTGCAGGCTTCTCCTTGAAGCACAATTTGCGTGAGAGGCTTCTGTTTCGAAATAGCTGCTTGGTTGTTTTTAAATTTAAGCCCTGTTAGCCACCAGGAGCTCTTCTTGGTAACTTTCTTTTTTCTCGGGGGTTAATAACCCTCTACTCGAAGTATATACTAAATATTTGTTAACTAAGTGATTTGAATTGATGAGTTTTATTGGGGATATTTTTTGTAGTAGATTAACATCTCAAAACTAGAAACAAGAATCTTAGACATCTTCTCTGTGCCCTTCCCTTTGAATACCTTGTGTCTTTTATAATTTTTAATAATTGACCCAGTAAGGCAATCACTCACTACCTATTGAATGAATGAATGAATCTAATTAAAAAGACCAATAATAAAAAAAATACTGTAGTCAGATGTGAGAGATAAAGGTGGTAACAATAGAGAAGATGGAAATGTCATTTCCTAGGTAAGGAAGGAAAGGCATGAGGACAGGTTCTCATGCTAATTAAGTGTATTGTGTGCTAGACCACATTGTGATAGCCCTTCTCATTTTCAAGATGATAAACCTTAGGTTCAGAAAGCTTTAAGCAATCTGCCCCAGTCACCCAGTAGTAAAGTAGCAGAGCCAGAATTCATGTAGGATTCTAAGCAAATACCCTTTATTCTGCTACCAGACAGCCTCCCCCTTCTTCTAAGCCTGTGTGAATTTTCTCTCTGCTTTTCTAGTTGATTTCAGTGGATTGAATTTCAGGTGGTTTTGGAATTAAGCAAAGATGTCTTTTTGTAGACAGCTGTACATAAGCGGTCCAAAGCTGAAAGAACTGGTGGCTGAAGATATAGATTAAGGAGCATTTAATATGAAAGTAATAACTGAAACTATTATAGCGATGAGCTGTCAGAAAATAAGAGTTTATAGAGAAATTCCACTTTACTGAAACAGAATGCGATCTCACCAAATCTGTAAATCTGTTAGAACCCACAGGAGCTTTCAGGAATATATATTTTTGATTTTTCAGTATGCAATCTGCATATATGTTAGATAACTTAAAAATTACAGATTTTAAAACCATTATATTGCTATTGTTTAGAAAAAATGCATCAAATGAGTAGTCTACCTTTTGTAACCCAGTTGTTTTTTTTTTATTTTTAATTTTTACTTATTTATTCATTTTAGAGAGGAGAGGGAGAGACAGAGAGTGAGAAGGGGGGGAGGAGCTGGAAGCATCAACTCCCATATGTGCCTTGACCAGGCAAGCCCAGGGTTTCAAACCGGCAACCTCGGCATTTCCAGGTCGACGCTTTATCCACTGCGCCACCACAGGTCAGGCCTGTAACTCAGTTGTTTTAAGTTTTTAAGAACTGTGCTTTTTAAGAACATGTTCAAAGAGATTATTCTTTCTCCTTTAAAAAGTGAAGATAGTCACCTTCCCGTATATTGAGTGTATTGTGTTTGATGGCCCAGATGATGGCACAATACTTCAGTATCCTCTCAAGGGATATAGAATGTGCATAATAGTGTGGCCCTTGTGGGATATGGATACATTCATAAGGATATTGACAGCAGTTTTATTTTTCTATTCAGACTCATAAATTTTGTTTCATTGTGTTTGAAAACTTAGGTAATAACTTCAAGATGCCTGGGCGTTCCAGTTCAAACTCAGGTTCAACTGGTTTTATATCCTTCAGTGGTATAGAATCTGCTCTCTCTTCCTTAAAAAACTTCCAAAACTGCATCAACTCTGGCATGGACACAGCTTCTAGTGTTGCTTTGGATCTTGTGGAAACTCAGAGTAAGTAATATTTAAAATAATTTCTTTTGTGTCTGCTTTGAGGGTACTTGTGTGGCAGCATTACTCTAGGAATGCGATATACCGTTCACCTGATGTGTGTCCTTGGGACAATTAATCCCTCTGGGCAACTGTTTTTTTTCATCTTGTTCTATATCATACAGCGAAGTACTGAGGATGAAATGAGACTGACTCATTCATGTGTGTTCAAACAGTTATTTGCGACTAGACACTGCACTAGAAATTTGTGGGCTGAAACATGGAGGTTCCTGACCTCAAGGAACATACAATTAAAAGCAGTGGCATTAGTGAACTTTATAGTATAGAAATTCATTCAATAAATTTGTTTTCCAGTAATTTAACTATATTTTGTTCGTACTGATTACCTTATAGGCAAACTAAGCTTATGCGAGGGGTACTACTGCCAAGAGAAGGCCTCTACAAAGGTGACAAGTTCAGCTTTCACTTGACCCAGATTTTTGAATTAGAATATCTAAAAAAGATGTTATTTGCTTTTTTTGGATTAAACTTGTTTTTATCTTATATATGGAGGCAGAGGAACAACATTATGTTTATTTTCTTTTTAAGATCATTGGTTTTTCTAATTTTATTGCCATGTGCCTTCGTGTGATTTTCTTTGTTTATTCTGTCTGATGTTCTTGGAGTTTATGGATTTGTGGGCTTATAGTTCTGATCAAATTTGGGAAATTTTCTGCTACTGTTTCTTCAAATAATTTTTCTGTTCATTCCTTCCTCCTCTCCTCCTGGGACTCGAATTACATGTTTGTTGTACTGCTTCATTATGTCCCATAAGTCAGTGAGGCTCAGTTGTTCTTTTTTTACCAGTCTTTTTTCTTTCTTACTTTGAATAGTTTCCGTTGCAGTGTCTTCAGTTTCACTAGTCTTGTTTTCTGTAGTGTCTAATCTGCTGTTGAGTCTATGCAGTGAATTTTTAACTTCAGATGGTAGATTTTTCAGCTGTAGAAGACATAATGCAATGGAATCTTCTATCTTGCATTTCTTCATTATGTTCATGTTTTCTTTTGTAGTCTTCAACATGTGGAGCATATTTATATAGCTATTTTAATATCCTTGTCTGCTAATTCTGTCATCTCCACTGCTGCTGCTTAACACGGACACTGTATATATTATGTTGTTGAGCGTTTGGATTTTGTTGTCTTCCTTTAAAGAGTTTTGAACTTTGTTTTGGCAGGCAGTTATTTGTGGATACGCAGTTCCTTTCCAGGCTTCTTGTAAGGGTGGGCAGCCTGTCGTTTTGCTTTAGGGATCATTTAGCCTTGTTACAAAGCTTGGCCTTTCTGGAGTCTCTGTTGACTGCCCTGAAGGTTCTGGGAGAGCTCTGCTCGGCTGGTTGGAATGTGAATGTCTCCCAGGTTGGAATCTGAGTTTCTCCCAGTACTGTGTGAATTCTGGGAGTTGTTCACTTCACATCTCCCAGCAGTGTTCCTCAGCAGTTTGGGCTTCAGCATCAGGCCCAAGAGGATCCCCTTGATTCTGCTTTCTCTGCATAGCTCTCTCCCAGGGCTCTGTCTTACAAAACCCTGCTGCCTCAGCCTTCCTGAACTCCTCTCTGGCTCCTCAGTCCTTCAAGGCTTCTGTGCTCTCCTGGCTTCCTCCTCCCTTCTGCAGGGAAGAGGGCCATAGCAGGGCTTAGCTCACTTGTTTCTCTTTTTCAGGAGTCATAGTTCTGCCTATTGTCCCACTGTCTGAAAGCATTTGTTCCGTATATTCTGTTCGGCTTTCTAGCCGTTCATGGCTGGAAATCTAGTTCCATACCAGTTATTCATTCATAGCTGGTAGCAGAGGTCACCCATTATCTTTAGTGGGTAGCCTCTAAAGGTCTTACCCCTGCCTAGCCTGGTTTATAGTGTAGTTGTGGATATTTGACTTCGGTAGGTAGCTCTGGATAAAAGTGATAATAAAATCTTAAACCATAAGAGGGAAGAGGTGGAACGTAATCTGTCTGTAGGAGTGTATCTGTTTATTTTCAGGATTTGCTTTGAAGGCTTCTTAGTGTTTTCACTATAGAGTTTCTTATTTTTTGCAGTATATTTTAATGCAAAATACAACATGCTCTATGTAATCTGAAAAGAACTGTAAGCATTGTTTTTGAAAGGTTCATGCTCTAAAGTAGATATTGGCACAGTTTTTCTTTTTTTTCTTATTTATTTATTTATTTATTTATTTATTTTTACAGGGACACAGAGAGAGTCAGAGAGAGGGATAGATAGGGACAGACAGACAGGAACGCAGAGAGATGAGAAGCATCAATCATCAATTTTTCGTTGCGACACCTTAGTTGTTCATTGATTGCTTTCTCATATGTACCTTGACCACGGGCCTTCAGTAGACCGAGTAACCCCTTGCTCGAGCCAGCGACCTTGGGTCCAAGCTGGTGAGCTTTTTGCTCAAGCCAGATGAGCCCGCGCTCAAGCTGGTGACCTCAGGGTCTCGAACCTGGGTCCTTCTGCATCCCAGTCCTATGCTCTATCCACTGCGCCACCGCCTTGTCAGGCCGGCACAGTTTTTCGGTAAGGGATTAGATAGCAAATGTTTTCAGCTTTGTGTACCACATGGTCTGTTACATCTCTTACACTTATTATGAAAATAATTTTGATTCTATGGACCTCATAAAAGGTTCTCGGTGACCATAGCCTGAGAACCATTGGTTATGCAAGTGCATTGGACTTCTATGAGCAGGCAGTAGATGACATGAGAAATTCCCTACAGAGAGAATACCTGTGATGATGCCCCCACTGGAGTAGTTCAGCAAGACCTTATTAGAAGAGCATATTTAATGTGACACCACACTAATGTGTTGTCCAAGGACCCAGAGAGTAGCAAAACACTTGGTATTTAGGGACATTTGAAGGTAATTAGCCTGTAACAGTAGTTAAAAGACTTGTAGGAGGCCCTGGCCGGTTGGCTCAGCGGTAGAGCGTCGGCCTGGCGTGCAGGAGTCCCGGGTTCGATTCCCGGCCAGGGCACACGGGAGAGGCACCCATCTGTTTCTCCACCCCTCCCCCTCTCCTTCCTCTCTGTCTCTCTCTTCCCCTCCCACAGCCGGGGCTCCATTGGAGCAGAGATGGCCGGGGCGCTGGGGATGGCTCTGTGGCCTCTGCCTCAGGCGCTAGAATGGCTCTGGATGCAACAGAGCGACGCCCCAGAGGGGCGGAGCATCGCCCCCTGATGGGCATGCCAGGTGGATCCGGGTCGGGCGCATGCGGGAGTCTGTCTGACTGCCTCCCCGTTTCCAGCTTTGGAAAAATAAATAAAAAAAAAATTAAGAAAAAAAAAATACTTTGAGGAGATAGAGCCAATGTTAACACTCAGTTTCAAGGTATTAGGATCATCCAGCCTTAGTTCTGTAACTTGCTTAAAGTTAGGTAACTTCTCTGGACTCCTAATGTCTTATCTGTGAGCTAGGGATAAAAATACCCACTCCATAAGATTGTTGGAATTAAATAGGATGATATATGCTTTTACCATAGTGTCTATTCAATAGCTATTATAAATGATAGCCAGCTATTAGCACATGTGCTATCAGCACATGGAAGTGTCAGAACTTGGAACCGAGGCCTGTGATGTGAAGAGGGAATAAGGGGATGAGTGAGGAAGTCTTAAGGTTTTAGGGTTGAGTTTAGTGTAATCAGTAATTCATCAAACATGTTTGTTAGAACTACAAATATTTTTTTTTGATACATGTTTTTTTTTATCAGCTTCCTTTTTATTTATTTATTTACTTTACTTTAATTTTTTTTTTAATGGGGCGACATCAATAAATCAGGATACATATATTCAAAGATAACAAGTCCAGGTTATCTTGTCTTTTAATTATGTTGCATACCCATACAAATATTAATAAAGGTTTTTTTCAAGTTGTTTATAATCTACCTGGGAAGAAAGATATGTACATGTTATTAACTCATTAACTGACTGTTAGTGCCTAAGGGTGATTCTTTTCCAGGGAGTTAGGGCTTTATCATGTAAAGGAGAGGGGGAAAGTGGTAAGGTCAGTTTTAGAAAGATGACCCTCATGGCCATCCTGAGGATGCTGTAGGAAGGAGCTCCCTCAGGTGGCCAGTGAGATGATTTCAGTAGCTCAGGTGAAAAAGAAAGCGAGTTGAACTAAGATATTCTAGTTGTGCTGAAAGGATTTGATTTGTGTGCTCTGTATCTTGCACCCACACTGTCATAGAGGCAGGTCAGTGCAGGGCTTTGCATACTGAATACCTGTTCTTATTCCAGCTCCATCACTTACTAGTTTTGTGACCTCGGGCCAAGTTCTCTAACCTCTGTTTGTCTTAGATTTCTCATCTATAAAAGGCATTACTGTAGGGATGAAATGAGATGATACAAATTATGTAGAGCAGTACTTGACACTTAACTGCTTGGTAAGTGTCAGCTTTATTATTATTTTAGTCATTTGCTTTGCATTTGAGTTGACTGTTTTGTTGGGAGAAATTAAAGTGCAGAAGAACACCAGGGAAAGTTCTATCTTCAAAGCAGGAAAACTCCCTTTTCCTCATAGCCTTACAAGATTAGGTACACTCTCTGGTGACCTTTTAGGTAGCCCAACTTCATCTCAAAGTAGAACGAATAAGCTTTGTTAAAATAGGTGGTAGTGATCACTTAGGTGTGATTTTTCTCCCTTGGCACTGTAGTTATCTTGTCACTGTATAATTCAGTTATTGGTGAAGGGTGTTCTTGCTCCCAAGAGCTTGAGGGCTGTGGATGTGTTCTGTTCTGCTGCATGTTCCTGTAACCAGGGCATTGTCCCTGCTCATTGTCTAGCTGTGAAATGATTGCTTTTACCTGTGCTATGTTACAGCAGGGGTTGGGAACCTATGGCTCGTGAGCCAGATGTGGCTCTTTTGATGGCTTTATCTGGCTCACAGACAAATTTTTAATAAAAAAAAAATAACGTTAAAAATATAAAACATTCTCATGTGTTAAAATCCATCATTTCCTACTGCTCATGTTCATGGTTGCGGGTGGCTGGAGCCAATCACAGCTGTCCTCGGGACAACACCAAATTTTTATTGGATAATGCGAAAAGTACATGGGTTGTTGTGTGGCTCTCACGGAATTACATTTTAAAATGTGTGGTGTTGATGCTCTCTCAGCCAAAAAGGTTCCTGATGCCTGTGTTACAGGATATGGTGTCTAGGCAGTTGGACTCTTACTAGCATGTTTTTTCTTTAAATTGTTGATTTTCTAGTAATAGCATATTTGATTGAATTGGAAAGTGAAATTGGTTACATTAGGAGATTTTTCAGAAAACCAGAGCCTATTTTTCAGAGTTTTAAATTCATTATGTACTTTACTGCTTTCTTAATCAGAAGGTACTGACCTGATTTACCGGAATTGTTATTAACATTAACCTTGAGCAATTGAATTTTCTAAGCCCTTTAAGTGATGTGAATTTGAGGAATGGCCCTTTCCCTAAACTGTTACTGTCCCTCAGAGTTGTGTCCTTTCTCTCTGTGCCTCTCTGCCAGGGCCTGTTCATGGATGGACTTCAGAGGTTTCCTTAATGCTCTTCTGTGGAAGATGTATATGTATATACTAGAAAGCCCGGCGGTCATACGAAATGACTGCTGTTCTAGATATTATAAATTGTAATTAAAATGATTTGTGCAAAGGTGTCTGCTAATTCAAACTGAATTACCCAGGGCAGGCGGCGAGGACGCCCCTTTACTTACTGCCCCATGGGGTTTCCCCCTTCTACTTGCTTAATTGCTTAAAGTAGAGTGCAATGAAGGAAACCACTGGCGGTACATTTCTTAAGAGCCACCGCTAGCTCAATAAATAAAGATGATTTAAATTAAAAAAATGTTAATTCACATGTCAAAGATCTCTTTGTACACAACATTTCTCGTGTAGATCTTTCCATCATTTTTAAGCTCGCCTTGCAGAGGACCATCAATTATTTTTAATTTTACGTTCGTTCTTTCACGAACTCTTGAACAGGCAACATAAAGTTGACCGTGTCCAAATGCAGGCTCAGGTAAAAAAATGCCAACACGCTTAAGCGTTTGGCCCTGAGACTTATTGATGGTCATAGCAAAGGCAAGTTTTACAGGAAATTGTCTACGTCTCAATTGAAACGGCAACCCTGTTTGAGATGGAGCCAAATCAATTCTTGGAATGACATGTATTTCACCTTTAGAGGAGCCAAAGACTTAGCTATTATGACATTATTTTTCAATTGGAGAACCTCTAGTCTTGTACCATTGCAAAGACCCCTTCTGGTGTTAAGATTTCTTAACAGCATAATAATTGCCCCAATCTTTAACCTCAATTTGTGAGGTAGCATGCCAGAAGGCGGGACTATTTGAATGCTGTGCAACTTCACCTCATTGGCTAGTACAGTTACACAAGCAACCAATAAGCTATCTGTGACAAACACTTAAGCCACATATAATAAAGATAAGGATTGAACGTTTGATCAGATTCTTGCTAAAAATGAGTGAGGACCATTTGGAAGAAGGGGGTACAGTTTCAATTGCTCAAGGGTCCAGTAGGTAAGAAACCTTGTCAAAGGCTTCTCGATTTTTCTCTATGTATTGATTTTCTTCCTGTGGCTTTATGGAGCCACAAGACAGAAAGACTTCAGTTATTATGGCCTGGCAGGTAATTGGATGTTGGCTGCACTGTGCCAAAGTAAAGTGATGCAGACGATGGTCCCAATGATACCTGTAGCTGAGTCTGTTCCACACCTTCGATGTGTGTAGGGACTGTGCTTTGTCACATACGCTATCTCCTTTGGTCCTAATAGGCATCCTGTGAGTAGGGACTGTTGTTATCTCGGCTGCATACAGGAGCAAATGGGCTTGGCAAAATTGAGTACTTTCCTAGGGTCACAGAATTAGTAAGCGGAAGAGTTGAGATTTGAACCTAAATAGTCTTGTTCCAAAGTTTCTGCCCTTCACTCTTATACTTTGTGGAATATTCATTGTGTCCGTCCAGTGGTATTTGCAGCAGTCAGATAACATTGAAATAACATTTAGTTCAGAAAATTTTAGTTATTTTATTGAAGGTAAATAATATTACATGATTTTCCTTCTCTGTTCTGTCCCCCTCCCCTGCCCTCCCCTCCCCTGCCCTCCCCTCCCCTGCCCTCCCCTCCCCTGCCCTCCCCTCCCCTCCCCTCCCCTGCCCTCCCCTCCCCTCCCCTCCCCTCCCCTCCCCTCCCCTCCCCTCCCCTCCCCTCCCCTCCCCTCCCCTCCCCTCCCCTCCCCTCCCCTCCCCTCCCCTCCCCTCCCCTCCCCTCCCCTCCCCTCCTCTCCTCTCTTCTCTTCTCTTCTCTTCTCTTCTCTTCTCTTCTCTTCTCTTCTCTTCTCTTCTCTTCTCTTCTCTTCTCTCCTTAATACCACAATGAGGTTGCATGTCTTTTCTGAAACAGCCTGTCAGCTTTTGTCTTTTCTGCTAATGACGTTCTCAGCTTCCCTTGGACAGTCTCGCCCTCTGAAGCCAGAGCTTGCCCTCTCCCGGCCCTGGCCTCTTCTGTTTGTAAAGGCAGAGGTGAATCGGTCATGGAGGGAAGAAGTTGGGACCTTCTGGGGCCGTTGTACCCACCCTACTTTGTCTGTTTCTGAACTCATAATAGCAAGAAAAAAGAAGTGATATAGTGAGTTGCCTGAATGATGATCTGCTCTTTCATGTGTCCGGAACTCATATTCTGGCTAAGAATACTCACTTTGTAAACCCGGTTCCTTTTTATCTCAGCTTAGTCTCCACGCAGGCAGGACGCAGTCTTCACTTGTAACAGTTACTTCAGAGTTAACGAGGAACAAAGCACAGCCATCCAGTTAAAAATGACAAGGCCATGGACGTTTGGGGTCCTCTTGAGTGACTGAACTTTCAAATTTGCAAGTGTTAAGCATTTAGCTGAGTGAATAGTTCTGTTTCTGGGTGATTTGGAGATAATATTCTAGTTTTACCACTGACATATAAGGCATTCAAAAAGTTTAATGAACATAGACAAAAATAAAATTATGATTACTCATATCACCCTATTACCTATCACCTTATTTTATAAAAGGAGTCATTGTTTTACCTAAATCTTTTAGGTTAAAATTGTTTTTGAAAATTAATCATTGGATAGGCCAGCATATTACCAGCCTTATGAACTTAAGACATTTTCTTAGGAAGATCCACATTCTGGGTTTTCATTATGTTGTAATATATTTTTCCATCTAGACTACTGTTCCTTGTAGACAGGGCTCTAGTTAATTGGGAAGGGTTGTTTTTGGCTTTGCTTCTGTTCCTTATTTCATAATTATGTTATTGACTAGAAGCAGTAATTAGAAGTAGGTGATTATAGAGGTGGTGGTGGTCACAATGACATAAAAAGAAGCAATAACCAGAAAAAGCCTGTGTTTGCATTTCTTGTATAGCTTTTATAGTGAGAGCCAATCATAAAAGCAAAACATTATAGTTACTCAAATAAGGCAATTGAAAGTATATACTTAATTGTATTTATAGTGCTAAAAGTATAAAGGCATTGCCTACAGAATATAAAAAATCAAGCTCTCTAGGAAAACTGTTATTTTGCTGATACTGTGTTTCCCATGTATAAATATAAGAAAAAACGCTACTATTTTATTTCTACTCTACTGTTCATACTTCTGACACTTCTGGGAAAATTCCTCTCTAAGACCTAAATAGAAAATAAACAATTTTACAAGACTTCATTATACCTGCTTCTCTTGATAACTTCATAACATATTTGCACAGAGCAGATGTATACAGTGGACATTTTGGTGGTGTCTATTAGCATTAGAGTAGATGACTTTTAATTTAAAAAATCAGCTGTTTTTACCTCCTTGGCTTTTTACATGTTTTCAGGTGAGCCCCTGCCCCAAGATATGTAATCTGCCGTTTGTTTTTTGTTTGTTTTTTCCCTTCTTTTCCAAATGAGAGAATGGGAGATAGAGAGACAGACTCCTGCATTCACGGACTGGGATCCACCTGGCAACCCCCTGTCTGGGGCCGATGCTCTGCCCATCTGGGGCCATGCTCTCAACTGAGCTATTTTTAGTGCCTGATGCAGAGGCTTCATGGAACCATTCTCAGCTTAGAGTTCCATTCACTTGATCCAACCAAGCCATGGTTGCGGGAGGAGAGGAGGAGTGGGGAGGCATAGAGAAGCAGATGGTTACCTCTCCTGTGTGCTGTGACTGAGAATCAAACCTGGGACGTCCAGACACCAGGCTGGAGTTCTACCACTGAGGCAACCAGCCAGGGCCTGTTTCTGATATCTTAATACCAGCTGGACTTTTTCTTTGTTTTATGGGTGTTGTATTAATATAAGGTTATAGTAATTAAATATATAGAAATATAAAAATATGGTAGATATATAAAAGTAATTAAAAGAATATTAAAAATAATTATTAAAATTAAGTAAAGTTATGCCAATTGGATAGGAATTAATATAGTGGCTTAGTGCCATAACTCTGTAATGTGATAAACAGACTCTGACTTTCAAGCAGAGCCCAGTTAGTATGTGTGTGAAGTTATACATAGATAAAAAGTGGCTTGGTGTTATTTACATTAACTTTGTAAATTAATGAAAATAAGAACATCTTAAAAAGTGGCTTAATGTAAACATTTCAGTAGATTGACATAAAGGGGGTTCCCTGCGAGGAACTCCCAAAAAGGTGTTTTGAGGTGATAATCCTTGTAGATTGACACCTGTTAGAAGGAGTTGGCCAGAAAGGGTACTAAAGCTGAAAGGCTCCCGTGCTGCAATAGTCACCCAGACTCCAACGTTGATATGGACTGTCTTCACGCTGCTCTGAGCTCTGACCAAAGCTAGCCAAGAGGAGCACGCTGACGGGGCCCCCTTAAGCTGTACTCAGGCACGCCAAAAGGATTTGTGAGTAATAAATTGCCTGTGTGGAGCCTGACCTGTGGTGGTGCAGTGGATAAAGCGTCGACCTGGAAATGCTAAGGTTGTCGGTTTGAAACCCTGGGCTTGCCTGGTCAAGGCACATATGGGAGTTGATGCTTCCTGCTCCTCCCCCCTTCTCTCTCTCTCTGTCTCTCTCTCCTTTCTAAAATGAATAAAAAATAATAATAATAAATAGCCTGTGTGATTTATTGCAACTAATTTGTGTGTCGGTCGTGTCTTTCCTCTGGTGGCATTTAACAGTAGCATCCTCATAGCCGCCTCAAGAATAGTCTCGAAGAGGCTGCCAACCCTGCTGATAAGCAGGAGTGTCCCAGAGCTTGTGCTGTACTGGGACAATGGGGCTTTTTGCACTTATATCCGATTTTTTTTTGTTAATGTGTTTGGTCCTGCCTTTTAACTGGGTATGCTTAGGCAGAGACCTCAGAGAACTCATCTGATTTCAGAAGCTAGGACTCATTTGAGGCCCATTTGGAGTTGAAGGTATGTAAACGTGGCTTTTCAGACTGTTTTCTAATCTAGAGTGTAGGAAAAATGTTGCTTACCAAAATTAGAAATTCAACACCTTTGCTAATTTATGAACCTAATTTTAAGCCTTTGTACTTAATTTTTATATTAAGGGCTGGTTAATCCAGTGGTTCTCGATTTAAGAGTGCATTAGAATCACTTAGAGGGCTTGTTAAAACACAGATCGCTGGACTTGACCACTGGAATTTCAGTAGGTCTGGAATGGCCTCAAGAACGTTCATGTCTTACAAGTTGCCAGGTGATACTGATGAAGCTCTTTGTCCAAGGACACACTGAGAATCCTGGAGTAACTATTCATTTACCCCAGGGGCCCCCAAACTACAGCCGCATGCGGCTCCCTGAGGCCATTTATCTGCTTCCGCCCCCACACTTCCGGAAGGGGCACCTCTTTCATTGGTGATCAGTGAGCGGAGCATAGTTCCCACTGAAATACTGGTCAGTTTGTTGATTTAAATTTACTTGTTCTTTATTTTAAATATTGTATTTGTTCCCGTTTTGTTTTTTTACTTTAAAATAAGATATGTGCAGTGTGCATAGGGATTTGTTCATAGTTTTTTTTATAGTCCGGCCTTCCAGCGGTCTGAGGGACCATGAACTGGCCCCCTGTGTAAAAAGTTTGGGGACCGCTGATTTACCCTTTGAAAGGAAACATACGCCACTAGGTGGCACTAGAACACTTCTTATGAGGTCGCCGTAGGCCTTGTTGACCAGTTTGTTGATTGTGGCAGGGTTCAGGGTTGTGTCAAAACAAGGGTACTATCACTGAACTACTGGAATTTAGTAGGTTGGAGCCTGAATTATCCCACATAGCTAAAAAACAAATAAAAATGTGTCAACCATATCAGATTAGAGGAACTGTAAGACTATTAAAAGTACAACATTTTAAGATGAACTAACTCTTTCAACAGTGATATACCTTTCATGTCCAGGTTACTCAGTTGCATTTACCGGAGATAGATATAGGCCCTACACACACACACACACACACACACATTATTCTAACATTATTCTAAGTTAATGGATCTTGATTTTGTTGTTGAAGACATTTCAAAACCACTGTAAAAGAGATTTACATCTACTGTTTACATAAATATCATGTCATTTTGTCCTCCTGCCAACTGGTCAGTTGTGTAGGGGACAGTTCTGAAATGAGCTTTCTTTTCCTATTGGCTACCTTGATCAGAAAGTTGAGTAGTTTTCTTTTTAAGAGCTCTAGGGGCAAATTCTGGCGGCTCTTTGCCTCATGTTTCCATGTGGTCTCACTCCATAAATTTGCAGCCCTTCCAACACCTCCAGCTTGTCTTTCTCCCACGACAGTCCCAACCTGAAGGCTGGCGAGTCTGCTCCACACGAGGGAATGTGGGCAAATAACTGCTTGCTCTGCTTTCCTGTGAACTAACACTGGGTTGCCACTTTTTGAAATACATAGTAACTGAGTCATATTTTATGTTTTAAAACAGAAGATGGATAGATTCTGAATACCGCCTGGGGTTTTTTGAGATTTCTTGAGAATAATCTTTGCATTGGTTCCAGGTTTTATCTTTGGAGCAGAGACACAGAGATTGGGTGTCTGTGACCTAATACTGTATGATATGACTATTACAGAAAAAGCTGAATCAGTCACTCAATCAGATTTTAAAATTAGACAAGCACATTGTCATATATCTTTGGTCATTGGGAAGAATTGAGACTAGGTAAATGTTAGGCAAAGATGTCAGGTCATGGCAGATGTAGAACAGACCGGAGGATCATCTTTGAAACATTAGGCTCCTTTTTAAAAGTAATAAAATTTTGTCTTGTGATAATCAGAAAGGAGCTTTTATTAGGTTGGTGATGAACAGTTCAAACCCGTGTGATTAATATAGAGAACTTAGTTTATTATCCAGACCTATTCCTCCCTCTTCTATACTTAGAACTGAAATGATATACTTGTGTTCTATATAAATGGGAAGCCTTATTATATATAGCAACACTGCCCAATAATAATGATATGGTGTGAGCCAGCTGTGTAATTTAAAATTTTCAATTATGCTCATTACAAAACATGAGAAAGAGGCAGAATTAACTGTAGCAATGTTTTATTTAATCCAATGTCTAAAGTATTTTTTAACATGTAACAATATAAAAATTACTGATGAGCTATTTTTACATTCCTTTTTTTTTTGCATGAAGTTCAAAATCTTGCAGTGCATCTCTGGACCAGCCACATTTCATATGGTGAACAGCCACATGTCGCAAACAGCTACTGTAATAGATAGCAGTTAAGACAGAGGTATTTCACTTTTCAGTGACTCTATCAGGGCAAGGCAAGAAATGATAAAGGTAGTTAAATCAATTAGTTTTGCAACTTTTAAGAAGTTTTGGTGAGGATTCAAATCGAACCAGTTGGTAAAACAAGATAAAGACTTATCTATCGAATGATTTATTATATATATATTATATAATATAAATTTTTTTTGCACTAGTTACTCCTGTGCCACTGGTATGCTTGCTATTTTAGTTTTTTCCCCAAAATTGTTCAACCTGCTTAAAATTATTTACTTCAGGGGATCTACTTTATATTCACTTCTGTTTGAAACATCACGTGCTATTTGAACCGATACCTATAGAGCTTTCATATTTTGTAGCTGATGTGCTTAAGTAGTTTCTTATGCTATTGGGCAAGGCAGAGAGGTTAAGTCTCTTCAGCAGCCAGAGTATACTGGAGCTGCTGTGAACAATTACGCCTGTCAGCAGTTGCCCTTGGAAATGTTCTAATTTGCCTGTCCCTGGGCGCTGCCTCAGGCACTGACTTTCTCTGTGGGTGGGAGTTATGAACCCAGTTTGGAGAAGCATTAGAGGCACTCGTGGCAGGCTCCAAATAGATGTGCTTCTTGCTTCATTTTTGCATGTGACCAAGTTGCAAGAGGCATGTTCCTTGCCTGAATTTCTTTGAATGCCTTGTAGAATCAGACTCTTCTGCCAAAAGTTGAGAGGAAGCTTCATTTACCTTTAGGTCTTCCTTTCCCCTTCCATCCAGAGCCATCGGCCATAATGATGGTAGATTAAAAATGATTTCGTCACATCTTATTATAGTTCTTAAATTTACTGAAAGAGGACTCAAAAGGCACCTTTCATGTATTACCACCGTGTAGGGTCGGATCCAGAAGAAGCTAGCTGAGGAAGTGAAGAGAAGGAAATGTTAATTGGAACAGTTCGCACAGGGAGGTTATAGGCAATGCTCAGTAGACAGAGGGCAGGAGAGAATATGTATAAAATTTAGTTGCTCTCTCTGAACTGGTGGTGGCAGCAGTGGTGGCTTTGCCTCCCAGACAAAGATTTAGGTTTCCTTTTTTGGGGGGAGTGCTTGGGCAAGGTAGTTTTCTCCCCTCACTGGGTAATACTGATTCAAAACAGGTATTTGGGTTTGGTTAGGGTTCACTATTCTTAGATAATTGCTAATACTTTTGTGTGTGTGTGTGAGAGAGAGAAAGAGACAGAGAGAGGGACAGATAGGGACAGACAGACAGGAAGGGAGAGAGATGAAAAGCATCAATTCTTCGTTGCGGCTTCTTAGTTGTTCATTGATTGATTTCTTATATGTCCCTTGACCAGGGGGCTACAGCAGAGTGAGTGACCCCATGCTCAAGCCAGCAACTTTGGGCTCAAGCTGGTGATTCTTGCTCAACCCAGATGAGCCCACACTCAAGCCAGTGACCTTGGGTTTCAAACCTGGGTCCTCCACATCCCAGTCCGACACTCCATCCACTGTGCCACCACCTGGTCAGGCGCAAATACTTTGTCTCAACCAATTATTATTTATTGGACCAAGCCCTCAAAAAACTAATAATTTAGTTAGCAGATAAGACACATATATTTATATATATATATAAATTTACCTCAATGGAATTTTACTTATAATAACCTCGTTTTCTTTACTCCCTGCTAGTTAATCACTACCTCTGAATTCCATTATCTTTTATTTAGTGCCTTAAAAAAATAACAGCTTTATTGAGATATAATTTATATGCCATGTAATTCAAGTATTTAAAGTACAATTTGTGGTTTAGTATATTCATATATATATATATATGGAGAGCTATATAGTAGTAAATAATATGTTTCAAATGAGGAGATTATGGGTCTTTTTGTTTCATATATGACTATTTTAGAGAAAGTGGGGGTTGGGGAAGAGAGATGAGAAGCATCAACTCATAGTTTCAGTACTTTTAATTGTTCATTGATTGCTTTCTCATATGTGCCTTGATTGGGGGGCTTGAGCCAAGCTAGTGACCCCTTGTTCAAGCCAGTGATCTTGGGCTCAAACCAACATCCCTGGGCTTCAAGCCAGTGACCTTTGGGCTCAAGCTAGCAATCATGGTATCGTGTTGATGATCCCATGTTCAAGCTGGTGACCCTGTGCTCAATTTGGTGAGCCTACGACCTTGTTTGAACCTGAGACCTGGACAACACTCTGTCCACTGTGCCACCACCAGTCAGGCCCATTTATGACTTTGTACATTATGATCGAACAGCCTTATTTTAAACCTGGTTGGTACACATATTTTTTTTTGTACACATCCTTTGTAGATGGTACTTACTAGGCAACCTAACAATAGCAAACACGGTGCTTTTTGTGTATTTACCTGTCATGTTCTAGATACCTGAAGGATGTTTATTCATTTAATCCTACAACAATGGTATAAGGCAGGTAGGTAGCATAATTACTGTCTTCCATAGGAGTACACTGTGCCTTTCTCAATCCATTGACCTTATAAGTGTGACTTTTCTCTTCTGGTCACAGTAAACTCTTGAGATCAGCCGTCTTTCCTACTCTGTATTGATGATGCCTGTGCTCATTGTAGAGACATCCCTTTTGTTGAGCTCTGTCACCATTGTGCCCAGATGAGAGAGCCTCATGAAAACAATTTGAAGAGTTCATTCTGTGCTAACGCTACATTATTGATTTAGAAGGTTCTTTTGCCAGGCTTAAAACAAAAAAGGCTTTGACCAGGAAGGACTTCATTTAAAAATCTTAATTGCCATGAATTGTTTCTGCTGTTTAGATCATCATTGTTTGATAGTGTCTCTGGCCATGAACAAAGCATCTGGCGTTTACTCTCTGAAAAATGGTAGCTATTAATTTCTGTACCCATGCCTGACCTGTGGTGGCGCAGTGTATAAAGCATCGACTTGGAAATGCTGAGGTCGCCGGTTCAAAACCCTGGGCTTGCCTGGTCAAGGCACATATGGGAGTTGATGCTTCCAGCTCCTCCCCCCTTCTCTCTCTCTGTCTCTCCCTCTCCTCTCTAAAATGAATAAATTAAAAAAAAATTTAATTTCTGTACCCACTTACACCATTGAGCGCAGTTTACAAAAATGTTCACGGTGTCAACCGGCCACATCCCTTTACGCCGTGTACTCCAGTTGTGTACCGTGCGGGCTCTGCCATGTGCTCCAGGAAGTCCCCTTGCCTTTGTTCACATCACTTGCTCCCCCTGGAAGGCTCTCCCTGTTGACTGCTCGGAGGGCACTTGTCTTTGCAGGCAGAGCCTGAGACTCATCATTTTACACAGACATTCTTCTCCCCCCGGGATCAGGTGGCTCTCTTTGGCTCCTCTGTGGTGATTGTGCACTCATTCATGAAAACAATACAGCACTTCTTTGCATTTAATTCTTTATAAATCTACCTTCCCACTGCTAGGTGCTAGTTTGGAAAGGCCAGTTAATATCCTGTTTCCCAACCAAGTGCTGTCTCTGTTGCAACTACCCCACTCTGCCATAAGCAGTGTATGAAGAATGGGTCTGATTTAGCCAGTAGCGGGCTGCACTTGACTGACCCCTGGTCTAGGTAAAAATCATTTTCTTCATATGTATAAGGATAAAGATGGGTTAAATCTTGTAAAATCAAAATATAAAATGATAACCTGAAATGGGATTATGGAGAGAATTACAGAAATGTTCTTGTAAATAAGTTTGTTTTTCCTGGCCAATCTTTAAAAGTGCTGGTAGAAAATAATTTTTTTAATGTTTTTTTAAATTTATTTACTTTTTTAGATTTTTTTTATTCATTTTTGTTAGAGAGAGAGGGGAGAGAGAGAGTGAGAGAGAGAGAGAGAGAGAGAACAGGGGGAGGAGTAGGAAGCATCAACTCCCATATGTGCCTTGACCAGGCAAGCCCAGGGTTTTGAATCCGCGACCTCAGCATTCCAGGTCGACGCTTTATCCACTGCGCCACCACAGGTCAGGCCTAGAAAATAATTTTTAATTTCACATAAGTATATAATTAAGCCTTGACAGCCTCTATATCACGGATTTATAACTCTTACTTGAAATTTCTTCTATATCTGGGTATGTCCATATTGAAGGTCCTTTGATTTCCTCCTGTCTAAAGCCCTTTGCATTTTCTGAAGCTAGTTCCACGAGTATCAGTACCTATTACCCAGCAAGCACTATTCTGGAAATATGAAGACAGGAAGATACCCTTAGTAACTTTATAGATCTTGTTACAGAATTGTTTCTCTTAATCCTAATGAAAATGAAGTTAGCATTTGACAGTTGAGAGAGCTGAATGTGGGGGGAGGGGGGTTGAGGGATTTGCCTGAAGTCGCAGAATTTAGTTGGATAGGATGGTACTCAAGTCCAGATCGCTCTGCCATGCTAAGCTGCACATGCGCACACATGCTCACTGTTCTTGTGTACGTCACCGCACACTCCGTCAGGCCTAATTGCTGTAGCTATTAACTTTGGTGCACTGAAGAAAGACTTCCTCATTATACAATGCAGTTTTGCTGTATTGAAATTTCAGTGATTTAGGGTTTATCATGTTAAATTTACCTCAATGGAATTTTACTTACAGTAACCTCGTTTTCTTTACTCCCTGGCAGTTAATCACTACCTCTGAATTCCATTATCTTTTATTTTATTTAGTGCCTTAAAAAATAATAACAGCTTTATTAAGATATAATTTACATGCCATGTAATTCAAGTATTTAAAGTACAATTTGGTGGTTTCGTATATTCACAGGTACGTGCAACTATCACAACATTCAGATGTTTTCTTTTTTTTTTTTTTTCATTTTTCTGAAGCTGGAAACAGGGAGAGACAGTCAGACAGACTCCCGCATGTGCCCGACCGGGATCCACCCGGCACGCCCACCAGGGGCGACGCTCTGCCCACCAGGGGGCGATGCTCTGCCCCTCTGGGGCGTCGCCATGTTGCGACCAGAGCCACTCTAGCGCCTGGGGCAGAGGCCACAGAGCCATCCCCAGCGCCCGGGCCATCTTTGCTCCAATGGAGCCTTGGCTGCGGGAGGGGAAGAGAGAGACAGAGAGGAAAGCGCGGCGGAGGGGTGGAGAAGCAAATGGGCGCCTCTCCTGTGTGCCCTGGCCGGGAATCGAACCCGGGTCCTCCACACGCTAGGCCGACGCTCTACCGCTGAGCCAACCGGCCAGGGCCCATTCAGATGTTTTCATTACCTCAAAAAAAGAAGCCCTGTACCTTCAGCTGTCCCCTTCCCATCTCCTTTCTCCACATATAGATTTGCCTATTCTGGACACTTAATGCAAATGCAATCACGTGGTCTTTTGTGACTGGCTTCTGTCACTTAGCATGATGCTTTATGGTTCATCTATGTTGCAGTATAGATCAGTAGTGCTTCCTTACTTTTTATGGCTGAATAATCTGCTACACGGGTAGAGACCACATTTTGTATTTGCATTCTTCAGTCGATGGACATAGGATTGTTGATATTAATAAATTATTATTTAGATATTAAGAGATCCTGCTATGAACATTTGTGTACAAGTTGGTATCCCATAGTGGTTTTGATTTGCATTTCCCTGGTGACTAGTGATGTGAAGCATCTTCTCATGTGCTTACTGGCCATTGTGTATATCTTCTTTGGAGAAATGTGTATTCACATCCTTTACCCATTTCAAATTGAGTTACTTCAAAATTGAGTTTACATTTTTGAGTTGTAAGAGCTCTTGATACCCTATTCTAGATACAAGACCATTATCAAGTACAGGAGTTCCTTGGGTTATGACAGTCTTGATATACGATGTTTCGAGTTTCTGATGCTCACTCCCATAAAAACTTTAAAAAAAGGAGACGTGAATGTTTCAGCTTACGCTATTAGCATCATATTACAGACGATGTGGGCGAACTAGTTTGGTTGTGCATGGTGGAAGAACACGCAATGATGCAGCGTGTGAGTGAGGGAGTGGGCATCTCCCAGTACGCTTACCCACGTCCTTTCAGACTGTTAAAAGTGCAAGTGTTCCGTTTGTGTTAGGGTAGGGTGTGTTTTTACTTACACCAAAATTTGGGTTTCATCACTGTCATGGGAATGGAACTGTGTTGTAACCCAAGAACCCCCCTGTATATGATTTGCAAGTAAATTTTTCTGTTTTTTTGCATTGTATTCTTTCTTTTCTTTCTTCCTCTTTCTCTTTCTCTCTCTCTCTCTCTCTCTCTCTCTCTCTCTTTCTTTCTTTCCTCCTTGTCTTTTAGAGGAGGGGAGATAGTGAGGCAGACTTCTGCATGCACCCTGACCGAGATTCACCTAGCAACCCCCATCTTGGGCCGACTCCAGTACTAGTTTTAGCACCTGAGGCCAATGCTGGGACCAACCGAGCTATCCTCAGTGCCCGGGGCCATCACTCAATCAAGCCACTGGCTAGGGAACAGGGAGAGGAATGGGGGAGAAAAGCAGATGGTCGCTTCTCCTGGGTACCCTGACTGGGAATCAAACCCAGACGTCCATACTCTGGGCCAGCGCTCTATACATTGAACCACTGGCCAGGCCCCACCTTTTACTTTCTTGATAGTGTTCTTTGAACCATAGAAATTTTTAATTTTGCTGAAATCCAATTATTTATTTTTCTTTTGTTGCTTGTGCATTTGGTATCATATCTAATCCATTGCTAAATCTAAGGTTATGAAAACAATCTGCCTGACCTGTGGTGGCGCAGTGGATAAAGCGTTGACCTGAAATGCTGAGGTCACTGGTTCGAAACCCCGGGTTTGCCCCATCAAGGCACCTATCGGAAACAACTACTGCAAGTTGATGCTTCCCGTTTCTCTCCTCATCTACCCCCCACCGCCTTTCTCTCTCGATCTATCCTCTCTTTAAAATCAATAAATCTTTAAAAGAGAAATCTTAATCTTATTTTATTCTAAGAATTGTATAGTTACAGCTGTTCCATTTGGAGTAATTCTGAGTTAATGTTTGTGTATGTCTGAATTAAGGGTCAGGTTTCATTTCTCTGCCTGTGGCTGCCAAGTTGTCCAGTACTATTCTTTCCCCACTGAATGGTCTTGGTACCTTGCTGAACGTAAGTTGATGATACAAGTTTATTTTTGGACTCTGATTTTTGTTGCACTGATGGACTTTTGTATGCCTGTCATTGTGTCTGTACCACACTGCCTTGTTGCTGTTGGCTTTGTAGCAAATTTTGAAATTGGAAAGTCCTTCAATTTTGTTCTTCTTTTTCAAGATTGTTTTGGTTGTTTGGGATCCCTTGTAATTCTGTATGAATTTTAGGATCAGCTATTCTTTTCCACTAAGAAGCCGACTGCATTCTTACGGGATTGTATGACTGGAGGTTAATTTTTTTTTCTTTTTTTTTTTTTTTTTTTAGAGAGGAGAGGGAGAGACAGAGAGAGAGAGAGAGAGAGAGAGAGAAGAGACAGAGAGAGAGAAGGGGGGGAGGAGCTGGAAGCATCCATATGTGCCTTGACCAGGCAAGCCCAGAGTTTTGAACCGGGGCGACCTCAGCATTTCCAGGTCGACACTTTATCCACTGCGCCACCACAGGTCAGGCTCTGGACGTTCATTTGGGGAGTATTACCATCTTAACAATACTAAGCCTTCCATTTCTATGGAGGGTTATTTTTACATTTATTTAGATTTTTAAAATTTCTTTCAACAATGTTTTCAGACTATTAGTTTTACAAAATTTTTTTTTCTTTTGTGGCAGAGACAGAGGGAGTCAGAGAGAGGGACAGACAGGCAGGAAGGGAGAGAGATGAGAAACATCAATTCTTTGTTGCAGCTCTTTAGTTGTTCATTGATTGATTTTTCATATGTGCCTTGACCGTGGACCTTTAGCAGACCGAGTGACCCCTTGCTCGAGCCAGCGACCTTGGGCTCAAGCTGGTGAGCCTTGCTCAAACCAGATGAGCCCGTGCTCAAGCTGGCAACCTCAGGGTCTCGAACCTGGGTCCTCTGCATCCCAGTCCGACACTCTATCCGCTGTGCCACCACCTGGTCAGGCAGTTTTACTCATTTTTTGTTAATTTGTTGTAAAATATTTTACTCTTTTTTGTTGTTATTGTAAATGGAATTGTTTTCTTAATTTCATTTTCCAGTTATTCATTGCAATTGTATAAAAATATACCTGATTTTTTTTTTTTTTAATTTATTCCTTTTTTTAGAGAAGGGAGTGAGAGGTAGGGGGAGGAGCAGGAAGCATCAACTCCAATATGTGCCTTGACCAGGCAAGCCCAGGGTTTCGAACCAGTGACCTCAGTGTTCCAGGTCAACGCTTTATCCACTGCGCCACCACAGGTCAGGCGTTTTCTTAATTTCATTTTCCAGTTATTCATTGCAATTGTATAAAAATATACCTGATTTTTTATGCTGGTTTTATAGCCTGCAACTTTAATGAACTTGTTTTGTTAGTGGATTTCTTATTATTTTTTATACACAAGAGCATGTCATCTACAAACAGATAGTTTTATTATTTCCTTTCCAATTTGGTTGCTTTTTATTTATTTTTCTTGCCTCATTGCCCTGACTAGAACTGGAGTCCAATGTTTAATAGGAATGATGAGAACTGACATTGTTAGCTTGTTCCTAATCTCAGGGCAGAAGCATCCATCCTTTCATCACTGAGTCCTGTATAAAGTTAGCTGCAGGCCTCCCTCCTGCTGTGACCTTCTAGCACCCTCTGTTGAGAAAGCTTAGCACGCTCACTGTAAGAGGAGATGCTTCATCCCAGTGAGTGTATTAAAAGATAAATTTTGAGCCGAGAGGTAATAAATTGATTAAGTGGCACAGCATACAAATAAGGAAGCGGAATAAAGCCTGAGTGTGTGACAGAAACCTATTTCAGGAAACAGTGGGGCTTTGTAGGCAATTCTAGCTAAGGGTCTTTGGACAGATTTCGTACAGGAGGTGATGACAAAAAGATGGATGGGTGTTGCGCTGGAGAGATGACTTCTGAGGGAAGCAAAGGTGAGAAGAGGTGTGAAGGAAGGCCTTGGTGTCAGGCTCTGGGGAGGGTCTAAGGTTGTACTCTACTTGTAATCGGCCAGGTTAGCTGCCAGTTTCATGGGTGCTAGCAGAGGACAGGAGACTTCTGGTTCAGAGACAGAGGCCTTTAGTACCGATGCACTAAAGGCCTCTGTCTCTGAACAGTGTGATTGAGCAGTGTGCGTATCACGTTCCCATAGGTTTGCCTTGCTGCTCCCCCAAGTCCTTACTGGGGGGTGTATGAAAGGGTCTAGGCTGATTTTGTGGTGGGTTTGTGTCACAGTTGGGGAACCTTGAGTTTAAGGGACCCAGATTTCTACAATGGGCAGTAAACCTGCCTGACTTTTGCCCTGGAGGAAGACATTATTATCCTTACTCTACTACTCTCTGCTTTGGAAGGAAACTCTTCCCAGTCTTCCAAAGCTTTGTTCATTATACAAACATTCTTGAAAAGATAGTCTGGAACAAAAGGGCCCTTAATGCCCCTGCTTGCAAAATGTTCAGGGATGTGTGAGACTATTAAGAATTGTTTCACAATACCTGGCAGATTCAGGGAACTGCAAGTACTTCAAATTGAAGATTAACTTCAGTTTAGGCCTTTCTGAGGTTTTTACTACCACATTTACAGCCTCAGCACTTACATAAGGAAGATGTAACATATCTCTTAATGTAGGAAGGTCATGGTTGCTGCTGGGTTCCTTTCTTCTTTCCCTTTTGCCAAATAGGGCAGCACAATACTTTGGGCAGCAGAATAACTTAAGACTTTAAGCATTCTGGATCAAGTAATCTGGGTTCAAACTCAGCTCTGCCAGTTAATAGCATTGTGACTTTAAGTAAGTTTGGTTTTCTCATCTGTAAAATTGTAAAATAGCAACTAATACCTAATGAGTATTTTTTAACTGTGCCCACAAATACCTTCCTTATTTCCACCTTATTTAGGATTGATATAAGAATTAAATAATGTGTGCTCCTCACTGTGCTTGGCATAGTGTTTTTATTAATAATTATTTGGGCCCTTCATAGGTTAAGAGATGGATCCTTTGTAGTTTTGGCTCAGAATTAGTAATGTACAGAGTTAGTAGTGCACAAATTTAATATTGTACAGATAGCTACAGGTTAACATGCAAATTATGCTATGTGCGAGCTCTGCAAGTTTGAACCAATTCACTTCGCTTATTTGCGCTTCCTTTTCCTTACATGTAAAGTAAGGACAGCATCTCTTTTTCATGGTGTTCCTACTTTAAACTGGCTTATATGCCTTGGTATACAGGCTTTACTTCTCGTTGGCTGGTCAGACTGTAAACGTTTGCTTTAGTTATAAGAATTAGTGGGAAAACGCCCTGGCTGGGTAGCTCAGTTGCGTAGAGCGTCGTCCTGATAAGACAGGGTTGCAGGTTCAATCCTCGGTCAGGACACACACGTGAATCAACCAGTGAATGCATAAATAAGTGGACAACAAATCAATGTTATTTTCTCTTTCTCCCTCCCCATCTCTCTAAAATCAATCAATAAATTTTAAAAAAGAAGAATTAGTGGGAAGACAACTTTAGAGTATATACCTTTCTGGAGAGTTGCACCAGTTTGTGCATTGAGGGCCAAGTGTGTCTGTGTGGGGGGAAGGTGGACATTATCGTCTGTGGAGGAAAAAGGAAGGGCATTTGTGAAAAGGTCTAAGAAGCTGAAATGTGTTCTAGTTTCAGAAAAATTAGTGTGGGATTTAATTTCAAGCAAAAAGGATCAGAGCTCCTGTGGGACAGACTAAAATAGACCTTTAAACCAGTTAAAAAGAAAGATTACGTAATGTGTTATTGAAAAGATGCAGTTTTTGTTAGTGTTCTCTATTCTCTTGAAATGTACCTTCCAGAGTTTCTTGGGTTGTTTTGGAGTCTGTTGAGTTTGAAGGAATCACCCTGTATCTGCCTTCTCCTCCTTCTCTCAATGCTAAGGTTATGAGTTCATTTGGATCTTGGTTGGAACCTAGTAATAGTGAAATGAGTGGTGTTGTTATCTGCAACTTGTTTCTCATTTTATAATTTTCAAAGTGCACCATGCACCTGTGTTTAGGTACTTAATAATTGGGAAGCAAAATACAAACAGTAGTTGCTCTTACAAACCCTATCAGAATCATATATCAAATCCCTGTCATGCCCAGAAACGTCTCAGACCTAGAGGGACGTCAGAGACGGCCACACAAGGCTCACAGGTGTTTCAGGTGCTCCGCTGTGAACCCGCCGCTTTCCTTTCCTCTTTATTTTTTAGTTGACTGATTAGATGTTCCAGTAACTTATTTTTCATTCTTGTATTTAACAAATATTTGCATCTTCACCCCAATGATACCAGTTTTGCTTCTCATCCTTGTCGGTCTTGGCCATACCACCAGTGGGGGACCTCTCAAAACATAAGCAAAATCTTTTACATAATCTGCCCTCACATTGTAACATAGTTACAGCCCAAGCAGAGCAAATGAATGACTGCCATGTGACCAGGTATTTTGATATACATTTTTTTTAATTTAATGGTTTTGGTTGGCCTTGATTGAGGACCAGGAGATTAGATTTCTCAGAAGGGGAAAATATATTTTCCAGAATTTGATTTTATTTGCTAGAGTTTAACAGGGGGCTGATTTAACTCTTTGTTTTCATTAAGAATTAACTTGAGATCTGGAAAGAAGTGAGTTTAACACTAAGACAAGTACATTTATGAGAGGTACGGCGTGTTGACCGTGTGCCGTAATAACTACCCTCCACCAGTGGACCCCAGCAGTGCCCCCCTCACTGTGCTGCGTTACCTTCCTTCTGTGAGGAGATGGGGCTTATTGGGGTTATTTGTTACCCCACCTTGGCAGTAGTAGCAATAGGTGAAATCAGTGGTACCAGGAGCAGGATTTGAACCCATATTGGCATATGTCCATACTGCTGTGAAACAAACTACCTTAAAACTTAATGTTTTAAAACCATAAACAACTTTTGTGTGTGTGTCCTAATGTCTCATGATTCAGTGCATTGACTGACCTGGCTGGGAGGTTCTTTTACTTCAAGTGATGTCAGTAAAGATCTCAGCCATTTGGGGGCTCGGCTAGGGTGCAAGATGGCTCCCTTACATGGCTGGCAGTTGGTGCTGCCTATTGACCAGACGTCAGCTGGACTTATTGACCAGAGCCTCAGGGTTCCCTTTCATGTGGCCTCTGTGTGGTTCGGATTTCTCCCAGCGGGTTAGCTGTTCCAGGAGGAAGGAAGCAGAGCTGCCAGACCTGTTAAGACCTGGACTCCAAAGTTACAGGACATCCGTCTTACTGTATCCTATTCAGAGTGTCGCAAGGCAGCCTCAATCCCTGGATAAGAACATAAACTGTTTCTCAGTGAGGGAGCAACGGTCATATACGGATTGAAAGAATTGATGGTGTGAATGTTGAAAAACTATTTACTAACTGTGCTGGATTTTGGAACTAGAACAGTGACTTAAGTCAACATGGCCGCTGTGCCCTAAGAGAGGCTGGGCACATAGGAAAGGGCCGGAACAGGGGTGGCAGGCCCTTGTAAGTCAGAGACTTGGGGCTTTATCTTTAGGGCAGTGAGAATCTATTAAAAGTTTTTTAAAAAGGAATAAGATAATTTGCATTTTTCATTAATAATCTGGCTACAATGTGGGAAATGATTATGTAGGAATGAACCTGGAGGTCGGCCAACCAGTTGGGAGGCTGTTGCAATAGTCCCCAGTATTAGACAGTAGTGACTTGGACTCAGAAAGTGCTATGGCATTGGTGAGAAGTAGACAGAGTCCTAGAGACAACGGAGGAATAATTGATGAAACTTGATGATTTATTAAATATGCAAATTAAGGAAAGGCAGACATCAATGATAACTTGAGCCATCCCCATTAGGTCCCATGTCCTAACATGGTGTACTGCTGTGCAATTGCCATAATAATTATTACAAAGTAAACGGCTTATAACAACACAGACTTACTCTCTTAGAGAGTTTGCGGTTAGAAATCTGACCTAGGTCACACTGAGTTAAAACCAGGGTGTCAGTATGGCTGTGTTTCCTTGCGGAGACTCTACCGGAGGAGCATTTTCCTGCCTTTTCCCATACTAGCAAAGGCTGGTCGGGTCTTGTTACCCTGCATCTCTGAACAGCAGGGCTCTCCTGCTTTTCCCCCAGATAATCCAGGATAGTTTATCTCCCATCTCAAGGCCAGCTGATTAGCAACCTTGTTTCCAACTGCAACCTTAATTCCCTCTTTCCTTGTAAGGTAACAGGTCTGGGGATGAGGCCATGGTCATCTTTAGGGGCCATTATTTTGCCTACCACAGATGGGAACCTGAGGACTGGAATACGTTTTTGCGGGGAGTGAATTCAATTTTCATATTTCCAAGAGGGATGACTCATAGGCAGTTGGTCTTTGAGCTCAGGATAAAGGTATGGGTTTGGAAATAGCCTGTGCATGGGAATGGAAGCCAAGAGATGAGTCTTGTTTCTTAGGGAGCGTCTGTGAATGGGGAAGAGGGCTTGGGCCAGCATCCAGAGGGCTTGGGTAAAGTTACAGACAAGAGATTGAGAAGGAGTTATTGGAGAGTAGGAGGACATTTGGAAGAATTTGGTTTCAAGGATGTTGGTACTCACCTTTGCTGACTATTCTATCTCTGACCTGAAGGAATCTTCAAGCTTCTTTTAAACCTACTGCTGCGACAGCTCAGGAAACAGGCCCAGAGAGGTGGGAAATGACGGGTCTGAGGCTGTATGAGCAGCTACTAGATGTGCATCTTGCTTCCTGCTTCAGCCTGAGCCTGTTGAGTCTTTTCATTTGGAAGATGCTATTGAGGAAAGAGTTTGGCTCTGTGTGTATGTATTTTCTTGGCTTTCTGACCTCGCAGAGAGGAAGTTGATGGAATGATGGCTAACTAGTGCCTCATTTCTGTGCAAGCCAAGTCCTTCGTACCAAAGAACAGTTAAGATTTATTTTTTTAATTGTGTAGACTTTTCTAAGTACAGTCTCACTTACTTCCTTTTGCAGTTTTTTTCCACTTCATTTTCTTTGTATGTCTTCTCCTTTTATTAAAATAGACATTTTATTTTGAAATAGTTTTAGATTGACAAAAAGTTGCAGATAGTGCAGAGAGTTCCCATAACCCTCCCCCAGGCCTCCAAATTTTTAAGATCTTAACATTTCCTTGGTACGCTTGTCAAAACTGGGAGACAACATTGATACATTACTAGTGACTAAACTAAATAGTAAATCCAGACTTTATTTGGGTTTCACTAATGTCCGTTTTTGTGACGTGTCCGCGATAACAGTCCAGGATGCCACACTGCAGTTAGTCACCCCCTCCGGTGCTTCAGGGTCTGTTTCAGTTTTGTTTTGTTTTGTTCTGTTAATTAAAAAAACTTTTTTGCAACCTGGATTGTTTTGAGGCATCTTGGTTAGGTATTCTGTAGAATGTCCCTCAATTTGGGTTTGTCAGAGTTAGACTGGAGTTACGTTATTTTTTGAAAGAGGATCATACACATCATACCAGGAAGTACATGTCATCAACATGACTTACCAGTGGTGTTGACCTTGATCACTGGCCCCAGCTGTGTTTGTCAGGTTTCTTTACTAAAAAGGTGCTTTTATTTTTTTCCCCTCTACATGCTGTTTTTTGGAAGCAAGTGACTAACTCCACCCACACACAAGGGAGAAGAATTAAGCTCCATCTTCTGAAGGGATACATATCTACATGCATTTTTTGGATTCTTGTGTACAGAATTTTATTTTCCCTGCCCTAGCCCTGGAACTGGCTATTTCTCCAAGGAGTCTTGTTTCCTTTATTGGAAAATGGGGTTTAGAAACTAAGATCTGCCTGACCAGGCAGTGGCACAATGGATAGAGTGTTGGCCTGGGATGCTGAGGACCCAGGTTCAAAACCCCGAGGTTATCGGCTTGAACATGGACTCATCCAACTTGAGAGTGGTGTTGCCAGCTTGAGCTTGGGATCATAGACATGACCCCATGGTCGCTGGCTTGAGCCCAAAGGTCATTGGCCTGAACAAGGGGTTACTGGCTCTGCTAGAGCCCCCTGGTCAAGGCACATATGAGAAAGCAATCAATGAACAACTAAAGTGCTGCAACTACGAGTTGATGCTTCTCATCTCTCTCCCTTTCTGTCTGTTCTTCCATCTTTCTCTCTCTCTCTAAAAAAAAAAAAAAAGAAAAGAAACTAAGATCTGAGCTCTGGGTGTGCTTGTTGCTACGAGAATCTCACTGCCCCTCGGCCCTTTCAGTGGGCAGAGTTAGGGTGTATATATGTACTAACATGTGCATATACCTACCTGCCATTATTTTTGTACCTATGCATTTGTTTCTGTATTAAGGGGAACATTCATACTGACGTTTTCAACTCGAACTAGTAGTACCACATGGATAAATTCTAGTCTTCCTAGTTTGTCCGTAACTTACTCTCTAGTGTTAAGAAACCTGGCCCACACTATCCATCATCATCCGTTTATTCATTTGACATCTGTACACATGTAAAGCAGTCTCAGAATTATTAACTCATACCTCCATGACAAACATTATCAGCTAGCATACAGTGTTTCTGTGTATAGTTCTTTCTGTCTTTAGTCCTACAGTTTTGAGTCAAAACACAGTTCAAGGATTACTTAGGTCAATTCCTTTTGCCCCCCACTCCCTTCAGTGAGATTATGTCAAACATTTGTAGTACAATTAAATTCCTTTGTCATAGCCCTGGCGGGTTGGCTCATTGGTAGAGCGTCACCTGGCGTGCGGGGGACCCGGGTTCGATTCCCGGCCAGGGCACATAGGAGAAGCGCCCATTTGCTTCTCCACCCCCACCCCCTCCTTCCTCTCTGTCTCTCTCTTCCCCTCCCGCAGCCAAGGCTCCATTGGAGCAAAGATGGCCCGGGCGCTGGGGATGGCTCCTTGGCCTCTGCCCCAGGCGCTAGAGTGGCTCTGGTCGCGGCAGAGCGACACCCCGGAGGGGCAGAGCATCGCCCCCTGGTGGGCAGAGCCTCGTGCTGGGTGGATCCCGGTCGGGCGCATGCGGGAGTCTGTCTGACTGTCTCTCCCCGTTTCCAGCTTCAGAAAAGTACAAAAAAAAAAATTCCTTTGTCATAGTCTACATTCTCTCCTGGGGACCCCTTATCGATGCTTTGTTGTTGTTCTTGTTTTGTGTATATATATTAAAAGATGTGTGAGTTAAATTTATATGGGTTTTGATACGTTGCCATCTCTTTTTGAAAATACTTGCTGGGTGTTTGCTGACAGCAGAGTTGATAGTGTTTTGAGACCAGGACTGTGAATGGGGCCACAGTCAGGTTTATAGGTCAGCAGTCAGGGTTAATGAACCTCTGTTCAGAGGGTAGGACTGGCAGGAACTTGCAGTAGTCACGGGTTTGGATGTGTTGGGGTTTAGAGGATCAGGTAGATCTCAAATAGAAAGAATTGAATTTTATCATTGCATCAGGACATAGCTATTGGAACTTAAAGTGATAACAAATGGATCTGGACGAAGGGACCCTATCAGGTGTACGTGGTACACAGCCAACAGGAGCAGCACTGTGGTGGCTGCAGTGAGCTCTGAAATGGAAAGGAGGATTGGAGATTGTAAGTATTGAAAGGAAGGGATTCTGTCTCTTTTAAACCCCTGCAGAAATGTTTCTCAGACTGCAACCCTCAACAGCCTGCTTTAGGAACACCCACGATGGTTTTTAAAAATTGCAGAGTTGGAGCATCTGGACGCGGAGCCCAGGAATCCGAACCGTCCCAGATCGTTCCGATGCACCCTGAGGCTGGAGAACCCCTGTCCCTAGAGGGAATGGTGAGGTGCCTTGCACAAAGCAGGTGCAGTTTACCCTTATGTTTACTGATTGAATTGCAGGTCAGCTTCGAAACCTTGATTAGAGAGTTGACTTTGGAAGTAATAATAATGTAAAAAAAACAAACTCTGATGCTTATGAAGGTTTAAAAGGTTTAAATAACTTGCCCAAGATCACAAAAAGTTCTTACATGGGAGATTCAGAATTCAAGTGCAGGCAGTTGCCACCAGAGCCCCTGGGTTTGGGACATTGTGAAGGCTTTGGGGGTTCATGCCACACATCCCCATAATTTCAGAGGTAAATTCAAGCAATCCAAGAAAGAATAAATAAGAGACTGTTGAAATCACACTGTCCTTTTGGTGCTTCAGCGATGGAAAGTTGATGTGTGTTTATAATTTGTTGAATTCAGCTTTCTAGGAAGGTGTTATAGTGATGTTCTTGAACCCTAAGAAGAAGCATGTGTCTTAAAACAATTTTTAAATTATTAGAAATAGATACAATACAAGAAAATAAGTTGGCAACATCATGTTAATGTAAATGTACAATGTCATGGAGCATAACAATATGATCACAGATGTCTAGACTTCTAGACCTGAAATGGACTGCACAGGGCACCTACCTCAGCTCTCTCTTACACACGAGGGAACTGAGCCCCAGGAAGATGAGGTTATTAAATCCAGGTCTCTGAGCAAATTACTGACAGCCCCAGACATCCTGATTCAGTACAATATCATTTCCACGTTCATTCTGCTTCTATCTTAAGTATCTTTATGAAACAATTAAAAATTTATAATGAGTTATTTTTAAAATCCATTCCATTTAGATGAGCCTGATTAAAAGTTGCACAGATGTTCTCCAGAGGATGAAAATTTGTAGCGGGAATTAGAAGCAAATCTAGTAAATTTGGAAGGAGTGTTGGTGCAGTTGCAAAAATAAGTGTGAGTAAATGGCTTAGGATATTTAAGTAGAAAAGTTGGTTTTCAAGCAAAAGCTTTTGTAGAATGCATTGTTTACGTGATCTTACATTCAGTTTTGGTGTTCTAACTTAATAAGAGGCCTAAAGTAATTCAATAGTATAAAAATAGGGAGGCAGCTGGTTGAGTTCAAGGTTTGTTGAAAACATGGATTTTAAGTAACAGTTCCTTGTCTTAAAATTCTGTGAATTTAGAAAAAACCTTAGAGAAAAGACGATTTGTGCTTTTAACTTTAAAACATACAGCAGAGCAGAGGATCTCAAATTTTACCAGGCATCAGAATGACCCAGAGGGCTTGGTAAATACATGTCTCTGGTCCCCACCCCAGAGTTTCAGAATCAGTGGTCTGGTGTGGGGCCTGAGAGTCTGCATTTCTAACAAGTTCCCAGGTAGTGCTGATGCTGATGGTCTGGTGACCAGGCATGGGAAACTACTGAATGGGAGAAAACATTATAATAAAACGCAGTCATACTCTCATGAGGTCATTATAGACTAAACACTGGTTTCTTTGATATTTGTTACATTAAAAACTTCCTGTTAATGCACATTTCCATACCTTTGCTAGTTGAACCATAGTGTTGACACGGAAAGCTATAATATTTAAAGTCCCTTCTGAATCAAATTGATAAGTTAAATTATATTAAATGTGATTAAATTATGTGGCTAGGTACACTTTTTTAGTAATATGATATATAGCTGTCTGAAAACTAAGAGTCTCTGTATGGAATACATCAAGGTAACTCACAAGGCACTGTACATCCTTATCAACACTTGATATGTGCAGTCTTCTTTTTTTTTTAAATAATTTTTTTAATTCATTTTAGAGAGGTGAGGGGGAGAGAGAGAGAGAGAGAGAGAGAAGAGACAGAGAGAGAGAAGGGGGGGGAGGAGCTGGAAGCATCAACTCCCATATGTGCCTTGACCAGGCAAGCCCAGGGTTTGTTTGTTTGTTTTTTTTTTTTTCATTTTTCTGAAGCTGGAAACAGGGAGAGACAGTCAGACAGACTCCCGTATGCGCCCGACCGGGATCCACCCGGCACGCCCACCAGGGGCTACGCTCTGCCCACCAGGGGGCGATGCTCTGCCCATCCTGGGCGTTGCCATATTGCAACCAGAGCCACTCTAGCGCCTGAGGCAGAGGCCACAGAGCCATCCCCAGCGCCCGGGCCATCTTTGCTCTAATGGAGCCTTGGCTGCGGGAGGGGAAGAGAGAGACAGAGAGGAAAGCGCGGCGGAGGGGTGGAGAAGCAAATAGGCGCTTCTCCTGTGTGCCCTGGCCGGGAATCGAACCCGGGTCCTCCGCACGCTAGGCCAACGCTCTACCGCTGAGCCAACCGGCCAGGGCAAGCCCAGGGTTTTGAACCGGTGACCTCAGCATTTCCAGGTCGACGCTTTATCCACTGCGCCACCACAGGTCAAGCGGCAGTCTTCTTAATTTTAGCCATCCTAATAATTACTCAGTGGTATCTTATAGTGTTTTAATTGAATTTCCCAATGACCAATAGTCTTTACATGTGTTTATTTATCACTCACTAATTTGGTGAAGTGTCCATCCAAATCTTGTTTCCCTTTGTTATTGGACTATTTTTTTAAACTTTTATTGAATTTTGAGAGTTTGTGCATTCTGAATACAGTTCTTTATCAGATGTATGACTTGTGAGTTTTGCAGCCAGTCTGTACTCTTAACAGATTATATTGAAGAATTAGAAGTTTTTAATTTTGATTACATCTAATTTATCAATTTCTTCTCTCATGGTGGTGGTACTTTTGGTGTTATATCTACAAAGTCTTTGTCTTTGCTTAACCTAAGTTCCTTGTCATTTTCTCTCAATGCTTTGTAGTTTTAGGGTTTACATTTATGTCTGTGATCCATCCTGACTAAATTTTTGTACAGTATATGGTTCAAGGTATGGTAGATCATAGTTTTTGTTTTTATTTTTGCATATGATAGCCAGTTGTCCCAGCACTGTTTGTTGAAAAGATTGTCCTTTCTACACTGAATTGCCTTTGCTTTTTCTCTCAAATCAGTTGTCCATATATGTATGTTTGTCTTGAAGACATTTCTGGTCTGTTGATCTATTTGTCTATTTTTACCTTAATACCAAACTTTTTGATTACTGAAGCTTTGTAATAATAAGTCTTGAAGTTGGGTAGTGTCATCCAACTTTTTCTTTTTCAAGGTTATTTTTGCTGTTGTAGCTCCTTTGTATTTCTCTATGAATTTTAGAATCACTTTGTCAATGTATGCAAAAAATCCACTAAGATTTTGACATTTGTGCTGGGTAATCTAGAAACTCGCTCAAGAGAATAAGACGGAGCAATTATAGGTCTTACCTCAAATGTTTCCAGTCATTTTCTTTCCTCTTCCTTGTATGATGTCTCATGTCTTGCAAACCATTATTTATTTGTATTTTTATTTTGAATTTTTTAATTGCTTAAGGCAGGAGGATAAATTTGCTTCTTGGATTCTCTCTTGGCCAGAAGTAGAAGTACTATGGTAGGTTTTTGATAAATAAGAGGGTACGCCAGACTTGTTTTTGAGAAAGAGAATTGGTAATGATGTGGAAGAAGGGTTTGGAGAAAAGTATATTGGAAAAGGAAATCAGGAAGGAAGCAAATCACTAATCTGAGGAAGAGACAATTAAGACTGACAGTGGGCACCTATAGTCCGGAAGGAGGTACTAGTTGACTTGAGCAGACTGAACTGATAGAACCTGGTGACTAGGTAGATATGGAGGATACTAAGAGGGAGGAGGCTAAGATGACTTCAAGGTTAGGTCATGTAGTGGCTTGTTTCTGTTTGGCTGCAGACGCTTGGGTGCTGTATGTGGGATGTAATTGATTTGAACCTCCCATTTTGTAAATACTACTGCAGTGTTATAGAACTAGTTACTTATGGAGTACTAACAGTTCTTTACTTTTAGTTTGCAGCTTATTATAATTGTCATCCAGAAACAAGTATACTACCTGTTACTACCCAACAAAGAGTTCTCTGAGCCGTTTCTAGTAGATTTATGAGTTATGGATTATTATTTATGGATAAAGAGGCTTTTAAAGAAAACAAAACAGAAACAGTATTGGGGGCCCCGACTATTTAAATCACTTAACATGAAAATAAAACATTTACCAAATGATAAGTAATGAGAAAATAAGAATTACTTTATAAAATTCTGAGATACCTTTTCAGAAACTTGTGCTATGTGGAACTACAACTATAAGGAACTATGCTGTGTTAGATGGGACAGTTATAATGTTTGCAGTAAATTATGAAAAAGTTATTTTTTGATGCTGTAGTGATCTACATTTTAGCAGATTGATTTGCTGTTGTTTTCATGAAATCAGATTTATTTTACTTTCCAAAAATAATAAGCATAGAAAATATCCTCCACCAGAAAGGAATATGATCTACAGCTGTCCCCTTATTTCGTGATTGTGGCCCTTCCACTCTTTCCTTAAAGAAATGCTTCTCAGAACAACATGCTTGTCATTTATACCAACATTTGAGAGTTAGGTAAATAACAGAGATTACAGCCCCTGTCGTCATAAGTCTTATAATCTAATAAGGCTTCTTGTCAAATCTCTTCAAACTTATGTTTATAGTTTTTGAGGACTTAATATCTGTTTAATTAAAATTTCCCTTTATTAGCTTCATATTTCAAAGTGGGCTGACCCGATTTGTGATTTCTTCCCTGGTATAAATTTATTTAAAAAGAGTACAGAGATGTTTTGGTCAAAGGTAGTTGCCCTCATTGTACATGTGAGAAATCATTAACCGTTTCATGAGTAGCTCTCTCATTTCTCATTTTTGAACTTACTTGTTATATTTGTTCTTGATTATTTTAGTTTTTCTTCATTCTTTTATTATTATTATTTTTTAGATATTTAAAATTGTAACTAGAGTAGGAGTCGGGAACCTTTTTGGCTGAGAGAGCCATGAACGCCACATATTTTAAAATGTAATTCTGTGAGAGCCATACAATGACCCTTGTACATTACGCATTATCCAATAAAAATTTGGTGTTATCCTGGAGGACAGCTGTGATTGGCTCCAGCCACCCGCAACCATGAACATGAGCGGTAGGAAATGAATGGATTATAATACATGAGAATGTTTTATATTTTTAATGTTATTTTTTTATTAAAGATTTGACTGCTCTCCAGATGCAGCCATCAAAAGAGCCACATCTGGCTCGCGAGCCATATGTTCCTGACCCCTGAACTAGAGGGACTGCCCTAGTAAAATCAGGATGATTGCTAATCGACTTTGCATAGATTTCAGAAAGCCATTTGGTAGGGTCATACGACATGGAAATGAGTTTTCCCAAAGGGTGGTGATTATTAAAGTAGTTAAGAGACTGAACTTTTATTATGTGTTAGACTCTGATTGGAGTCTTCCCTGATAGCTCATTAGCTGTTTGAATTCGGTTCAAAGTAATGAATCTCTCTGAGCCTGTTTTTTTCCTTCCATAAACTTGGAGTAATGATAGTATCTTTTTCAGTGTTATTATAAGGATTAAATGAAATGATGCATGTGAACTGTTTAGCATAGTGTCTGGCACATATAAGTGCTCAATAAATGTTAGCTATTATTTAAGTAATTGAAAGAAAATTAAGAGAGGCAAGGTTGTTAAACTTATGGATCATAGGAAATAGGGGAAATTAGCTGATAGTTGGATGACATGATGATATTCAGAAAGACCTTCACTTCCAGAATGAAATGGAACACCAGATTTTAGGAACATAGAAATCTTTTTTTTGAGGTGCAAGGAGGGGAGGCAGTGAAGCAACTACCACATGTGCCCCAACTGGGATCCACCTGGCAACCCCATCAGGGGCTAGTGCTCGAGTAACAATCTATTTTTAGCACCTGAGGCTGATGAGCTTCAACTGAGCTGTCCTCAGTGTCTGGGTCCACACTTGAACCAATCAAGCCACTGGCTACAGGAGGGGAAGATGGAGGGAAGGGGAGAGGAAGGGGGGAGAAGGCAGATGGTCGCTTCTCATGTGTGCCCTGTCTGAGAATCAAACCTGGGACATCCATCTGCCGAGCCATTGCTCTGTCCACTGAGCCACTGGCCAGGGCTGGAACATTGAAATCTTAACAGTCTTATGTTCTGAATTTTAGATTGAAAAACTCAGTGGAACTAACATAGGATGGGAGAAGTCTGGCTTAATCCTTTGAATAGTACAAGTGTTCATGTACGTCCTCCTAACCATCCAGAGTACGATTGATTTATTTTAAAAATTCTGAGTAAGTTAAGGCAACATTAAAAAAAGGCAAATGTATGTTCTTTTTGTTTCTATAAATTGGTTATCAAATAAACATGATTTTAAGTTAATAAAACTGGAACTGGAACTAATTTCATTTTTTGAAAAAAATCTCACTCCTGGAGGTCAGCAAGCATGAAAAAAAAAACACTAACAATTCAAAGGGTTAATAGCAGTTTCTGTTGAGTTGTTTTATCGACAAGGTCAGTCCATGATTTCAGTGGAATACATGTAATAATAGTAGTATTATGGTCTTCGTGGCCGAAATTATTGTTTTTTTATCATGGAGTCCATCTTGAAAGCAGGTCAGCCAAAGAACTTGATGATCATTATTTATCCTGGAGAAGCAAAGACTCACAGGGTAAGAGATATTTAATAGCCACATTCAGATCTTTGAAAGACTATGATCTGGAAGAGTTGACTCTGTGGACCAGCGGGTAGCTGTAGATCTAGGGATAATGATCAGGGTTCAAGTCCTACTTCACATATTGAGGCATGACTTCAGTGGAATCATTTAACCTCTCTGAGCTTCAGTTTTCTTCACCATATAAAGCAGAGTGAAATCACTGTATGTGCACATTATAAGGTGCAAATAAGTTAATGTGTGTGAAAGAGCCATTCAACTTTATTGTCATTGCCTGGAATTGTTCTAGGAAGGTGCTGAATCAGCTCTCTCTTTGGAAGGAATCTAATAATTAGCTGTTCTGTGGCAAAACAACTTTCCCATCACACCAAGAGTTAAATAAAGGCCAGATGGTCATATTAGGATGTTTTAGAAATTTTTGCATGGAGTGGACATTTATAAAAGCTCTTTAAGGGAAGGTACAATGTTTCCCTTGTTTATGGCTCTCTTTAGGGCTCTAAGCACAGTGGGTTGTACTTGGTAAATATTTGAAAATGAGTGAGTGGAAGTTCCCCCTCGAACCTCCATACTCTGCTCTTTGTGTCGCCTCACTCCTTTCTTGTTAATATGTTCACACTGTTTTCCCAGTTATATATATATTTTTTGCCTTTTTTTGTTTTATTTTAGAATGGACATTTTAACTCCAAACTTTCTATTCAGGTTCACTTACTGAACACTAGGGCACATGATTTTCAAGGTGAGGCATTCTGAGAATAGTGTTTTATATTTCTTATTTATTCTACCTCTATAAGTATTTGAATTTCTGTAGTCCTTTTAAAAAGAAGATGTCTTATACGTAGAATATCTCCAAGAGATTATATTCCCAAGGCCGTCATAACAATAGTTGTCTCTGAAGAGGGAGTTTGGGAATTGGAGACACCACATTATTGAACTATTTGGATTTTTCAACCATGTGTTTAACCAATTTCGTAGCTATATGCTTTGTTAATTTTAAAAGTGGGTGAGGCCCTGGCCAGTTGGCTTAGTGGTAGAGTGTCAGCCTGGCATGTGTATGTCCCTGGTTCAGTTCCTTGTCAGGGCACATGGGAGAAGTGACCATCTGCTTCTCCACCCTTCCCTCTTCCCCTCCCTCTCTCTATTTTTTTTTCTCTCTCTCTTTCCCCTCCCATAACCATGGCTCCATTGGCACCCAGCGCTGATGGCTCTGTGGCCTCTGCCTCAAGTGCTAAAAATAGCTTGGGTGCCAAGCAATGGAGCAATGCCCCACAGGGGGCTTGCTGAGTGGATCGTAGTCAGGGCTCATGTGGGAGTCTATCTCTCTGCCTTCCCTGTTCTCACTTAATTAAAAAAAATGGTTGAGATGACTGTGATTCGATAGTAGACAAGTACACTTAGTTAAACAGCAAAATAGGCTCCATTTCTTGAGTCTACTGCATTTAAGACATCATGTTGAGTGCTTTACTTTATGTTTTTATGTAGTTTTCTTAATAATCACATGAGGTTTAAGCCTTAGTTCTTTTGATCTTTGCTGCTGCAAATTCATGCTGATACTTTGGTGTTGACCTAAAATCAAAGCCAGGTTCTGTACTTTAAGCCTCCTCCTGGGCCTTCTTTTAAGCCTTATTCTGTAGCTAGAACTTGGACGCAGCCAAGAACTTGAAGACCAGAGAGAAATGGCAGCCATTGAAATTATGTTGACTGGGGGAATGCTATTGTGAATTTTGCTTGCTGCCTTGAATTTCTTTTCAGTCTACCAGGAATTAGATAGAAAGAAATAGGCAAGAAGGGTATTGTAAAAGAATTTCAGTCAAAAAAAGACAGACTTGACCTTTAAGATTCAGGGACCTTTTAACAGGTAGCCAAGAGACCTCTGTAGATATGTTTTAAAATGATAGATGCCCTTGACCTAAGATTCACTAGTGCTTTTGATGACTGGTAGAGATTAGATTATACCCAGGATTGATTTCTATGATTTTATGAAGTCAGGTCTTCATAGAATTTATTTTAAGCAACACTTTGGGTTATAACTTTACCATAGTAGTTTATAGAATATTAACTTTGCTGTGAGGGAATGTCTGTCTATCTAGTAAAAGATGATCTTTCATCTGAGGTAGAACTGTTCAGTCAGTCTTTCTTTTTCACTTTCTCTTTCCCTCTTTTAAAAGAAGTTCATGTTTAAGAGAATTCCTTTAGCTAGAGACGCAATTATTCCTTATTCCATGACTTTTGCGTGAAGTGTATTTTATTTATCTCTGGGTAGTAGTTCAGACACTATAGCACATGCTTTCCGTGCTAAGTCACACGTGAGCTTAGTCCAAACTCCACCGTTTATTAACTGTCTGACCTGGGGCAAATGATTTAGCCTCTTTGAGCCTCAGTTTTCTTATCTTGAAATTATGTTTAATGATACCTAATTCACATTGTTGTAACAAAGGCTAGGATGAGCAGTGTGTTCAAAGTGTCTGGCGTGTAGTCAGTGCTCAGTGAAGATTTAATCTACGTCTCTCCCCTCAGTTCATGCCCAGTGTTTTTGTTTGAGCACTGTCAGTCACCCTCTGAGAAGAGGCATGAGGACATTTGTTTAGCCTCTGCCCCTGTCTGGGGAAGGTCTGACACGCACTTACTTACCCATCAAGACAGCTGCACGTTTGCCATCTCCTGTTCATCTTTCCTGTCTGTGGGCAGTGTTAGCCACACCTGTCTTCAAAGCATTGTCACCCTCTGCCTGTCATGTATTAAGTGCTCAATAAACACTTGCTAGGTAGATGAGTTTTTGGACATTAGTGTGGGTATAGGGATGTTTATAAAGCTTCTCATTGAGCACTGCAGTCTTGTGAGTTCAGCTCAATGCTTTGGGCTCAAGTTAGTAAAATTAACGAAGAGTTATGGAAGTGATGTTCTCTTGATTCTTTTTGGTTCTAAGGGCGAAATGCTTTTAGAATTAAGATTAATTAATTTGCAGACCAGTTAGCAATTCTGTAATGATTTTAATGACAGATAATACTTTATTAGTACTTACTGAAGGTAAGATCTTTTACCTGTATTTTATCATTTAGTCTTCATATCAGTTTTATGAGTTAGATACTGTTATTTTACCCATTACGTAGCACAGGAAACTGAGACTCTAGTAAAGTGACTTGCCAAAGATTACATAGTTAAAAGCAACATAGTCTAGATTTGAATGTAATCTGACTCCAGAGCTGGTATTTTGAGTTGCTATCTTGTAAGGTTTCCCTCTTCTGTGTTACTATCAGCAAATTGTGGAGGTGGGTAAAGATGATTATAAAGGTCAAGATTTCTTTTTTTTTTAAAGGTCAACATTTCTTGAAGATTGTCCTCATATTCACTGTTTATAAAAGGATCACCTGCTGATTAGTTTGTTACACTCTTCACTATCGTTTCTGCTGGGAAGCAGTTATAAAATGTGGATTCAGTTTTAATTTTACCACACTAATATCTGTGCGGAAGAATAATTATGACTAAAGTATAGCGTAGTGAGAAGTAACCAAGTTTCTATTAAATATTGCTCAAGCAGTGAGTAAGTCATTAAACTTGACTCCTGATGAGTATATAACGATTGCTTAATACCAGGCGGCCAGAAAACACACACAGCCACTCATGGAGGTAGGTGTGTGTGTAGATCTATGTTGTTAGAGATAGTTGGAGCTATCTTTTCAGAGGAATGGGTTTTTTGTTTGTTTGTTTGTTTTAAAGAGGAAGGGAAAGATGGTATGGTTTATGCTGCCATTTATTTGAGGTTATCCAAAAAGAAGAAATTTCCTGTTTACAAAATATAGAAGAATCAAGTTTTAATTTGAAGGGATTAGGAAATACTTATTCTCTGTTTCAGAAAATAAAATTGCCCTACAGTGTATATAGATATATATGTATGTCCCATCTACTCTAGCAAATTTGTAATAAATCAGACGGTACCTTGCCTCCTTTTCTTCCTTTTTCCTCGCCAGAATGATATGTACTTGTTAATGTTGAACGTTGATCAGATCCTTCTGAGTGTATGATTCATGTCGAATTGGAATCAGCAATCCATGAGAACACTAACTAGCTGCTTTGTGTTAGTCTGGTATTTTACTAGTAGAATGCAGAGTTGAATTTAATCAGCTACATATAATTGATATTGTTCCTGTTCAGATCTACTTGTACATGACTTTGTAGAATTCAAAAACACCTGATTCTACAGTTTTTACTTGTTTGGGACAAAATTTCAGCAGACATTTTCACCACGGGCAAAACCTTACAATTAAATCAGGGACCAAAAGTTGGAAAAGATATGTAGGTGAATGAAATTTGTCATTTCAAATGAGGGTGTGCCTCCCTAACACACACGCACAGGTGTCCCAGTTGTAAAGGTAAAGGTTTTATGGATTTATAAAGCCCAAAGCATTTGGTTCTATCTGGAGATTACAGAGAATTCTGGAAAAGGACCTGTGGCTGAGATATAGGGAGCAGCAGAGCAGATCAAAAAAGACACCTGACAGTATGGAGAGGTAGCTGGGGAACAGGCTGGGCAAAGGGGGGAAGTGTTGTTTTCCTGTCCATTTCATTGAAGGCACTTCTGCTGACTCCCTGGGGGATAGGGAACTTCCTTGGCTCAGCAACCTGGTTCAGCCCGGCTTCCAAACATGCCTTAGGCTGCAGCTATAGGCTAGGGAGGGGTCTTGTTTGGACTAGTTAATCTTAAAGCTACATCTCTTAGCTGCATCACTTACCTTCTGTCCATGCTGAACTGGTCACTGGTCTGGAACTCCAGCTTGATTGTTCTGGTGACCATGCCCACTTGAACTTGGGGAAGCCAAAGTAAAGAATGTTCTGTTTCCCCATTTTTAACCTGTGGCCTAGAAAAGGCCGTTATATTGGACAGATAAGGTGGGAGTAGACCACAGACAGCGTTGGAGTGCACCCTGGGTAAACTCTCGGGTACACGCTGTGCCACACAAGAATGGCCACATTGCTCCAGCCTTGGTACCTACATCCTGTGTCAGAGGACCTGGAGTTTGTCTTTCTTGAGTGTACTCCCGTCAGAATAGCTGGTTTGTCTCCTTCCTTCCTCTCCTTTCTTTTCTCAGACCTATCTTCTCTCCCTCCTTTTGCCCCGTCTTCCATGTTCAGGACAGCCAGCATTGACTGTTCCCACTTGGCTTTCATACCCATTCCTGCCTCTGCCATCGTCTTGCTCACACTGGATTCTCATGAATTTTGTTTTCAGTTGAATTTGTTTGCAACACCAACTCACCCATTTCTGTTTAATGTTCTACTGATCATGTAATTTGAATGCCTATTCAACACTTCAGAAAGAGTAATAGTTATAATATTGCTGTTAGTGCATTTTGACATTGAGTAACAGATGACGTGTCTAATGAATAGTGTGGCTGCGTAGCTTACATAATTATAGGTTTGTTTGACTTTAGGAGAATTACATACAGACCAACTTCATTCATTCAGATACTTTTAAAATATTATATAGATATCAGGGTGCTTTGTCTAAAAAGAAGCTTTCCTTTAGTGATTATCATTATTTTTCTAAGGTTTACCACTGACCAGGGAAAAACAAAATAAAACAAAAACTATCTTTTAAGAATGGGTTTAATGTTATGGCACTTCCTGGTCTAAATAACACTTGAAAAGCTCTTTGAATACTTTTAGCAGTTCATAGTATTTGGGGTAGTGCTGACCAGGGTCCCTGGCTAGAGACAGCAGATTTGTGGGAGGCAGCCCTGGGACTAGCATGCTAACAGAAACAGAATTGGATCATGTTAATCAAGGTTTATCTGTGCTTTCTGGGCTTGGTTTGTTGGGGTAAGGGGACATATTTCAGCTAGTTATTGTACTGACTTCTTAACAGTTTCCTAATTAGTGTACCAGATGGGTTCTGCAGGTCTCCCAGTCACTGAGCTCTCTGCACGAGCCTTGCCCATGCATGTATTTACTGGCTTGTAAATGAATGTTCAGGTGTATCACTTAGGCACATATGATTAACATAAGCAAGTGTTGACTAATAAATACATGCTCATAGAACAGCAGAGCTAAAAAATAGAAAAATCCCTGCACTCTCCAGACTCTGCTTGGCTGAGAAAGGCAATGAAAGTCTTGAAAAATAGAAATGGTTTTGACATTGGGCTTCCCTCAGTGTATCCAGGACTCTCCCTCCTTGTGGACGGCCCCTCCTGCCGCCCTCGGTGTGCTGTCTGACGGTCAGTCCCTCAGTGTATCCAGGACTCTCCCTCCTTGTGGACGGCCCCTCCTGCCGCCCTCGGTGTGCTGTCTGACGGTCAGTCCCTCAGTGTATCCAGGACTCTCCCTCCTTGTGGACGGCCCCTCCTGCCGCCCTCGGTGTGCTGTCTGACGGTCAGTCCCTCAGTGTATCCAGGACTCTCCCTCCTTGTGGACGGCCCCTCCTGCCGCCCTCGGTGTGCTGTCTGACGACCAGTCCCTCAGTGTATCCAGGACTCTCCCTCCTTGTGGACGGCCCCTCCTGCCGCCCTCGGTGTGCTGTCTGACGATCAGTCAGGCACGGCTGCTGCCTGCATCTCTGTTGCTGCCCTGCTCAAGGCCTGTGACGGGATTGGCTTCTCATAGCTACAGTTGCCTGAGTTATTCTCCTAGCATTCAGTGGGAGACTTGCTTGCTTTCATAGTACCTCTAGTTAGCCTTGCTATTGTGGAAGGTCACTCTTTTCACCAGGGTTAAAACTTAGTACAGTTGAATATTTACTGCTCAAAAAAATTATATTTCAAAATGAATATGAAGTGATAAAATATCCCCTAATTTTTGTGAGCAGAATCTATGCACACCTATGTTCATTGCAGTGTTATTTACAATAGCCAAGAGCGGAAGCAGCCCAAGTGCCCGGTGTATGAGTAGATAGATAAGCTGTGCTACGTTTACACGATGAAATATCACTTGGCCATAACAATATAAATAAATAAAAAAAAGAAATCTTACATTTTTGTGACAGCATGGATGGACCTGGAGAGTATTGTGCTAAGTGGAGTAAGCCAGTCAGAGAAAGACAAGCACCATGTGATCTCACTTCTACGAAATAAACTAACAACAACAAAAAATAGAAACAGACTCATAGATACAGAGAACAGACTGACAGCTGAGCAAGGGCCAGGGGGTAAAAAAGATGAAGGGATTAAGTGAAAAAGAAAAAACCAAACAAAACTCGTAGACACAGACAATAGTGTGGTGATTGTCCGAGAGGGAACGGGGCGTGGGGGGAGGTAGGAGAGGGGGAAGGGGGAGTAAGTGACTGGGGTTGTGAATACACAGTACAGTGTCCAGCTGATGGATTATAGAGTCGTATGTGAAACCTGTATAATGTGTTAACTAATGTCACCCCAGTAAATTCGCTTTAATAAACAGTACAGTTGACTCTTGAGCAACGTGGGTGTTAGGGTTGCTGACCTTCATGCAGTTGAAGATCCGCATAACTTTTCGACTTCCCAAAACATAACTACTGTTAGCCTACCATTGACCTGGAGCCTTACTGATGACAAACAATTAACACCAATTTTATATGTTATATGTATTATATAGAGTAATAAAGTAAGCTAGAGAAAAAAATATTAAGGAAATCATTGGCCTGACCAGGCGGTGGCACAGTGGAAAGAAAATCATAAGGAAGGCCTGACCAGGTGGTGGCGCGGTGGATAGAGCATCTGACTAGGATGCAGAGGATCCAGGTTTGGAACCCCAAGGTCGCCAGCTTGAGTGGGAGCTCATCTGGCTTGAGCGTGGTGGGCTCAACAGCTTGAGTGCAGGGTTGCTGGCTTGAGCGTGGGATCACAAGCATGATCCCTTGGTCACTGGCTTGAGCCCAAAGGTTGATGGCTTGAATCCCAAGGTCGCTGGCTTGAGCAAGGGTTCATTTGCTCTACTGGAGCTCCCTGGTCAAGGCACATATGAGAAAGCAATCAATGAACAACTAAGGTGCCGCAGTGAAGAATTGATGCTTCTCATCTCTCTTCCTTCCTGTCTGTCCCTATCTGTTCCTCTATCTGTCTCTCTCTCTCTGTCTCTGTCACACACACACAAGAAAATCATAAGGAAAATAAAATACATTTGCACTAATCATTAAAAAAACTGCATATAAGTGGACATGTGCAGTTCAAACCCATGTTGTTAAACAGTCAGCTGTAATCTTCTAAAAAGGGAAGTTTTGTGTGTTTTTTTAGTATTTTTCTAAAGTTGGAAATGGGGAAGCAATCAAACAGACTCCTGCATGCGCCCGACTGGGATCCACCCAGCATGCCCACCAGGGGGCGATGCTCCTCCCATCTGGGGTGTTGCTTTGTTGCAACCAGAGCCATTCTAGTGCCTGAGGCAGAGGCCATGGAGCCATCCTCAAGGTCCGGGCCAACTTTTTGCTCCAGTGGAGCCTTGGCTGCGGGAGGGGAAGAGAGAGACAGAGAGAAAGGAGAAGGGGGAGGGGTGGAGAAGCAGATGGGCGCTTCTTCTGTGTGCCCTGGCCGGGAATCGAACCCGGGACTCCTGCACGCCAGGCCAATGCTCTACCACTGAGCCAACCAGCCAGGGCCAAGGGAAGATTTTTTTATTATTATTATCAGTTTCCTCTAAGGAATTTGGAAAAACTTTTCCAGGACTAGGTCTGATAGCCTTTAAATGCATTACCTAGTGCCCTACTTGGAAGGGATTACCGAGGAACTAAAATGAAGCTCAAGGCCATGACTTTCTCCCCACTGAGGGTTTGTTCCCTGAACATTCACGTAGGAGTTAGAAGTGCTTGTCCTTGTGCTTAAGCACTGTTAGCATAGGTGGGCAGGTGTACAAACTTTGCAGTAGGGAAGCCTGAGCTGGAGGCCTGCTTTGCCTTGGCAAGTTACTACAATTGCTTGGTGCTTTAGTGTCTTGTATGTAAGGTGGAGATAAAACTACCTATCTTAATGTTGCTGTACATTTTAATGTACTGTATATGGTGTGCTCAGTACAGTCCTGGCACATAATAAAGTGTTTACTAATTGGTAGCTTCAGCTACTGTTATTATATACTTTTTTATCATTGTCATTACTTTCCTTGCTTTATCATCTGCACCAATTTTCTCTAATACTAGGTCTACAGAGGAGTGGCACAGAAATACTTTCCTCTCTGGGACTGTCATTCCATGAATTTTAACATCTTTTGTGTGATTCTCTTTTTCCCTTCTGCCCCGGTCCAACTGCCCCTTTTTCCCTTCTACCTTACTGGTGCCAACTTTTTTCCTATGGAAAAATCACAATGAAAATATAATAGGCAAAAGCATTTATGTATCTTTTTTATACTCTAATTCAGTTGAATATCTGAGGCAGGATAATTTACAGTTGGTAAAAGTTTAATTTTCAAATTTTTTAGATATGGGCCACATAAGAATACTGAAGAAAGAACTGCTGTAATTCTTTGTTGGAACCCAATAACACTTAGGCATCATTCTTGCCCATAAATGAATTAAAATCTCTTTGGAGACATGAGATAATGCATATAAAAATGAGATTGTTTATGGTTAAAAGTGCCAGTATGAAGTATAGTTGTGGTAACTTGAGAGCCTTCTGGACTGAATAGTTTAAGAGCAGGTAGGGCTTGCGCTCAGCCTGGAAGGGTGTGCAGCGGACGATTTGGTGTGTGGATCTTCAGGAAGTTCTTTCCCTGTAGGAGCGGAGGTTTCGGGTAGTGGGGCTATGCCCTATGCAGTAAAGGAGCAGGGGTCCTCTGGCTGGTCAGGCTCTCCACGCCCATCCATTGCCTGGCCATTCTCTGTTTATTGGTTTATCCTTTTTTTTTCCTCCTGAATTTTTGAATTGTTTGGGGATTTATTTGGCTTGTTGGCCTTTTTATGCAACACTATGCTTTTCTTTTCCTACTACCTTAATTGTTTAGTAGAAAAAGACACAGATTATCTGTCTTCCCTAGCCTAGTGTTTCTGAAACACAAGCCCAAATAACATTTATAAAAGAAGTTATTATTGCAATAATAAGGGAAACAAGGGTTGACAAGAAGAATGAAAAGAATCACAAAAATAATCTTAAGACAGCAGAGGTAGATTGCATCTTGACATTCTCATGGCCTCTCTTCAGGGTGCCGTAGTGCAGCGGTTGGGAACCTTTTTGGCTGAGAGAGCCATGAATGCCACATATTTTAAAATGTAATTCCGTGAGAGCCATACAATATGTTTAACACTAAATACAAGTAAATGTGTGCATTTTATGTAAGACCAACACTTTTAAAGTACAATAAGTCTCTGAATTCTTTTTAATAATGTTATGCTGTTGCTAACCAATGACGAATAAAGTACTTCTTACCATTAATGCGACTTCTGGTGCTGCATGGTTTTGCTGATGGCTTTGTAGTCAGGTTGATACATGGTGAGGTTAAGCTTCATGTAAGCATTGAGACTTATTGTACATTCATTAAACATGATCATAGGTTGGTCTTAACGTTCTTTAGATGTGAGAAAGACTGCTCACATGCATACGCAGAGCCAAACATTGTCAGTACAGCAATACTCAAACGCTGCAGTGTGTGGTATGTGACAGGAAGTGTGTTCCAAGTTTTGACAATCAGCTGGTCCACGGGTTGAAGTTTTTTCATTTCTCCCCACTTGTGTTTGCTCGCCAACTCTGCTTGCTGTCATGCAATACTTTCCAAATCTTCATTCAGTGACTTGAACTTATTCACCCACATGTCTGAGGCCTTCAGGTCAGCAGCTTGTAGCTCAAAATCTTTGATGGAGACACCGGGGATGTAACTCAGGTTGGCGCTGTCCACTGCACACTCGTGTGGATGGGTGATGAACTTAAAAAGACGAGTGCGCTCACGAAATTTTCCAAAGCACACTTTGAATGACTGCAGGAGATTAGATGTGAAGCCCTCTAGCTGCTGGAGATCAAGATGTTGAGCAGGGTCACTTGCTGTGCATGCATCTTTAAACTCTCCCAGTTTTTCAAAGTGTAGTAAACGATGTGTTTCAGTGTCAGCAATGAAGAGTTCCAGCTTGTTTTCAAATGCAAACACTGCTTGTTGAAGGAATAAGACTGTATTTCCAACGCCTTGCATTTTCACATTGAGCTGGTTCAGATGTTCAGTCATGTCCACGAGATAGAACTTCAGGAGCCACTCAGTGTGAGCTAACTCAGGATGCTCGACGTTTTTCATTTCAAGAAAAGTCTGGATTTCACTCAGACAAGCCGCGAAACGGCTGAGCACCTTCCCTCTTGACAACCATGCACACATTAATGCTGTGCAGAAGCAGACCAGGATAATTATTCCCAACTTCATCCAGCAGTGTTTTAAACTGGCAATCATTTAAAGCTCAGGTAACAATAAAGTTGACCACCCGAATGAGCAGCGACATCACCTCACCAAGCTGCTCACCACACATCTGAGCACAAAGCGCCTCCTGATGTAGGATGCAGTGAAAACTTAGGATGGGTCTCTTTTCATGTTCATGAAGAAGCGCTACGAACCCTCTGTTTTTCCCCACCATGCACGGAGCACCATCAGTACACACCGAAATAAATTTATCCATCGGTAGATTTTTTTCTTTAGCGAACTCAGTGAAAGACTTGGATAAATCCTCCCCTCTTGTTGTCTCTTTCATAAGCAAAACAGCAAGACTTTCCTCATGTAATGTGTCACCTACAGCAGTGGTCCCCAACCCCCGGGCTGTGGACCGGTACCGGTCCGTGGGCCATTTGGTACCCGTCCGCAGAGAAAGAATAATTAACTTACATTATTTCCATTTTATTTATATTTAAGTCTGAATGATGTTTTATTTTTAAAAATGACCAGATTCCCTCTGTTACATCCGTCTAAGACTCACTCTTGACGCTTGTCTCAGTCACGTGATACATTTATCCATCCCACCCTAAACGCTGGTCCGTGAAAATATTTTCTGACATTAAACCGGTCCATGGCCCAAAAAAGGTTGGGGACCACTGACCTACAGCACACCTTGCAATCACACTGAACTGGGATAAATGGCTTACGTCTGTTGACTCATCCAAAGTGAGAGAAAAGAATGGTGCTGCATTTATGTCCTTCGCTTGTGTTGCCTCAATTTGATATGCCATCATGATGGTACGATCGAGAACAGTTCTTGCCGACAGAGGCATGTCTTTTATTCGTTTGATGAATGTCAATGAACTCAAAAAGTTCATGGCATACTCCCCATCTGTGAATGGCTTTCCGTTTCTCACAATTGCTAAAGCACCAGCAAAGCTAGCTGAATTCCAGTCACCTTGTTGGGTCCAAACACAGAGTTGCTGCTGACTAGCTTGCACTCTGCACAGTAGCTCTTGACATACTTTCTTCCTGCTGTCCCCTGTTGGATATTTCGATGCAAATGTAGTATGGCGAGTGTCGAAGTGCCACTTTATATTTGACCGTTTCATCAATGCAATTTTATCATGCATATTAGACACACTGCAGAACCTGCTCTCTCCACAAAGGCGAATTCCTCTGTCCATTCCTGCTGAAAAGTACAATACTCCTCATCTTTTTTTCTGTTAGCCATCTTCTTCGTCAAAAGGGTTTCTGCAATTAGCTGGCTGACTACTTGATTAAAGGAGGGAAGTTTACTTCCTGACCTCACAACGATCCATGTGTACATTATGCATTATCCAATAAAAATTTGGTGTTGTCCCCAAGGATAGCTGTGATTGGCTCCAGCCATTCACAACCATGAACATGAGTGGTAGGAAATGATTGGATTGTAATACATGAGAATGTTTTATATTTTTAACATTATTATTTTTTTTATTAAAGATTTGTCTGCGAGCCAGATGCAGCCATCAAAAGAGCCACATCTGGCTCGTGAGCCATAGGTTCCCGACCTCTGCCATAGTGGTATCCCTGCTAGTTCTTGTCTTCAGTCTCTGGCTTCTGCAACAGAACTGAGACGCTGACTTTTGCCTGGAGTTATCGGACTGGGTATCACTTCCAGGTGTGGCGTGATTCTCAGTTATTTTTAGGACTAGCTTCCTGTTCTCTTCCAGTGTTTTCCCTTTGTTGCCTCAGGCTGCACCATTCACTAATATGTTCTTTGGCTTGTCCCAACATTCTGGGCCCTGGAGCTTTAGCTGAGGCCGCCTGCAAGCCGCTGCTAGCCTCCAGAATCTTCCCTTAGGCTTCCCGCAGTCACACACCGACCTGGCCCCTGGCCGGAGCTCCCTCTCCTTTACAGGGGGGTCCCCTGGGCCTTGCATTTGAAATCACTGTCTGATTCAAGTGTGGCTGTCAATCCCGGAGACTTCTGTAATGAGAACCATCATCATATGCATTTTATTCTGCAAAACTTTTCAAAGCATTTTTCATGTTAAAGGCACTTTTCTAAGTGCTTTCAAACATTAACTCCTGTGATCCCATGGGAGATTGTCAACATTATATGAAAGGTGTTATAAGCCGAGACATAGGCTCCCAGAAGCAGGTTAATTCAGGAGATAGTTTATGGAATGTGTTTATAATGAACTGTTGTAATACTAAAGACTAATTTTAAAGTCTAGGAAAATAATTTTTAAAAGCCAAATAAATGTAAGTGGATTTTATATTGTTTCATGACTTTGGCATGACCTACTATATTGATCTTCAGAGTAGACAAGAAATACCGAGATTTGAATGGAGTCTTTATCTGTTTCCAAATCTGATTTAACTAAGTCATCTTTATTTTCCTTTCCTTCAGCTTTTTTAATGTTAAAATGTTTATTAGCCTGTGTTCTCTCTTTTTTTTCCTTTGAGGTGAGGGGAACCCAGGCTGCAAACCCAGGGTGCTGGCTTGTGCCAGTTTTTCAGACACAGGTGGTTCCTCTGCCCGTTCTGTGTTTGCTCAGTGGCCAAGGGCCGCCTCTCCGCGACCCAGGAACCGGGACAGGATGGGATCACTTCCCCTTCGGCTTTCTTCTGAGCCCAGCCACTGTGTGGCTTTGTTTGGTGCTCTGCTGGTTACTTTTTGTTTGGTTTTCATTTTTCTCTAGATTTTGTACTGGTTATTTCTTACTATCTTATGGGTCTTTTATTTTTTTTAAGATGTCTTTTTCTCCCCCAATCGTTTAGCTTCAATAGGAGGATTGGGCCACATAACCCAAGCTACTGTTACCAGAAATGGGAATCTTTTTTCTTGGTCTTGAACATCCTGTGAGGTTTCTGTGTGGGAAGAGGACTGCGTTCTTCAGCAGATGGGGGAACTGGGGCCGGGAGAGGTGTAGTGACTGACCTCCGGGCGTCCGGGAGAGGTGTAGTGACTGACCTGCGGGCGTCCGGGAGAGGCGTAGGGACGGACCTCCGGGCGTCCGGGAGAGGCGTAGTGACTGACCCGCGGGTGTCCTGGAGAGGTGTAGGGACTGACCCGCGGGCGTCCGGGAGAGGTGTAGGGACTGACCCGCGGGCGTCCGGGAGAGGTGTAGGGACTGACCCGCGGGCGTCCGGGAGAGGTGTAGTGACTGACCCGCGGGCGTCCGGGAGAGGTGTAGTGACTGACCCGCGGGCGTCCGGGAGAGGTGTAGGGACTGACCCGCGGGCGTCCGGGAGAGGTGTAGGGACTGACCCGCGGGCGTCCGGGAGAGGTGTAGGGACTGACCCGCGGGCGTCCGGCAGAGGTGTAGGGACTGACCCGCGGGCGTCCGGCAGAGGTGTAGGGACTGACCTCCGGGTGTCCGGGAGAGGTGTAGGGACTGACCCGCGGGCGTCCGGGAGAGGTGTAGGGACTGACCCGCGGGCGTCCGGGAGAGGTGTAGGGACTGACCCGCGGGCGTCCGGGAGAGGTGTAGGGACTGACCCGCGGGCGTCCGGGAGAGGTGTAGGGACTGACCCGCGGGCGTCCGGGAGAGGTGTAGGGACTGACCCGCGGGCGTCCGGGAGAGGTGTAGGGACTGACCCGCGGGCGTCCGGGAGAGGTGTAGGGACTGACCCGCGGGCGTCCGGGAGAGGTGTAGGGACTGACCCGCGGGCGTCCGGGAGAGGTGTAGGGACTGACCCGCGGGCGTCCGGGAGAGGTGTAGGGACTGACCCGCGGGCGTCCGGGAGAGGTGTAGTGACTGACCCGCGGGCGTCCGGGAGAGGTGTAGGGACCGACCCGCGGGCGTCCGGGAGAGGTGTAGGGACTGATCCGCGGGCGTCCGGGAGAGGTGTAGGGACTGACCCGCGGGCGTCCGGGAGAGGTGTAGGGACTGACCCGCGGGCGTCCGGGAGAGGTGTAGGGACTGACCCGCGGGCGTCCGGGAGAGGTGTAGGGACTGATCTGCGGGCGTCCGGGAGAGGTGTAGGGACTGATCTGCGGGCGTCCGGGAGAGGTGTAGGGACTGATCTGCGGGCGTCCGGGAGAGGTGTAGGGACTGATCTGCGGGCGTCCGGGAGAGGTGTAGGGACTGACCCGCGGGCGTCCGGGAGAGGTGTAGGGACTGACCCGCGGGCGTCCGGGAGAGGTGTAGGGACTGACCCGCGGGCGTCCGGGAGAGGTGTAGGGACTGACCCGCGGGCGACCAAGTGAATGGCAGAGCCTGGAACTGCTGAGTCCCAGTCCGCCTTTCTGCCTTTGAGGAGCGTCTTAGAATTTTGAATGAAGCATGCATATGTTGAGGAAGTTTTTAAAACACATGCAATACCTTTACAAAATCATTTAGAATATTAACTGATATACATTATATTGGTGCAGTTTAATCCAAATATGGCATTTTAAATGAAAAGTAATTACTTTTTCTTTCTTTCAGCTGAAGTGAGTAGTGAATACAGTATGGATAAGGCGATGGTTGAATTTGCTATGATGGACCGCGAACTAAATCATTATGTAAAGGCTGTTCAGTCCATGATAAATCATGTAAGTTTATACCACTCACCTGCTTCTACTTGGTTACAGCTTTCTGGCCTAGAAATAGAACACAAAATAAAAATTCTTCTCTAAACTTTAATTATTTCTTAGTCTTACTATAGCAGCCATTAATTTCTACTTAATCAGGAAGTTCATAGACTAGGAATCTTAAATACTTTCCCAGTGAGGCCTGTTCTAGCAGGATATCACATCTATTTTAGATTTTTCTGCATCTCTTGGTCTCTAACTTTTTAGACTTAAGTCTCCCTAGAATGTAAGATTTCTATAAAATGCTAAAATTTCATGGCACTTGTTTTTATTTTTCTGTTTGCTTAAGCATACAATTTAGGCCAGGTTTAGTTACTCATTCTCCAGCTTTAGCTAATATGCAGCTATTGCAAAATTTGTAGAATCAGATACTATGGAAGAGTTTCAGAGCCAGTTTAAAAATAAAGAAGCTTGGCATTTCGGTTTTTCCAGAAGCCAAACTTATCTTTGTTGACTCCAGCTGTCACAGGAACAACAGATAGGCAGTTAAGGTGGGAACAGAGCAACCTCCTTTTCAGCAGTACCGGGTTGAGTAAGAAATGAGCAATACGATTGCAGTCAGGTTTCTGAGAAGTCCTTTGTCCTCTGAGCAGTGGGAACTCCCCTTTGAACTTATTTCATACACCTGTGTAATAGTATGTCTTGTACTTCTGGTTTCTTTATTTGCCTTTTCTAAGTTATATCTATGGGAAAATTCCAAAAATCAAATATTTTACAAGTTTGGCTACTAGTCAGTGGGTAATAAATTTTTAAATATGGTTTAATACTTAAGCTGTGCTTAAATGGGCATTACCTAGTCATATGAAACTATAAAAACTTTTTAAAAGTTATTTTCTGGTTTAAATATTTTTATTTTCTGTTGTTAGTATTTGTTGAGTGTATTATTTGTGACTAACTTAAGAATATCTGCTTATATCCAAGTAATAAACTCATTCAGCTTATCAAATTCTGATGTTGCTAAGCATGGTGGTGGTTGTTCTTTATGCTGTGAATATTTCTTCCATAGGAAAATGTGAAAATGACATCATGTTGGGGCATTTGAAGCTGGGTAACAAAGCAGTTAGCCCAGAGGTTTTCAGTTCCAGCTGACCTCTAAAACTAGTCAGTTTTCACTCTAAAGAGATTTTGATTTCATTGATTTGGAGCAGGATAGAGGAACTGGTATTTTTAAAAACTCATTCTAATATGTTTCCTGGGTTAAAAACTACTGACTTAAAAGAGCAAGGCTGACTTTCTAGAATAAAGTGTGTTTGCTACCAAAGATGAGAGGCAGCCCTATTACAGAGCTCTCAGTCCTACTCTGACCTTTCTACAGAGGTTATTTGATAGGCTTTTCTATCTTTAACTTTGAACTTGTGCAAACGCACAGTGTACATTATAGATAAGAAAGTCAGATTTGGGAAGTTCAAGAACTTAATGTGGATTTTTCTTTTTCCTATTCAACTCTAGGATTCATAGATACTTTAGGTATTTTTACATAAAGAATTAAACTCTTCCCTCTTCAAAACACTGAGCCACTCAAAAAAAAGTCAGACAGCCCTGGCCAGTTGGCTCAGTGATAGAGTGTTGGCCAGGCGTGCAGAAGTCCTGGGTTCGATTTCCGGCCAGGGCACACAGGAGAAGCGCCCATCTGCTTCTCCATCCCTCCCCCCTCTCCTTCCTCTCTGTCTCTCTCTTCCCCTCCCACAGCCAAGGCTCCATTGGAGCAAAGATTGCCCGGGCGCTGGGGATGGCTCCTTGGCCTCTGCCCTGGGCGCTAGAGTGGCTCTGGTCGTGGCAGAGCAACGCCCCGGAGGGGCAGAGCGTCGCCCCCTGGTGGGCGTGCCAGGTGGATCCCGGTCGGGCGCATGCAGGAGTCTGTCTGACTGTCTCTCCCCGTTTCCAGCTTCAGAAAAATACAAAAAAACAAAAAAAGTCAGACAAAGAAACCCTCACCTTACCCCTCACACATTGAGTAGTCAACAGCATTTCTTTAATCTTGAGGCCTCATCCTGTTACCCCCGCCCTATTGTACAGGAAAGAATGTGCTTTGAGTTTTATCCCACTTTTTGGTGCTAACTTCACATTAGACCAGTGATTTTCAGCTGGTGTGCTGCAAGACTTTTTAAAACATGCACTGCCTATTTGATCAGGGCCGTTGACCTCTTTTCCCTTCGATGGGCAGATAAAGAAATGACAACAGGCAACACAACAATAGCTGTCCGGTATGAAAGAATAAAAAATTATACCTATTTTTTGTCAGAGCTTCAAAAAATATATTTTTGGTGTGCTGCAGAATCTCAGTAATTAATTTGTGTGTGCCACGAGATGAAGAAGGTTGGAAATTCGGCTCTAGACTGTGGATTAACTGGATTTAGTGATTCCTGTGCTTGTCAGGAAGGTCCCTGGTCTTTCATAAGAAGAAAAAACATTTATTGTTCTTTTCTGATGCAAAGTTGTGTTCTCTATCAGCTTAACCCAAGACCAAGAATAGTAAACCATGGTTTTAGAAGGTTTCTAAAACCTGAAATTGTGTGGGGACATGACCAGTATTTTGAGGGAAATACATATTTTACACCGCTTAGTATACTACGTAGTCTCTATGTACTTGACGTTATGGACGTTGCTGTCTTGTTGCTTGTTTTGCTAAAGGATAAAAAATGAATAGTTGCTCCATGGGGCCAGAATGGTGCAGCTCTTGAGAAATAGCAGTGATCTTGGGGTCAGAAACCCTCCCAACCCTAGTTCTTCCGTTTTCTATGTTATGATCCCGGGTCAAGAAGGGCAACCTTTTGGGACACGTGTTCTGCATCTGTAAAATTCTTGGTCTTCCTATTTCACAAGATTATTATGCGAGTCAGATTAGAATTCTGTGTGCGTACCAGACACTGACATTCATAAAAATTGGATGAAGATAAAAGGTATTATTGTTACTGCAAACCCAGATTTCCAAACGTATTCCTTAGGAAGAAGATGGAACAAAATCTTTCTCAAAAACAAATACTTTGCTCACTTTATTTCAAGGCTTTGAAATAAAACTTCTATTGGCTTTGACCTCTCCTAGTCTAGAATTGAATTCAGGAATCATGGGATTAGCTATAAACTAGTTAAGTTACAGTAGGAAGTGTTCATGATCTCTAAAACAAAGAAATTGTTTTAAGTCAGATTACTAAGAAAGATGAAAGATAATAGGAACCTGCTGTGAGTCCCTGTTTGACCTCTGCCCTGTCATAGACTACGAGCTGCAGTGCGCCTGTCACAGTGCCCTTTTGCTGGATTCTGAGCCATCCTATGGTCTTTCTGTTTATGAATTTTCGAGTCATAGTACACCTAATAGATTTAATCCTCAAAGAGCTTTCGAGCTTATTATGAACATAAATGTCTCTCCCTTACTCTTACCTTCATAGTGTTCTGGAAGTTGCATACCTCTGCAAAGGTTGTAGAAGTTTATGTTGGAACCTTAAACGTGTAGGTCAGTTTACCACCAGTCCCTGGGAAACCCCTTTTTGCAGCAGCTCTCGGATTGCTTTTGTCCTTTGAGAAAGAAGAGCCGCTGTATATTCTCAATGCCTCAAGATTTCATTTGGAGTCAGTATCTCAGTGCTCTGAGAACGATAGACATCCCAGGTAGTCGATAAGTCGTCTATGAAACCTTTCAGGTTAAATGGGCTACACACCTGTCACACTCTTTAAAACATGCACTTGGAAGTGCGGAGTTTTGTATGAATTCTTAGGAGACTTTCTGTCATGAGACCACATGTGTGATGGAAGTGTTTTGAAGCCGTACAGTGGCACACAGATTATGGTACAGTCACTTTTATCACTGTCACTGCCAGGGAAAAGCTGTTCTCAGTTTCATGTTGGGAACAGAGTGAAGTTCTGGACATCAGACTTGACCTACTGCTTCTTTATTTGATTTCTAAGCTTTCATTATTTGGGTATATTGAATGGGCACCTTGGTTGATTAACACCTCTGTGTGCCAGGTACTTCTAGGTACAAGACATAGGAGGTCAGTCAGCAAGGCCCGCATGACTGCCACCCTCAGGATGCCCAAAGTCTAGAGAGGGAGACAAATGGTTACAACAGAACAATACAGACGTTACTTAATGACTATTGTGGCGTGTGCTACAAAGGGAAAACACGGCATTCAAGGAGAGTTAGTAACTCAAAGGCATAATATTTTCAGGACTGGGGTTAGGGGAGTCCATCCTGAGGAAGTGACGTGTAATCTAAGATGATAGTCTGCGCTTCAGCGTGGGGACTGTGACATATGACTTCACTGTTTATGTGCCTTTTGCATGAAATGGAAGATCTCTTTTCCCATTTTCTATGTCAGAGTTTCAGAGGGCCTTGATCAATCCAAAGACTTAATCTGAGAGAATTATGCCAAAGAAAGCCTACTTTTATAGATAGAAAGTATACTGCTCACAAAATTTAGGGGATATTTCAAAATGAATATGAAGCGATAAAAAAAGAAGCTTTTTTTTTATTAAACAAAAACATCAGAAAAGCAAATGACAAGTCAAAGTTTGATTATGCAAATGAGATGCAAAACCAACTTATTTTATTAGTGAAAATGCATTATACACAAGGCTGAAAGTACTGGAGTATCTGCATGTTCCCTGATCCCCTAATTTTTTGTGAGCCGTATAGTTGAATAACTCGCCTGAGTTTGGTCAATGGTTCATTCATTCGCAGATATCAGTGCTTACTATGTACCAGAAATTGTGCTTAGTCATGCAAGTCACGTCAGTAGTTGATTTAAAAATCATGTCATGCCCTAGCAGGTTGGCTCAGCGGTAGAGCGTCGGCCTGGCGTGCGGGGGACCCGGGTTCGATTTCCGACCAGGGCACATAGGAGAAGCGCCCATTTGCTTCTCCACCCCCCCTCCTTCCTCTCTGTCTCTCTCTTCCCCTCCCGCAGCAAGGCTCCATTGGAGCAAAGATGGCCCGGGTGCTGGGGATGGCTCCTTGGCTGCTGCCCCAGGCGCTAGAGTGGCTCTGGTCGCGGCAGAGCGACGCCCTGGAGGGGCAGAGCGTCGCCCCCTGGTGGGCAGAGCGTCGCCCCCTGGTGGGCGTGCCGGGTGGATCCTGGTCGGGCGCATGCGGGAGTCTGTCTGACTGTCTCTCCCCGTTTCCAGCTTCAGAAAAATACAAAAAAAAAAAAATCATGTCATTACTAACCTTCTGCTTCTCAAACCACTTACTAATCAAACAGGTTTAGCCCTCTTGAAATGAGACGTTTTATCATGTATTGAATAGACAGTGGTAAGACTGTGTGTTTCTGATTCTATGTTTATGTGATTGTTTGTTACCAAACCTGTAGATCTATCCTGTGGGCTTCAGATCCCAGAGGGTGGAAACTTTTTTGAATCTCCAAGTCCTTTTTCAGGTGTGTGTTTTTTTCAAATAAGAGATGATAAAGAGTCTGGCCGCTCGCAGGGGTGTGGTCCTTGCAACTTTTTTATAAACTTAGTCTGTTAGAGAGATTTTTATAAATTTAGTCTGTTAGAGAGAAAGGATGAGTGCCATGAAGTTAAGTGATGAATGGCCTCCAGACCAGATTCAGATTAGTTTCACTTGTCATCCACGTCAGCAGTAATGTACACATCAGTAATAATATACACATCTTCTCTGCTTTCTGGTGAGCAGCCTAGTAACTAAAGCTTGAGAGTCTCATTATACTTGGGCATTTATTATTATTTTTTTATCATGGCACTTAATTGTGTAATTTTACTTTAACAAACTTTAAATCTCAAAAGGATTGTCTGATTTTACTTATATATATTTTTTTATTTTGAATGTGCTATTTCAGCATGTTAATTTATGGGAAACTTCAGAGTGTTTGTATTTTCTCCACTTTCCTCTCCTGTTCTCTTTGGTGCTACATCTGTAGTATAGATTAGGTAAGATTTGAAAGCATTGAAATTGGGTTGTTGCCACATTTTTTTTAAAGTCAGTGTTTTATAACAATTCCCACCAAAAAGCCTGGGGTAAAAGAGTATTTTTCTTCTTAATCTAACAGGAGCAATTAAAGGCTAACTTTTATTTCTTACAAATCTGTTCATGGATGTACCCCGTGAGCTGTGGTGTTTACTTGCTAAGCTAACCTGAACATTTAATCTGCCTTTTAAAATGAGTGTGTTGAGAGTTAGAAGAGTGGAAATATACCTCATGCAAGCTGTTGAAACGAGCACAATCTTAGATATAATAAAAGAACAAGGTGGGTCAAAGGTATAGCTTACTTCAGCCTTGTCATTGTGCAACCAGTTTAAAATGTTTTTGACATGTCACTTCCCTGTGCCTCCTTACCCTTCACCCTCGACTGGTAGGCATAGCCTTTTGTAAATTTTACTTTAAAATCACCTTAACATCACATCTTTAACATCTGTTCTTATGGCGTGTCTGGCAAGTTGGGAGTTATCATTTTAGTTAATCCAGATTTGGGGAGCATTTCTCACTTAGGAAACAAACACTGAAGAAAGTTCCAGGCCAGAAGATACAATTTATTGGCTATGATCCTCTACCACCCGAATGTGAAATGCACCCACACTGTGAATCATTGACAAACGGGGAAGGAGAGGAAATTAGATAGGGGGTTATAAAATTTGAGGACAGAAGATTCCCGAGCATCAGAGACATTACTGTTGTCAGCAGAATAGCAAGCGGGTGAGAGATGACAATGGTGTTAGTGAAAAATCTCTTGGAGCCTGATTGGGAAGGACTGGGGAATGCCCTCTTCTCCACTCTGCTACACGCCTTTGACACTCCACGCAGCGTGCTGCCCTTAACACCTTTCTTGTCAAAAGTTTCCGGGTCTTCTATAGAATAGCCTTTTCATCTGTAGGAATATTGCCCACATGTGGAAATTACCTACCAGGATTAGGTAGGTATTCATTCTTCAGCTACCTGGCCCCAGGATATGTCTGTTTTGGTGATAACTGTTAGTTAATTTCTATTCCTGTACTTTAGAGCTCCCTCTGTAGTTACTTCCAAATTAAGGTAGTGTTTGGTAGCATTTGTCAAATATGCAGAGAGAGTTAGGTCTGGATATAGTACATTGAGTTGCCTCTGTAGGAAAGAATCTGGAGATATATATATCAGGTTATCAATGTAGCTGCTCATAGGTGACCGTTTTGTTTTGGTCTATGCTGTATTGAGGCTGATTTTCATGAGTGGTTTATAGAAATTCATCTTTGTATTTTTTTTATTCAGAATTATAAAACTTTTGCACATCAAGAGGCTTTAATGTGCTTCTAGTGCAGCATTTTCAAAACTTTGCTTCCTGATGCTAATTAATCAGGATGTGAATAAGTATATCAGGAAGAAAGGATTTTGTGGTCAATTAAATTTGGGGAATGCCTGATGGAAAGTGTGTCCTTAGAAATTCTAAAGCCTTTAGAGTGCTTTTATGCATTCCGATTCTTGAAAGGAAGGTAAGTGACGTAGTCATTTCCTAAACTTATGTAACTAGAAAACCTCCCTCTTTGGGAGGATATATATCAGTCCTTTGGGAGGACTGGTACTCTGCAGAACCCAGTTTGGGAAATGTGTCCCCCTCCCCCTTTATCTTACAGAGCAGGCTAAGAGGCGGGTTCAGCTATTTGTGTACTTTTCTTTGCATCCAGGGAACTGAGGAGTGTGTCAAACTCCCTACAAGAAATGACCTATGAGGTGTTTCTGTGTAGAGATCTGGTAAGGGCCAGGCCTCTGAAAAGACTACTCATTATTCCAACAGTGAAAAAGAGGAAGGAAAAGTTTAAAAAATATGCCGTCATTGCTTGGCTATGTCTGCGTTTGAAGCAAACAAGACCCCTGTGTGGAGAACAGTGAGAAGGGAATGTTTTCGAGGAGAGGAAGAGAGGGCATTACAGAAGAGGCAGAAGGGGACACAGCAGCACATGGGCAGGAAAAGCATCCACACCCCTGAGAGGCCTGGTTCAGCACAGCACTCCAGCTGGGCACTGGGGTGCCAACATTATGAAACACCTTGACCTCTGTGGCACCAGGCAGCCCTGGCAGCTAATTATTCAGGTTACTTAAATGATGTGAATGTTGTTGAATACAGACAGCTCCTGCTCATTTCAGGCATTGAGCACAGTGCTTATAGAGCATCAAACCGTTACTTTGGGCAGTCATGTTAGCCTCCTTCCTTCTTACACTTTGCACCACAGTTGATAAGTATTAAAGACCTTGAGATTCAGGCCTTTCCCCCACCATCTGGGAGTAGAAAGGAGATGAGGAAATAGATTGAATAGAAGAATGGATCACTAGCTGGTAAAGGTCATTGGAAAATGAATGCATTATTGAAGTTTGAAGGTGAAAGCCATTGCTGGTTTATTAATCTTACAACTAAATTTCTCAGTGCTAAGAGCATGCTAAGTGTAATGGACACACAAAAGCCTCAGGGCGTGTGTGCACAAAATAGCTACAGAATAAGATGAAGAGTGAAATAGATTGACAGAGACAATAAAAACATGCTTAAGACATTCAGAATAAGGAAAAAGAACCTTTGGTTAAATTCTGGCTTTCCTATACTTACTCTGATCCTCAATTTCTTCTTAACGTGGGGATCCTAGTTTAGGTCATAGAGTTCTGGTAACAATGGAAAGTGATAGCATAAAAGCACCTAAAACAGTTCTGTCTTACTGATTTGTAAACTTTCCCAGAGAATTCTGTAAAGGAGAAGTCGTTTTCTATGATCAAATTTAAATAGCATCTGAAAGGGAATTTTGAGTTGATATTTGGAAAGTAGAGTTGGCAGCAGGAAATAATTGGGAAAGGTCAGAGGCTGGTTCTTGAGAGATTGAAGGAAGGTCCTCTTTCCTTAGAAGGAGTCATCTGGGAACAGGGGCAGGCTGTGTTGGCGGGGACTCAGTACTACTGATAGCGCTGTTAACCAGCAAGGGCTGGGCGGAATCTGGGGACCAGGCCGGTGCAGGGCCACTGAGCAGCATGGCATTCGGCCATTTGGAGTTGAAGTCCCCTGGCCAGTACGTCTGCTGCAGTCTACAGCGCTGAGAAAGAGGTTATGCCCTTTAACTCAGACTAATTAATGGGTAAGGGCCAGGGGGTCACATTAAAGTTAAGACTCAGACGACCTAGTAAAAACTTTGGTAATTTAGGAATAACTTTTGAGGTTTTCTTAGATAAAGTAAACAAAAGTTACTTAAAAGATGTGAGCAAGATACTTTAATATATAGCATACACTCATGTGCACAGACAAAAATATTTCTTGAGCTACATTTCCATCTTTAATTTTTGTTCACATTATTAGTTGCACTCATTTGAAAAAATATTAGGAGAGAAAAAATGTATTGGATTTATTCCTCTGATGTGTCATGCAAGTTGTTAGCTGTGTTTTATGTATGCGGCCTCTAAGTTGTGGACAAGTGAAAGAATGGAAAGACTATAAATGGGGAGAATATCAGTGGGTTTTATTCTCTCGAGCCCTGTGTGAGTCGGCAGTTGTGCTGGTGGAAAAACTCTTTCATTCTGAAGGGACCCGTCATTTAGAGAATGGAGAGCTTTCTATTCTGTTTCTTTCAAAGCACCAGGCTTCCAGTAACAACGACACTTTATCTTTTATTGTTTTGTGTCATAGCCAACCTGGTACTTTAACCACTGGAGTTTTTTAAATTTCATTTCTCTTGGGGCTTTTCCCCCCCCTTTTTCCCAAGGAAAATTATGTCACACAATACAGCACTCTTTAAAATAGTGAAAATCCTCATGTTCATTGCTCACAGGCTAGAGTAATACAGTTTGTTCTTATGAACAGTTTATTTTTAAATAACTGGTTTTTTTTCCTTAAGATTTTGTTTATTGATTTTACAGAGAGAGGAGTGGGGGTGGAGAGAGAGAAGTATTATCATATAGTTGCTTCAGTTTAGTTGTTTGTTGCTTGACCTATGTGCCTTGACTGGGCAAGCCCAGGGTTTCGAACCTGCAACCTCAGCGTTCCAGGTCAATGTTCTATCCACTGCGCCACCACCGGCCAGGCTTATGAACAGTTTTTAACTTAATTATTTCTTCTATCCTTCATTTCATTTTAAAATAATCACTCAATTATCTTCTAATAGAAAGTGATATTTTAAAAGACCAAGTTAAGTGTTACTTAAAATTGGAAACAATAACCAGTTTAACATGATTAACATGATTACGTCACATGATTGACTTCCAGGCGTCCTGACTCCCTGGCCTTTCACCTTCCAGAGGTCTCGTGTTCTTCACCGCCTGCCTTCCAGCTGCCTCAGCTATCTATGGTTCTTGGGATGTTACTGATACTGAGAAGAAAACCCTCTCTACCCATCAGGTTACTCTCTGTCACCCTGAGGTTTATTTTCACCCCCAACTGAAACAAAAGCCAAAAATGCCACATGAAATACTAACTAGAAACTCTGAATGAACTAAATCTTGGGTGTGCTTAGAGCCTTCCTCTTGCAAATTCAGACATTTAATTTGATGCAGAAGGTTACACTGTGTTTTTAGAAGTCTCACAGCACAAACATTGTGTGCTCAGTGTTTTTTTTAGAAGAAATTTATAAGACATGACTTAAAGCACCTATAAATAATACACATATAGTTAGTCTATGCCCTACCACCTTTTCTGTGATAGTAATGGCATTTCTTTGCCAGATGATGAAATTAAAGTGCTTTGCCTTTGTAATATGAAGTGTGTATGGTCCCATTACAGTAGTAAATTGGTGTCAGTGTTCAGTTTAATTACTGCGCTTTCTTCCACACCTGTCTACCAAATGGCTGTTGACCTCAAGCAGGTTTGCAAACTGAACTTAGTTATATCTGCCCGTCTCTCTCAGTGATTTGTTGATTAAAAAGTGAGATACCGGATGTGAAAGCACTCACGAAGTAAAAGTGCTGTATACAGGCAAGGTCTTCGTGCTCTGCCCTGTTAACTTTTAACTTTTCTCCCTTGCCACAAAATGTCCCTGTGCAATTTAAATGAGTAAACTTGTGCGCCACCTGAACTTGGAAAAAGTGACAACAGGTGACTTGTGTCATGTTTCTTCACATTTGCTCTCCCATCCACAGCTTAAACTAGCAGGAAAAATGTGTGAATTTTACATTCACTTTTTGTCTTTAATTTAGTCATCTTTTTGGTAAATGCTTATTTCTGTCTCCCGCCCACCTCCCAAGGGTTTTGCATAGATCTCCTGTGACCGTTCAACAAGTGACTAATGTAGACTGGGCTTACTTAGTCCCTGAGTCATTTTATTATGAAACACATAAAAGTTGAACATGTATATATAACAATGAGGAAATAATTTAAAACAATTTATACTTTCTGATATGACAGTTTAAGTGACTAACTCATCAGGCGACAGAGAAGAAGGAAATTAATGAAAATTCACAAAGCCGGACAAAATGAGTTTATCAACAAAGTCTGCATGAATCACAATCCCCTTTACTTCCTTCTCCCCCTTTTCTAAGCCACTGTTGTTTGAGCAATTAGACTGTGAAATAAAGATGTGGCTTCTGGTCCTCATGTTGCCAGGCTGTGACCTTGGACTAGTCCCTTTTGTACCTCAGTTTCCTCATTTCTGAAGTGGGAGTAATAATAGTATTTGTGCTTTCTACATACTTCACTGGGCAGTTGTAGATAAAATGAGATTATAAATAGGACTGTGACCCTCCCCCCCCCAAAACAGTGAAAGATGGTTATATAGTTACTGTATCCCCATAGTCCTCACGTGACATATCTGAAGGGTCACAGGACTGAAGCGTGACAGTGACCTCCTGAATGTCAGGATTGGGAGGAAGTCTCGGAGCTGGTGGACCTAGCTGGAAGGAGAAAAGATACTTTCCCAGTGCTTGGATTTCTGAATGGAACCATGGACTACAGTTTCCCACTGAAATAATGCTTAGTGGCTAGGTTTCCAGGCTAAATTAAAAAATCTATTTTAAAAATGAGTTAATCTAAAATAGTTTATTGTAATCTAATTTCTATAACTGTAATAAAGCCCATTTGTTGTCGAGGTATAGTTTTGGTGTTTAAAATGTTCTAGAGGAATTAGTCTAGTTCTGGATGTTAGTGGATTCACTTCTCTACTGGCTTCTCCAGTGATTTGATATTTGCAGAGGATCATTGATTGTTTGATTAAACCAGATTTAGAAATGTCTTCAGTTTTTACTCCAGTTTCTTGGCCCTTTAAATAGGAGTCTGAAGCCAACTTTCTTTGTGCCCAGTAATGGGAGAGAAACCCTCTTGGGTCCATGACCTCTGTAACGACCACAGAAACCTTCCAAGTTAGCTAAGATAGATATGGTGGACTCTGAGCCTTGGGAAGGCTCAGGGACTTACTTGCTTAGTCTCAAGAGACTTTTTTTTTTTAAGTGAGAGGAGGGGGAGACTCCTACATGTACCCTTACCGGGATCAACTTGGCAGTGCCTCTCTGGGGCTGATGCTTGAATCATTTGAGCTATCCTCAGCTCCTGGGGCCAACACTTGGACCATTTAAGTCACTGGCTGCGAGAGGGAAAGAGAGAGAGGAGGAGGAGAAGGAGGGTCACTTCTCATGTGTGCCCTGACCTGGGATTGAACTCAGGACATCCACACGCCAGGCCTACACTCTATCCATTGAGCAAACTAGCCATGGCCTCAGGAGGCTTCTTTTTTTTTTTTTTTTTTTTTTTTTTTTTCTTTTCATTTTTCTGAAGCTGGAAATAGGGAGAGACAGTCAGACAGACTCCCGCATGCGCCCGACCGGGATCCACCCGGCACGCCCACCAGGGGCGAAGCTCTGCCCATCAGGGGGCGATGCTCTGCCCATCCTGGGCGTCGCCATGTTGCGACCAGAGCCACTCTAGCGCCTGGGGCAGAGGCCACAGAGCCATCCCCAGCGCCCGGGCCATCTTTGCTCCTATGGAGCCTTGGCTGCGGGAGGGGATGAGAGAGACAGAGAGGAAAGCGCGGCGGAGGGGTGGAGAAGCAAATGGGCGCTTCTCCTGTGTGCCCTGGCCGGGAATCGAACCCGGGTTCAGGAGGCTTCTTGACATGCAATTCAAGGCTTTTTTTATGACAGCTTCATGCCTCAAGACATACGTAGTTTGTTGAATTTGTTTTCATTTGGGAGTAAGAATACTTTTGTCTAGTTTTGATCTTTTACATAGCTTACTGTAATTTTCCCAAAGGTAAAGGTTTGGGACATTTAGTCTAAGTGGAAAGTGACTACTTAATGCTGATTTGACATGCATGAGGATGAGAGTCAGTCTGTTAGTATTAAAGAACTGCTTGAGGAAACGAATGTTATGTGGGACTGTTATATTGGAAAGAGGAAAAACTTTAGCGGGGCCAGTATCGTCGACCCTTTGAGAACTTTTTGTGGTATGTTTTAAAAGTGGCAGTGGTGTGAATATGAAGGGGTTGGTTTTCTAGGTTTAATGCAATGCTTTGTGTTTCTGTTTGTGAAACTATTTAGTCCTTTCCATAGTGAAAGGCAGCCTCACTAACAATTCTCTAGCGCTTGCTCTGTGCCAGGCAATATTCTAAGTTAACTCAGTTACCTCAAGTTGAGTGGCTTTCTTTGTCTTGCCACGATAGCCTCCAGATTTGCTCACGATCAGTTTTTAGAAAAATCTCTCCATGGAAGAAGGGAGCGATATGGTCAGTATGTGGAGTAGTAGAACATAGCATTTGGAATCACAGGACCTAGCCTAACTGTGACATTGGGCTAGTGACTTGTCCTCTTAGAGTCCTCAGTTTCTGTATCTATAGAAATTGCATGGGGCTGTTGCATGTAGTCAATGAGATGATGTAAGCAAGTTCTTCATGACCTCATAGAGAGTGAGACTTGACAGAACAGATATGAAGAAAAGGTTAATTGCTTCTGTTAATCTCCATGCACAAGGTGGTTTTGAAATTAAATTGAAGAACAGAATATAAAAGTTGGTTTACAGAATTTTTTAAATATCCTAATTTAAGATGATATTTTCTGTTGACTGCCACCTTCTTTAGCTCTTTAAAGTAAACTGTACGGGGGAATCAGGGAGGTAGGTTATGGCTTGAAGGTCAGTTTACAGGGTGGTCACCAAGTTTGGAAAGGTAGGTGAATACACAATAGCTGGCTTAATGCTATCAGATTACAGTGCCTTATGAAATAGTATTATCTATGCTTTCAGACTCGGTGGCCACCTTGGGGCTCTGTAACCTATTTGGTGTTTGGTGCAAGGAAGTTACTTAATCTCTGAGCAATGAGAGTCAAACTATATAAATTATTCTAAAAAGGGCTGTATAAACTGTTAAGCACTTAATCGGCTTTTGTTTTGTTTATTGTTCTAATTTTCCTGTGGCACATTGGAATTTTGATTAGATTAATGGTGGATAGAATTCATTCTCGTTTAGTCAGGGACTCTTTCTCATAGGAAACAAATTGGAAGGCTAAAGGCAATTCTATAGCTTTATTTGTGGGAAGTAATTTCAAATATGAGGAGGAAGCCATATTAATTATAGAGAAGGCAGCATCAGAGAATTTGATAGGCTGCTGGGCAGGAGGAAATAGAGCAGGTGAAGGATAGAGCACTAGCCAACTGCTGGAGTATTAGTCATTCCACAGTCTGTTGTGTCGGGCGCGATAGGATCGCTGAGGAAAAGATCTCACCTCGGATGCTCGGTCGCCCTCACTTCGTGTTGTAGATATGGGGTGTGCTGTAAACACCAGGGATTTGACTTGGCATTTGCCAGAATCCTTAAGGCACCTGTGAGTGTTAGAAGTTAACTTAGGAATTGAGAGAAAAATGTAGTATCCCCAGAGTAGATATCTTGCTTCTATTTTTTCAGTTTCTATAGTCACATTAAACAGGTTTTCTGTTTGGTTACAACAGGAATGGTGGATTTGTTCTTCTGGCTATTAGGATCCTCTGGTTTGTGGAGGGTGTGCCTGGAGGCCCCAGGGAAGACAGGGACGGTGGGCAAGAAGCTCTCCCAGCCCTCCTCCCAGCTCTCTTATAGTGGCTGGGGGCTTCCCAGTCACCCAGGTGCAGGAGTCTCATCTCCCGGGACCAGAATGCTCTGATAGAAAGGGCTTTGGTGGAACATAGCACTGCCCCAGCCTGCCACCAAGGCTCTGCTTTCCTTGGGCTAGATAGCACTGAATGGGCACCCCCTCCTCTTCCACACACATTCACACAAAGACTGGAGCAGCAAATGCGTCTCTCATGATTTAGGGACTTTACCACCAAATACGCTTCAGTATCACCACCCACTGCTTGAATTATAGGGGACAAAGAAGTTTATCTACAGGAGTGCAAGAAAATTGAGACCTTCATGAGCAAAGACTTTTCTAGGAGCCTTGACTTTGACAGAGGTAACCCAGAATATGCAGGTAGGGAAGGGGTTATAATACAGGCTTCGTGTGTTGAAAGTTGGGTTGAAAGAACTTCTATGTGACTGCTTTTGCCAGTGTCGAAACTAACCTGATAGTCAGTTTAGTTGTCCAAAGGTCTCCTTAATCAGATAGTTATTTTCATTTGATAAATATTACCTGGCTTATCATTTCAAAAACTATTGGAAGAAACTTTTGAAATCGCTGTTGATAGATTAATTTCTTATTTATTTGTGGGCTGCTCATGAATTGAAGCTGCCCTTCTTAAGGTGTGCCATCGTGATCACAGACTTGTAGTGATGGCAGTAAATGTCCACACAGGCGGAGTTCTCAGTGCCAATACTAAGGTACGCTTAAAAGGCCCCTTTGACAGGGTCTGCCTTATAAGCTGCATTTAGGAGGGAGGAAGGGAACATTGGGAGAGAGGTGGAAGAAAAGGAAAATTATGCTAGTTCTTTCTCCCAGTTGCCCTTTTCAGACTACAGTTTCCCTCCATGGTTCCATGTAGTTCATGCTGTCAACCCGTTCTCCTTGTTACCTGGACTGCCTGACTGACACGCGTAAGATTTGTGGTAATAAAAATAGAGCACTGTGTTTGTACCTAGTGTGTCTAACACAGGCTGGGAATTTTCTTTTTAGCTTCTGGCCACTCTCTGCAGCTCCTTGGACCCACTTCATCTTTCCAGCTGTTAAATCTTGGTCTTCCTACCTGTGCTTTGACTGTTTTCTCACACCATGCTCTCTTCCTGAGCGATGGCATCCACACTCAGAACTTGGCTTCCTGTCTCTGTTGCTGGGTCCCAGTCCTTACTTCCATTCCCAGTTACTAGTCTGAGAATCACGCACATGAATTCAGTCATTTGTTTGACATCTTTACCCTAGTGTGCTCTTTAAATTCAACATGTTCCTGAGAGACTTCCTCTGATTGTCTTCTGGGACCCTATTACTTTGTGAGCGGTGATATCAGCCATAGGTCTCCCACCGCAGAAACTCAGTTCCTGTCCTTCCTCCCCCTCGCTCCTCAAGTCTCGCATTCTGTCACCAAATTTTACTGATCCTCAAATCAGTGCGCCTCCTGACTGCTATTTTCAGTCTTAAGTCTCCTGTGGCAAGTTTGCTGCATGCAGTTTTGCTCTCGTCTGGTATGTTTCCTCTCTAGTAGCCCACGAGATCTTTCTGAGTTGAAAATTTGGTTATTGTGTCCGCCTGTTTCACAACTTTCCCCTCCAGTAAGGGATAACTGCTCACAGGAATAACTTCAAACATTCCCTGCTTAATTCTGCAGTCTCACTTTATACCACTCTTTTGTGCCAGTTCTTGGGATGTTCTCTTGCCTGTGGCCTTAGCACACATGATTCCTTCTCCTGGGAGTGCTCTTTCACTTTCAAATACTGCAGCTCCTCTTTCTTCCCTGCCACAGGCTTGGAACAGCCTCTCTTCAGTCGTCCTTCCTGACCTCACCATGTCTGTCTGCCAAGTGTATTACTCCATGCGCTCTTATAATACCACGTACCTGATCATTTTTCATCACATTGGTCACCAACCGTATCTTCTCTCCAAGCCTCAGATCTACAGCTGTCTTCTTTTCGTTTCTACTTTATGTCATTCCCACAGGACTCTCGCATTTAACCTTCCAAAACTCAACTCTGGATTTCTTCCCCTACCAACGTACTGTTTCTGCAGACTCCCCCTCAGAAAATGGCAGCTGGACTAGTTTGTTCAGTCGGGCCAAACTGGAGTTGTTCTCAGTCCCTAACTGTTCACAGCCCATATCCAGTCCAGCAGTAAATTCTGTTGCTTCCTTCGAAGTCTGTTTGAAACCTGACCACCTCTTGCTCCTTCTGCTGTCAGCTTAAATGCATGCTGTCCTCACCTCGTGCCGGGATGACTGCTGGAGCCTGTTAACTGGCTTTCCACCTCGAACTGGTTCCTTGCTTTTGCCCTTTCTCTCCTAATGTATTCTTGTAATAGTTGGTGATTATTTATTTATTTATTTATTTATTTTGTATTTTTCTGAAGCTGGAAACGGGGAGAGACAGTCAGACAGACTCCCGCATGCGCCCGACCGGGATCCACCCGGCACGCCCACCAGGGGCGAAGCTCTGCCCACCAGGGGGCGATGCTCTGCCCCTCCGGGGCGTCGCTCCACGACTAGAGCCACTCTAGTGCCTGAGGCAGAGGCCAAGGAGCCATCCCCAGCGCCCAGGCCATCTTTGCTCCAATGGAGCCTTGGCTGCGGGAGGGGAAGAGAGAGACAGAGAGGAAGGAGAGGGGGGTGGAGAAGCAAATGGGCGCTTCTCCTATGTGCCCTGGCCAGAAATCGAACCCGGGTCCCCCGCACGCCAGGCCGACACTCTACCGCTGAGCCAACCGGCCAGGGCCGGTGATCCTTTAAAGAAGAAAATCAGATCTCACTACTCTGCTCAAACCCTTCCCGTCTCTCTCAGAGTAGAGGCTAGAGGCCACACATGGCCCCGTGCTCTGTCCACCCTCACTCCATCGTTAATTCTGACCTCTCCTGCCACTCCTCTGCCTGTTGTAATTATTTTCAGGTCTTTGTTCAGATGTCATCTTGATGAAGCCTTATCTGGCTGTCCATCATAGAAGATCTCCCCCTCCCTCATTTTATTGTTGTCCATTACACTTATCTCACTAATTATGTATTTTCTTATTGTTCTTTCAGTTACAGTGTAAGCTCCGTGTGGGCAAAGGCTTGGTCTCTTGTTTACTACTGTATTCCCAGCGCCTAAGCAGAATATACTTGGTGACTTCTAAGTCATACTTAAGACATGGACTTAGCAGTTGAACAGTCCTTGCCAATGCAAGTCCCAGCTCCAGCGCTGGGAGCACATTGACTATTTGCACTTAGACCACTTCCAGCCTCGATTTCCTAATCTGTAATACAGGGATTTTTAGTTCTTGCGTTCTAGGCGGTTGGTTGTTTGTGTGGGGAAAAGGAAATAAAATAACCCCTGTGAAGTGCTCAGCTCACTAACTTGCCCATGATAAATTGAACACCTTGAGAGCAGCTGTTGCTATTGATATTGCTGCTAATTCTTATCAGACTCCATTCAATTGCTTTTTACTTGTTTGTCTCCTCCACCAGATGTTTTTAATTTGGCTCTATCTGCAACTTGCTATTGTAGTAATAATGGTGAAAATGTAGTTGCCAGAGGTGAGTGGTAGGGATGGGGAGGAATTGGGTGCAGGTGAGCAGGTGATCAAAGGTACAAAGTTCTAGATAGAAGGTAAGTAAGTTCTGAGGGTATGATGTGAAATAATGATAATGATAACAATACTAGTAATAAAGATAGCAATTACCATCTGAGGACTTACTGAGTGCCAGGAAGTATTCTGTAAGTCATTACTTTCCAGTAGAACTGTCTATGGTAAGGGAATGTTCTGTATCTACACACGTAACAAGGTAGCCACCAGTTCATAGGCCCATTGAGCACTTGAAATGTGGTAGTGTAACAGAGAGACTAATTTTTTTTCATTTAATTTAGATTTATAACCACCTGTGTCTAATAGCTACTGTATTTGGCTTTCGAAGCTCTAAATTCTTGAAATGCACTAATTTCTTTAACATTCATGACAACCCTCTGACTTGGGTCGAGGTATAGATGAGGAATCAAGTTTCTGAGAGGTCAAGTGACTTGCCCAAGATTACACAGCTAGTATGAGGTAGAATTGGGATTTAAAGGTTAAGTCGCTTGGTAATCTAGCTTCAGGGGCTGGCCTGGCACCTTCCACACTGCATCCCACAGGCAAAGGGCCAAGGTGACTCGGCTGTGTTCTTGCTGCACGGGAGGCTGCGAAAGCGGATTTCCGGTTCCTGTGCCAGCGTGGTGTCGCTCATAAGGCAGGAAATTCCCAAACTCTGGGAAAGTGTTCCAGAGATTCTCCGCCAGTAAGCTCGGCTGCTCAACCTCAGTAGCCTCCATTGTTCTTACAGACTTAAATTTGCAAATGGTGACAACCAACAAAAGGCTCCCTTACTAATGTTGCAGCTTGCTCTCGTAAAAGTGGAAAACATGCTCTCTCAGCAAAGGAGGAAGAAATAACATCTTATCAACTATGTTTCCAAGTCGAGGATTTGGGGCTACGCTTATTACTCTTATTACTGTTCTGTAATGGCCTTCTGTAACCAAGGGGCCACCAAATCACTTTTCATAAAATATTAGGAGAAAGAGAAAGGGAGAAATAAGTTAAAAGTGTAAACACATACATGTCAAACCAAGGAAGAATAGTGCATATTTCAGTCTTAGCTTTCTTTTTTTTAAGTTTTTTAAATTTTATTTATTGATTTGAGAGAGAGAGAAACTGATCTGTTTTTTTGTTTTGTTTTGTTTTTAGCAAGAGAGAGGGAAACAGACAGACAGGGAGAGAGATAAGCATCAAATCTTCCTTGTGGCACTTTAGTTGTTTATTGGTTGCATTCTCGAATGTGCCTTGACGGGGGTGGGGGTGGGGGTGGGGGGGGGCTACAGCAGAGCGAGTGACCCTTGCACAAGCCAGTGACCATGGGGTTATGTCTATGATCCCACACTGAAGCCAGCAACCCTTGCGCCCAAGCTGGTGAGCCCGCACTCCAGACATGGACTTTAGGGTTTCAAACCTGGGTCCTCAGCGTTCTAGACCAACAGTCTATACACTGCGCCACACCCTGGTCAGGCCAGTCTTAGCTTTTGCTCTTGGTTGTAAACACGTAGTTGGTATCTTTAACTTCCGTTCTCCACTACCCATTTCGTGTTCTCTTTGCTCTCGGCCAACTCTTAGCCAATGTAGATTTTCATCTGACTAACATCTAGGTCTTCCTTCTTGAGGTATCTATGTTCTTGATGGTCCAGTCTGGATGGAGTTGTTTCTGACTGCCATTATCTTTTGCCAGTAGACATGGCAAACACCATCCAGGCACACACTCCCTTTTCTCACTCTGTAGCAACAACCCTATTTACCCTTGATAATGAAGATTCATTGTCCTAACTAACCAGTTCTGTAACCTCACTTTATGTCTGTTGAGTGTCATGAGCTCAAAATTGCTAGGTTGTAGTTTAAGGTTCATATCAGTGGAAGCTTTGTTGAGTTCCTTAGTGAAATCGTTCTTCTCTTGGGTACCAGGTCTGTTAAACCAGCAGAACTAGAGTTGCAGTCATGGCGAAAATGCAATTTGGTCATTAGGTGTGACGAGGGGGAGGAGATGTGTAGCTAATTCTACTTTTGCCCTTGGTTCCTAGACCCATGTGTTCTGGCTGTGGGAGGAAACAACAGCATGTATTATTCGCAGGTTACAGGCAACCCGAGGGCCATCACTCTAACCGGCGATTTTCCACTGGTGCTGAACAATCGTCAAATTAAAGAAATGACAACAGCCAACACAACATTAACTAGCTAGTGTGAATGAATCCAAATTATATCTGTGTGGTTTTTTCTGTCAGATCAGTAAAAAATACACTTTTTGATGTGCTGCAGAATTTTAGTTATTAGCTTCTGTGTGCCATGAGATGAGGAAGGTTGAAAAGCGCTGCTCTAACCTGACGAGCTTGTGTCTCCCAGGTAGCACCGGAACTGAATCTTCTGTAGATGGCTTAGCATTCTGAATGATCATCTCTGACCAGTGGGGTACTTGGTAAGACCAGTAAATGCCCCTGGCATTAACCTATTGCTGTACTTGTTTTTTTACTACAAAATCTTGACTGAGGTACTATAATGATAAAGTAAGGCATTAAGTAATTCTGTGAATGACAGAGGCATGGTGGACAGGAAAGGCAATTTCAAATTCAGCATAGAGATCTTTTCATTGAAGAACTGACAAATGACCACAGAAGTTTGGGAATATATGCCTGAAATCAGGTGTGCATTCATAAAATTAAGATGGAGTATGAAAGTTCATTCTGAGTTGTTATTTGGAAGCACATGCAAAGCAAAATGAAGTTGAAAGGGGGTTTGAATGAGTTGAAACCATCTGTCACTGACTCAGTATGACCTTGGGCGAGACGCTTAACTGCTGTGAGCTGCCGGTTCCTCATATCTGTAAAATTGGGATAATGATTTGTGTGTGTGTGGAAGGCTTTGAACCACTCAGATGAAAGGTGCGGTGCAAGTGTAAAGTGTTTGTTATAACAACACTCAGCCTCGCTCACCCCCCCCCCCCAGCGTGACCTGTGTTTAATTGAACAGTGCTTAAAGGATTGCCTGTGAAATGGTGTCCTCAGTGTTTATGTTGTGACATGCTCTCCTAGCATCTGATATGTTTCTTTCCCAGCACTCCCCACAATTGGTGGTAGCGTATTTGTTTGACTATTTGAATAGTATCGGCTTCCTCCACCATATCCCAAACCCCCTGAGAACAGGGGCCAGGTTAGTCTTCATACTGTGTCTCCAGTGCCTAGCACAGTGCTGCGTGTGGTGGGCATTTGGTGAATATTTATTAAATGGACGAATAAATAAATAATGCACGCATCTATAAATCCTCCCAAAACAAAAAAGAAGAAAATGAGGCAACATCAAATTTGCTGCCCCCACACCCTTCTTCTCCAGCCCTCAGTGTGAGAATCCTGAGGCTGTTTCTCTGTAAATAGGTGATTCCTATGACTCCTGTTTGTCATGATCTTATAGGGGGTGGTGCCATGAGAAATTTACTGGAGTAGTTTGCAACAGCGTAAGTGTTTGGTAACAGACGCACATAGATGGCAGGTGGCCTCATTCAACTGCCATCTGTCAGACAATGGCCTGTTCCCCAGGATCGGTCCTTTACAGCTAGACCAGTGGCACTCACACACGTGTTTACCTTTATTCATTTTCAACATTTTCCTGAACAGCTTGAAGGAGGAAAGGTGTTTCCAAGTCTGGAGGCCGCTGCTCACTAATGGTGTGATACGACACCTGGGCAAACTGAAGTCCAGCTGATGTGTAATAATGCTCAACAAGGAAGCATTCTCTCTGAAGTGTTTTGTCAGAAGTCAGACTAAGTAATGGCGCTGGGAAACTCACTCACCCATAAGTAATTGGGCCCCACAGAGCTCAGTGCGGGCTGTGCAGTGGAAAGCAGAAACTGGCGTGAGATGAAGGGGTGAGTCCTGCTGGCCCTCGTTAGTGTGTGTGATTTTTTTTTTTTTAAACAGGGCAAAAGCAATATAGTAAACTCGTAGAAAATATAACATGTCTCCCTATGCACATGCAGTTAGGTATATAGCCAGTGAGAGCATAATGATCCGTAGCCTGGGCATGCCTTTCTATAAAAACTTGACCAAGCTTTTTTGCTTTGTAAAGGTGGAGACATTGTTGGCCTATGTAAGTTTGCCCTGTGCACGACCAGTTGGGTTGGTAGTGTGTCATAAGTCTGGGCCAGCTTCCATAAATGTCTCAGTGCTTAGTGTAATGCCTGGTATCTAACTGGGACTCAGTAAATATTTGTTGAGTGCATGTTGTAGGACTAACTGAGGCAGTTTCTCCTGGATTCCCAGCATGAAAGCTGGTCCCATAGCCTTAGATCAAGCTGACTGTGACTTAGAACTTGACATACTTAATGTGCCGAGCAGAACACAGAGCACATTGCTTATCACCATTACGTACCCGTAAACTTCTAAAGGCTGTGTTACTTCCAAAATGTAAATCATTGGGTAAAATTCTTTGGGGAGCCAAACATCTAACACTGGCTCCTGAGGAGAGAGAGTAAATTCATCTGAGCCTTGGTTCAGTTATGAGAAGGACTGGTTTTATACTAGATGCTCACAGGACTCAGAAGTCTGTGAATGAGTCAGCCCGTTAATATCCGTAGCTCCTGTGATCTCCCCTCCCAGTGAGATGGTGGCTATAGGCAATATTGATAATTGGAGGAGGAGATCTTGACTTTGCCCTATGGCAGTAAAATGACACAGTTTGAGTAATTGCATATGTATACTATCTTGTTTGAAAGAAATAAGGTCTGTTATCACCGTAAATATTGAAAATTTTAGGTTACAGCACGTTGAAAATAATATGTAGGTTCACCATGGGTAAGGACTGAGTTCTGCCTTTCGGTTCCACCATTGTCTTCCTTTCCTGTAAAACGCCCAGGCTCTGTTGATAGAGACAGAGCCCCGGCGGCCTGACTTAGTTGTTGACAGTCAGCTCATGGATTACATTCCCCGTGCTGACAGGAGAGAAATATTGCAGTCCCAGGAGTGTTGGGTTCCCATTAAATGAAGCCGAACAGTAACAAGTGATTTTGAGCTGAAACTGAGCAGTTGGAGAATTTGTGGCAGGCACTTTTGGGGTTTTCTGTGTGTTTTTTTCCCAGTCACTGCTCCATCTTTCTGAAACAATTCCTTAAACAAAGACCTGCAGATTTTAGAGTCAGCAGTCTGTGCATACCTCTGCTCTTGCTAAGGTCCCCAGGGACTCAGTCACTGAGTCCAGTGGGCACTTCTCAGTCCTTTTTGGCTTCACTTTGCTGCGTTTGACAGATCTTGAAGTTTTTTCCTAGACTTGTGGACACTGTATTTTGGTTGTCTTTTTCCTTTCTGTACTTTTTCTTTTTAGACTCTTCTAGCTGTTTCATAAATGTGGTGTTCTCCAGAGCTCTATTCCTGGTTCCTTTTTAGTTTCTGTGTATTTAGTTCCCTTGGTAGTTCCATAGTTTGCATTAAAGTCCAAACTGATTTCCTCCATGTGGATGTTTCCGTGTCAGTCCACTGAGCTGCAGACCTATGTATCCCGTACTCTAGAGATACATTAAATGATAATGCAGCTGCTCGTTAGTGATGTTCTCTCGGACGGGCAGCTCACTGCCTCGTGCTCTATCTCATCTCTTTTCTCTGCAACACTGAGGTGAGTGGAGTGAGTTTTCTACGTACAAGTGAGGAAACTAAGCTTAGATGCATTTAGTCATGTTTCTATAGTCACTCAGTTAGTAGTAGTCTTTTTGTTTTTTAATATATATATGTATATATTTAAAGACCTTATTCATTTTAGAGAGAGAGACAGAGAGAGGAAAGAAGGAAGGAGCAGGAAGCATCAACTCTCCAATGTGCCTTGACCAGGCAAGCCCAGGGTTTCGAACCAGCGACCTCAACGTTCCAGGTTGACATTTTATCCAGTGTACCACCACAGGTCAGGCATTAGCAGTCTTATTTTTAATCTCAAGTCCAAAGCCCAGGTTTTTAATAATGAATGAACACTCTGGAACAGCGTGTCAAAGTGAAACCCTTGATGCGCCCCTCTCCCCTACATCCACACTTTCCCATTCTTCTCTGTCTTGCTTGAAAGGACCACATTTCATTCCTAAAGTAGAAAGTAGGCTGGGACTTGCCCTAGATCGCCCCTAAATATTGTGGGTCACAAGAGTACTTTTATTTTTATGTCCAAAATATGCTGTTTGCGATAAACAGAGGTTTCAAATTTATGCCCTGTAGTCTGATGTATTGTTTGGACTATACATTGTTTTAAAAACCAGGAAATGCCTCAAAACAATATAGATTTCTAACATTTGTTTAAAAACAGGCTGCTCTCTCCCGAGGCAGCAGTCCTGCAGAGCGGGAGCCCAGTGGCCGCTTCCTCTCACCTGGGGCTGCGCTCTACCCAGCCCGGCCCTCACCACTTCCTGTTGTCCTCCATTGGGGGCTTGCTCAGGGCCTGCCTGCTCAGCCCTGAGGCACTGTGACAACAGGTCCCAGCGGGTAGCCTCCTTCCCTCTCTAGTTTTTGCCCTAGTACTTGATTTTCTCAACTGAAATCTGTTTTGCCTTCTCTTACAGTTTTGGATTTTTTTTTTCCATTGGCTCCTTCTTACTTGCAAACATGTAAAAGGCTCTGTGCTAGAGTTGGGAGGAAAAGAAGAAACTTCTCTTAACATTACTATGTGCCCAAATGAAGCACAAACATGACTTGAGTCTTCACTGCACTGAAGTGGGCATTGCTGACCCCTAATCGGGAGGCGAGAGCGATCCGAGGCCTGGGAGGACTGCGCTGAGATCCTGTGTCAGGTGGACCGAGATCCGTCTGATCCGAGGTCCGTGGTCTTCCCTTCCACGTCAGCTTCACTTCAGGCTCGTTGCCCGCTATGCAGATAGCCTCTTTAGCTCTCTCTTGCCCGTGATCTACTTCCTGTCTCTCTCATCTTCCTTTGCCACCAAAATCTATCCATTTGTTCACACAGAACTCCCTTCATCGTTTCCTCAACTCTGCAGCCTAGTTTGGCTTCCCCGAGATTCACTCTGCCAGTGTCCTGTGAGCACCTGCTCTACCACGGGCAGCAGACTAGAGACACCATTGGAGTGATCCTGGCCTGCAAGCAGCGTCCCAGGTGCTACACCGAGACAGGGAGACGGTTGCCATGCCCCGTACTGACTCCTGGCGTTGAAATCCAATGGTCTCTGGCTAGGCCTTCTCTTACTTGAACTCTCCTGTATCATTTTTCCCAATAGACAAGTAATACTCTTAAGGAAATTTCTCTTTTCCTTTCTTCTGAGGCATTCCTCACTCCTGGTTTCTTGGATTGTTTTTTATTTATGTATGTATGTATTTATTTATTTATTTTGGGTGAGAGGAGGGGAGATACTTAGGTTGACTCCACATGCACCCCAGCCATGACCACCTGGCAACCCAGTTGGACTGGTGCTCCAATCAACCAAGCTATATTTAGCACCTGAGGCTGATGCGCTGGGACCGACCAAGGTTATCCTCAGCTCCCAGGGCCACACTTGAACCAGTTGAGCTACGGGCTGCGGGAGGGGAAGAGGGAGAGAAGGGAAAGAAGGAGACAGGGAAGCAGGTGGTCACTTCTCCTGTGTGCCCTGACCGAAATCGAACCTAGGATGTCTATACACTGGGCCAACACTCTACCCACTGACCCCTGGCCAGGGTCTTTGTGGCTTGTTTTAGAGCTCCTTTTACATCCCTTCTTTTCCTTCCCATGTTCTCATTTTAAATGTCTTTCCAGCAGATTACTACATCTCTCCACTTAGATGTTAAACAGACATTCAGGACTGCCCCTAATTTCCCAGGAAAATACTATTTAACTAGTTGCCTGTATTAAATATTGAATATTTTGGAGCTGTCATCAGTCTCAGTCTTCCTCTCACAAAAGGACTCAGCCATTCTGCTTCAAAATAGCATTTATAATTCGGCCATGTTTCAGCCCCTCTGCCATTAGTTAACATGCACATTATTCTTGATCTCTGTCTGTAGTGCATCTCGTATACTTTAACCAGAGTAATCATTTTTTTCTTCAAGTTCTTGTGTTATTGTTGCTTCACTCCTTTAAATCTCTCAGTGTCTCACCTGCAACCTGTCACGTCAAGTCTCACTTCCATGGCCTGGCTCCCAGAGCTGTTCACCATCTGCTCCTGCTCGACTTTTCTGGTCTTCTCTCCTGTTCAGGTTCGGGGCTTAGCGCATAGAGGCTCACTGAGGACTGGACAGATAAGTGGGTGGTGGGTAAAAAACTCCGTTTTTTTTCTCTCCCAAGGGCAGTATGAAATTCTCCTTGTGTGTTTTATCTGTAAGTTTACTTCTCATTGATTCTATATTTTTAAATTATAATGGTAGAATGATTGAGAATCTGTAAGCTGTTTTAGTATTCCGTTTCAAAAATTCATTAACCCAGCGTATGTGCTGAATTTTGATCCTCCCCAAATTCTTATATAGAAATCCTAATCCTCCAAGAGAGCTTTTAAAAAGGTAATTAAGTTTCATAAAGTCATTGGGATGGAGCCCTGATCTAATATGATTGGTGACCTTACAAGAAGAGGGAATTTGAACACAGACACACACAGGAGGAAGACCATGTGATAATACAAGATGAAGACGGCCATCTTCACGCTAAAGGGAGAGGCCTCAGAAGAATCCAAGCCGGCTGTCACCTTGGTGTCAGACATTTAGCCTCCAGATCTGTGAGAAAATAATTTCTGTTGTTAATGCCACCCAGCCTGTGGTTTACTAACAACCTTGGCAAACTAATAGACCCAGTGCCTTCTAAAATTCACTGAGGGTTTAAGTCCTGTATCTCCAGACTTCATTCATCCTCAGGAAAAGGATGGGCAGGGATCTAATAGACTCTGTCCTTCCATCTCATTGATCTTGGAGGTATTTTAAGTTTGTCCTGGGAAAAGAGGGCCATCCTTCCCATTTTTAGACTAGGTAACACTTATGATCAGCTACCAACTAATAGCTTTTTCATTTCCCTTTTTGGGGTTATGTATTTATTTCTCTTGCAGATACAAACAAAGCAAGAAACCATTAAGAATACAGTTAATCCCCACTTACTGCATTGATTTAGACAGATAATGAAATGATGTTTTCCAGGCTCTGTTTTAATAACTGGAGTACAGTAAGTTCTCTTTGCGGTGGGCGAGCTGTGCCGGCTGTAGCATCAGATTTCCAGAGAAGATACTTGCTGCCGTGAATTCTGTACTTTACAGCAGTTCCCTTGAGGTTCTGGCTGTGGGGGAAAAGTACTCTGAATCACTAAATTCAGTTTATTCAGGTTTTCCTAGTCGTATTTCAGGTTGCCAAGTTGTAAACCTTAAATGCCTTTCCCTCCATCTCCTCCCCCCATCCAACTTCTCAGAAGTGGTTGTAGTTGAACTAGTAAAATTAAGTATGTTGCCCTGGCCGGTTGGCTCAGCGGTAGAGCGTCGGCCTGGCGTGCGGGGGACCCGGGTTCGATTCCCAGCCAGGGCACACAGGAGAAGCGCCCATCTGCTTCTCCACCCGCACCCCCTCCTTCCTCTCTGTCTCTCTCTTCCCCTCCCGCAGCCAAGGCTCCATTGGAGCAAAGATGGCCCGGGCGCTGGGGATGGCTCCTTGGCCTCTGCCCCAGGCGCTAGAGTGGCTCTGGTCGCGGCAGAGCGACGCCCCGGAGGGGCAGAGCATCGCCCCCTGGTGGGCAGAGCGTTGCCCCTGGTGGGCGTGCCGGGTGGATCCCGGTCGGGCGCATGCGGGAGTCTGTCTGACTGTCTCTCCCCGTTTCCAGCTTCAGAAAAATTAAAAATAAAATAAAATAAAAAAATAAAATTAAGTATGTTGAGTGGGTTAGAGATTCTGTTGGTAAAGAGTATTTGCATTCGCTGAGCATTGCTCTGATCACCCCAGATTAAGTAATAATTTCATACTTATTAAAGATCCAAAAAGGTTCATCTGTATTCCTGGCTGTAATGTTACTGTTACCATCTTAGGTGGATGCGAGTTGATTTTATTTTATAAATCCAGCAAAAGAAACTATCATTTCTTTCTAAGAACTTATACTTTAATTTTTTGTATAGTGAACTCTTCATGCTCCAATCTTGAACTTGCTTCATCTCGTTCTGTCTAGTGTGTGGGTCAGGGATCGCTACCCTCATGTGGAATGGCTCTTCTTCTTGAGACATAAGGCATTATTAAATTGCCTTTCTACCTTCTCTTTTCCAAACAGCTTTAGTGGCTCTTTAGCCTTCCAGGGCTTGTTTAAAATCCTGTACAAGGCTTGTTGTTGAAGCCTCTCTGTGTTTTCACGGCTCGCACTGATGCTGGCTCCGTGCTGGTTGAGTTGTGTCAGTGCAGTGAGAACACAATCAGTTCCTTCGCTCTACTGTAAATATAAATGTAGGCATTTTTGGTTTTATGCTTTATTTTCATTTTTGATGTAGCTAATTAAAATGCATAGCAAATAAAAGATTACATAATATTTTTCTTCATGACAGAGGGTAATCTAAGTAGATTAATTGCAGGTAATCTTTTAATTTAGCATGCGCTCACATTCAGAGACAGCAGACGTGTACCCATCCCACTGACTAGAATCAATACCGGAATTTTTTATATCTATCTTACAGTCTTAGCATTGCCTCTGACTAACTGGATGATAGTAGCTAAGTCATTAAACTTCTTTCTATATCATTTTTTATTTATGAAATTGAGGAGGGTAGATATCAGTATTAGGTGATCTCTAAGTTGTCTTCCAGCTCAGAAATTGTGTTTTATACCCTGCTGATAATTATTAACAGTTGATAAATTATGGGGTTCTGGTAGGTAAATATATTGGGATAAAACCAGCTTCGTTTCTCAGGCCCACATTGAGTCCACATAGAGTACCACCTACTCTCTTCCAAGCGCTGACAACACCGTGAGCACTCAGACATCTTTCAAAGAGTTTACATTTTATTAGGGGAAAGATTGAATATTACTAGGGCTGAAAAAGAAAATTTCTAGAGCATAGCAGGGCACATGGGAGGGTTTGGTGGATTTAGCTTGGTGGTGGGAGCACCAGAAAAGCCCAGTGATTCAGGGACCAGTGATGAAGGCCTGAAGGAGAGGCATTGCCGAGAAGTGGAGGGCCAGTAGCTTGACTGCAGTCGATAAGGTTTGAGGGTGGGGAAGTAGAGACAGTGGGACAGGTGAGAGACAGTGGGGGCAGGTGAGAGACAGTGGGGACAGGCGATTTGTTTTCAAGGAGCTGGACATAAATAGAAAGTGACCGAGGGGCGTGAGCAGGAATTAAAGAGGGGTTTTTGAACATGGGTGTGGAGAGCCAAGGTCAGGGTTGGGGGAGAGCACTCACAGAGGGGGGTTTACTCTGAAGGAGATTAAGAAGATGTGATTCAGAATGAACTTAAAAACAAGGCTGAGGATAGACAGAGGGACGCATAGAGGAAAAGATGTGGGTTTAAGCAATCATAGCAAAGCACTAGTTGTGCCATCTAGGAAGTAAATGATTGGTAAATTAAATTCTTTCAGCTTTTCCACATGTTTAAAAAATGTATAATAAAACATTGGGAGGAGAAACAAGAGCATGTATTGAGAGTCTACTTTGAACAGCATAGGGCTCATTTATTCCTTGTTGGGCAACTGATGGTGAAGTTCAAGGTTCACGTCTCAGCTTCTTTTGTGAAGTTGGAACATTCTCGCCTGCTGAGGCGAAGGGCTGGAGCTGGGGAGGGATGAGAACGGAGAGGGTGATGACCACCTGGGGAGTCGGGGGGAACTGCACAGACCTGAGCTAAAGGAGGAACTGATGCCCAGGTTCCGATGAAGTGGGGGACACAGATGTGAGCTGGTGGGTCATTTTTCTCCGGTAGTTGCCAGGAGATGGCAAGTTAGCAGAGCACAATGGGTACTGCTCACCTATAAGCAAATACGAAATACTGCCATTTGTGACAAAATGGATGGATCTTGAGGGTATTACGTTAAGTAAAATAAGTCAGGCAGAAAAGGACAAGAACCATATGATTTCATTCATGTGGGATATAAAAGCAATAAAGGAACAAGCAAAACAAACAACTCGTTGACACAGGCAACACTAAGGTGGTTTCCCGAGCAGAAGGGGGTGAGGGGAGGGTAAAGGGGGCCCAAATATCCGGTGCCGGAAGGAGACTGAACTTAGGATGATGACACAATGAAATATACAGAGGATGTATTATAGAGCTGTACACATTGAGCTTATATAATTTTAGTAACCAGTGTCACTCCAATAAATTTAATAGAAAAGAAAGGAAGAAAGTGATGAGTAAAAGGGATGAATGATTCCCTCCATTTTCCCCAGCCATCTGTTCTAGAACTAGTCCCACCTCCTTGGTTCTCTACTAGGGGGATTCTGTTTTCTACCTCATTATATTTGTATTTGAATTAAATGAGATAAAAATAATGTTACAAAACTATGTTGATATTTAACTAAGATCATTTTATTGTGTTTGGTCAGGTAAAAGAAGAACGTCCGGAAAATATACCAGATCTAAAATTATTAGTGGAGAAGACATTTTTGACTCTACAGAATAAGAATTCTGATGCAGACTTTCAAAATAATGAAAAATTTGTGCAGTTTAAACAACAGCTGAGAGAACTGAAGAAGCAATGTAAGTCAGCATGCTTCGCTCTGCTTTGGCTTTTGAAATAGGGAACTGACTTGGTGAACAGTCCCAGAGAGCTGATTGTATCCAGTTTGCTTATCTGCTTGGCTTGATCCTCTTTCTAAATGGCTTTTTTATTGTCGTGGCAATTCTGTGTTGTGTCTAACTTTTGGTTCAAATCAGCCTGTTTCTGAAAGCCAACAGTTTCCACAAAGTGCTGGGAGAATCCTCCACCAGCTATAGAAACTTACACTGTGTTGTCCCCCTGCTGGGGAGAGGAATTGGGGGGGAAAATAAAACTGAAAACTATTTTATTAAAATAACAAGGGTGTTTTTCCAATCTTAAACTGCTGTGCCAAGTTTTAAAATAACTATACTTTGATTCTAGTCTGGTTGCTTTGGAATGGTAGAAACAGTGTTTACTCAAATACGGACCAAAATTCTTTGGATCCCTTCTAGCTTTGTGGTAGTATAAATTCCATGTGATTTTGAATTTGCCTTCCTAATGAACCTTATTATACTATGGTTTTTAAATTAACATAATTTTGACTTAAAATGAGAATAAGTGAAATACAACTCGGCCATAAAAAAAGAAGGATATCTCATCTTTTCCAGCAACATGGGTGGACCTGAGGGTATTATGCTAAGTGAAATAAGCCATGTGATCTCACTTATATGTGGAATCTAATGAACAAAATAAACAAACATTAGAAGCAGACTCACAGAAAATAGACTGGCAGCTGTCAGAGGAATGGGGGCTGGGGGGAAAATATAAAGGGATTAAGTAAGCAAAAAGAAAAAATCTCACAGACACAGACAATAGTATGGTGATAACCAAGGGAAGGGAGGCAGGGTAGGTAGAGGATTAAAGGGAATAAGTGGTGATGGAAGGAGATGTGACTTGAGGTGGTGAACACACAGTAGTATATACAGATGATGTGTTATAGATTGTACCCCTGAAACCTACATAATTTTATTAACCAATGTCACCCCAATAAATTCAATTAAAAAATAAAAATGAGAATGAGGAAAATTATTTACTGTATTAAAAAATCTTGTAGACAGTATTTGCCAGAAATAATATATCTTTTCTACACAGTGAAATATACATATCCTCTTTTTCTTTTTTTTATTTCCCATGTAATTCACATAACAGTTTTAGGTACTTTGATTGTTTTCACCTTAACATCAGTTGTCTTTTTCTTTTCTGCTTGTGCCTTTTTTATTGCCTAAAGAATTGAATAGTGAAGGAAATAACTTTTTATTAAACTTAATTTTCCCATCACCTTCATTTGCATATACACAAAATTAGAGCAGTTTATGATATGACATAGAACTCCATGTCCTTATTTCTACTTAGTAGAGGAATTCATATTTTGAAATAGGCTTTCTTTTAAATATAAGCATTTTCTTTAAACTGATGCTGAGATCTCAAAAATGAACTGAGGAAGCTCTTTTACTTTTGTCTATTTTACAAATTAAGTTTCACAATTTGAAATGTTTTGCAATCCTGGTGAGACTTTTGCTTTTACTGTAGATTTAAGCAGTAAGCATTTTCCCCACATTTTAAGTCTATTGTCTGTTCTTCACTGAACATCACAGCTACCAAAATCTTTCTAATATAACTTGCACTGTTGCCCCAAATGGGTAGTAATCCCCCAAACAGATAATAATTTGTTAGTGGTTTTCTGATCTTAAAGATGCTAGTGAATTTCAGTTTTGGTGTTAAGAATTTCAGTTTGGTGTTTTATTTTACTACTTGGAGCCAAAACCACAAATTATGGAAGATTTAGTATTTTATTGTAAGTCCAGAAAAATTATGTATTTTATAATACAGGTTGAAGGAGAAATGTCCGAAAATATGAATTTCTTTTTCCTTTATTATTTGCAAAGTTACTATTCCATAAGAGAAAACTATGGAATAATTTTCAAATTACATACTTGTGGGGAAACACTTTCTAGTTAATGACATATAACTCAACAAAATGATAAATGTTGGAAATCACAGTTATTTTTATTTCTCTCTAAAATTGGAGGGGGGGGGCAGATATAGGAGTCCCCAGGCCAGCAGTACGTATCATTTGGATAGACAGTTAAACCTATGACAAAGTAAATTTATACAGAAAAAAATGCTTCCTTATGTAAGGTTTCCCTATAAATGATAACACTGGAAATAAGAAAATTTTCCCTTTTATTTCTCCTAAAATATTGTTTTAAAAAGTTTTTCAATCTCAGATAACAGTACAAGCAAAATATTAATCCTCTCTGAACGATGTGTATCCCTTAGTTGCAAAGTATAATCGACAGTGCGTTATTGTTGGCACCAGGCTGGTGGGTTTATTCCCTTAGACTCCATGCCTCAGAGGGTGCTGATTGCCATCGGGCTCCTCAATTTTTGCAGAGCCAAGTCAGAGGGCTGTGACTTAAAAAGGAGCCAGAGAAATCTGTTTGTTTTGAGCTATGTTCTCATGGAGGCAAGGCATTACAATAATTTTTTCTTTGTTTAAGATTTGAAAGTACAAGCCAAGGAGAGATACTTGCGTCAGGTTGTCCATTTCGGCAAGTCAAGGCCAAAGCGTTTTTATGTTCTGCTCATTTCTGAAGGGTTCATTCATGAAGAGAACCACCATGTCCTCACCAGTTTTATTATGCAAGAACATAAGTTGCATGGGGTTAAATTTTACCAAATCAGGATCTAATCAAAGAAATGCCAGAAAGCTCTTAGGTGGGGAGAAGTCAAAATGGAACTGCAGTGAGGCGGTGTGTCTGGGGGTGGACGTAGGGAAGTGCCCACCGCCCGCGGGGTGCACTGTGCCGGCAGGAATGAGTCAGCCAGCCGCCGTCAGCAGTTCCTTCTCAGACTGTCTGCTCTCAGGATCCCTTTACGTTCTTACAATCACCGAGGACCCTGGAGAGCTCTGGTTTACGTGGGTTATCACTTAGGACATTTATCATGTTAGAAATCAAAACGGGAATTCAAAATATAGTCATCCATTATAAAAATCAATAATAAGCCCATTTCATAAGCAGCATTATGAAATATCTGAAATATAAGGATTTTTATCTTCTGAACATAAAGAATGAGTGAGAAAAGTGCCATGGTTATACATTTTGCAAATCTCAGTTTCTGGCTTTATTGAAGGCAGCTGGATCCTCATATTTACTTCTGTGTTCAGTTTCCTGTAATACATAACATGAAGGAAATCTGGCCCGGCACATAGATAGCTGGACTCGTTGAAGGGATCTTGCAGAGCACCAGAAATTCTCACTCTGGAAGCCTCAGAGCTAGGCCAGGGCTCAGTACACTGCGGCTTGTGGGCCAAATCCAGCCTGCCTCCTGTTTTTCTGTGGTCTGCAAGCTAAGAATAAGAATGCCTTTTATTTTTTTAATGGTTGGAGGCAGGGGAATCAAGAGAAGAATAACTTTTTGTGATATGTGAAAATTGTTTAAAATTCAGATTTTAGTGCCCATAAGTAGAGTTTTATTGGAATATAGACACATTTATTTGCATATTGTCTGTGATTGCTTCACACAGTAATGGCCGAGTTGAGTGGAGCAGGTGTCAGAGACTGACCCTCAAACCTTATGGTATTCATTATCTGGCCCCTTTCAGAAAAAGTTTGCTTACGCCCAGTATAAAGCATAATTGGAAACAAGGACAGGGTTTTTTTTGTTTTGTTTTGGATTTTTTAACTTGAGGTTTTCCATAAATATCATTTGTCTCAGGTATGCTCGTAACACTTTGCCTACTCTATGTGAATAATTACTGCTGATGGTCTGAGATAAATTATAAATAATAATAATAAAAGGCAGAGTCCCGGTACTTGGAGAAGACATTTTTTTTTTTTTATATTTTTCTGAAGCTGGAAACAGGGAGAGACAGTCAGACAGACTCCCGCATGCGCCCGACCGGGATCCACCCGGCACGCCCACCAGGGGCGACGCTCTGCCCACCAGGGGACGATGCTCTGCCCATCCTGGGCGTCGCCATGTTGCGACCAGAGCCACTCTAGCGCCTGGGGCAGAGGCCACAGAGCCATCCCCAGCGCCCGGGCCATCTTTGCTCCAATGGAGCCTTGGCTGCAGGAGGGGAAGAGAGAGAGACAGAGAGGAAAGTGCGGCGGAGGGGTGGAGAAGCAAATGGGCGCTTCTCCTGTGTGCCCTGGCCGGGAATCGAACCCGGGTCCTCCGCACGCTAGGCCGACGCCATTTTTTTTTTTTTATATTTTTCTGAAGTTGGAAACGGGGAGGCAGTCAGACAGACTCCCGCATGCGCCTGACCGGGATCCACCCAGCATGCCCACCAGGGGGCGATGTTCTGCCCCTCTGGGGCGCTGCTCTGTTGCATCCAGAGCCATTCTAGCGCCTGAGGCAGAGGCCATAGAGCCATCCTCAGTGCCCAGGCCAACTTTGCTCCAATGGAGCCTTGGCTGTGGGAGGGGAAGAGAGAGACAGAGAGGAATGAGTGGAGGAGGGGTGGAGAAGCAGATGGGCGCTTCTCCTGTTTGCCCTGGCTGGGAATCAAACTTGGGACTCCTGCACGCCAGGCCAATGCTCTACCACTGAGCCAACCGGCCAGGACCTGGAGAAGACAATTTATGCAAACATTTATAACAAATGTCAAATCAAAAGCAAAGGAAGGATGTCAGAAACAAATGTGAGACCTAAATGAAGAGAGTCAGGATAGGAAGACAGATTTTTATCCGGATGGCTTATATTGCCAGTCAATTGATAGGAGCTGCCTGGAACTGGGTGTTCAGGAAGCCTCTGAGGCTGGGTGCAGGCCCACTAGGAAAGAGTGTGTGGAGGATTATGGGAATGAGGCTTTACAGATATACTGTACTCATTTGAAGCTATAATTACTCTAAGGTAACATCTTCAGTAATTGCACAGTATTTTTTTAAGAGTTACTTATGTCTTGTAGAAATCACTAGGCATTAGATCTAACTTGTTTTCAAGTCATTTCATCCATGGATACCAATTGTCCTGTATATTAAAGATATTATTATGTCTGTCCAGCTTACTTCTCAGGATTATTATCAAGATCTAATGAGAGAGTGGATATCGGCAGACTCTAAAGGCTTACTCTAGATTTAAGTTATTGAGAAAAGCTAGGACAGCATAGTGGAAAGAATATGAGCTTAGCAACCAGAAGACCTGGATTTGAGTCACTTAATATATAGCCTGCTCTTTTTACTGATGTCACCCCCTTTTTTTAGTTCTAATTCTTTGAGTCATACAGATTCTAGACAAGATGACTACGAGGTAATGGTTATGATAACTGAGGGAACAATTTCACAGGAAAGAATTCCATTTTACTAAATGATAATCATGTTCTTACTAACCCAACTTGTGAAATAATCAGTATGATTTGATTTAAGGCAGACGTTAACCAGACTTCTGTGGATGAAATTATTTTTGTTTATCTAAACGATGTGTTTAGGTAATGTTTGCTCTTCCTTGCATTTTAAGTTACTTAAACTATCTCCACTACTTCAACTTATGATTTCCTGCAGTGTTAACATCAGGAGAACTTAATTAGAATGTTCAGACACCTCTGTATATCTCAGGTCATCAAACTTACTTTCATCCTTTACTCATTTTCCTATTGTATGATTAGCAAGCATCAGAAGTTTTAGTGCAGGTGAGCAAGGCAGAAATTGAGGACATTAAACAAGAACTGGTTCTTAGAAACCTTCAAAATATAAGGGCTCATTTTGGTAAAAAATATACTGCTTACAAAAATTAGGGGATATTTTATAGCTTCATATTAATTTTTGAAATATCCTCTAATTTTTGTAAGCAGTATAGAATTGACTGTGAATCTGAGATCTTTAATATTAAAATAATCTTACCTAATATGTTTACCTGACATTTATGTGTTCTTATGGATCAGTATCACTTGATTAAATTTATTTTCTGAGAAAAAAATTTGTAATTTTTTTTTTTTTTTTTTTTTTTCATTTTTCTGAAGCTGGAAACAGGGAGAGACAGTCAGACAGACTCCCACATGCGCCCGACCGGGATCCACCCGGCACACCCACCAGGGGCGATGCTCTGCCCACCAGGGGGCGATGCTCTGCCCATCCTGGGCGTCGCCATGCTGCGACCGGAGCCACTCTAGCGCCTGAGGCAGAGGCCACAGAGCCATCCCCAGCGCCCGGGCCATCTTTGCTCCAATGGAGCCTCGGCTGCGGGAGGGGAAGAGAGAGACAGAGAGGAAAGCGCGGCGGAGGGGTGGAGAAGCAAATGGGCGCTTCTCCTGTGTGCCCTGGCCGGGAATCGAACCCCGGTCCTCCGCATGCTAGGCCGACGCTCTACCGCTGAGCCAACCGGCCAGGGCAAATTTGTAATTTTGATGATACTTTTAAATGTTAAGAGTAAAGGAGAGCATTTTGTAAATGCAAATTTGCCAATATGAAGATGTTCACATATTTAGCAGTAAACAGAGTGGGCAAAAGTAGGTTTATAGTTGTTTGTATGGAAAATAATACAATAATTAATATGCAAGAATAAACTGTTTTGTGTACTCACAACTGCAAACTTACTTTTGCCCCACCTGCAGTAAGGTCACATGTGAGATATGCAGAAAATTAGATATAGATTTATTTGAATCCATGAGTAAAACTTAGAAATTAGTTTCAGTTCCAGTAACATTTCTATTAGGTACACACACACATAGTCATAGGAATTTACACTATAATCGTATAATTATATGGGTTCACAAATTAACTGTGTACCTTCTCCTTTAAGCATGTTCAATCCAGATCTCAAAACTGACTAACTAGGGAGTGGCCATTCACTTCCCTCAAGAGTCCCCCTAAATAGGGAGTCCCTTGGGAACACGAGTACCTTCCCTTTGCTGTTCCTCCCGGGCTGCTTTCCCTTTCCTTCAGCATCTGTTCAAAACCACAGCGGAGTTCCATGAGGATGGGACCGTTATTGTTTGCTTACTGCTGATTCCTTGAACTTCATGAGGTCTAGACACATAGTACCTATAGCTTGGGTCCCTGATGGTCACGGGAACTTTCAGAAGAGCCTTGCCCTATGTAAGGGAGACATCGGCCACCGGTGCCTGTCTATTGTTGAGCAAACATGGACCCAGTGTGGCCAGATCTTCAGGTTCTTTTGGAAAACCCAGAAATCTAGCTGATTTGTTACTAGATTTTAAAAACACTGCAAACAAAAACAACCAGTTTGTGACCGTTGATTTTACCTCCTCAGAATACCATACATAGCCAGTTCTTTGTTGTACATTTAATGAGGGACGTTAGCATTAGTTTGGCCAAACTAACAGTAGATTATAATTTCTTCAGAGAAAGGGATGGTGTTGCTTTTGAGATACCTCAAAGGAAGGCCTTAATGTGTATTCTATGTCATTTAGGGATGTAGAGTGGAAGCCTAGTGGGTTCTGTGGAAGAGCAGATGGAGGTTTTGTGGTGAAGAGTAGGGTGTGGGGGCCCCTAACCCAGATGCATGTGGACAGTGGAGACAGTTATGGAGAAGATGAGCACCTTTGCAGATGGGGAAGGTATGTGTGGGTTTTGAAACCTGGAAGAAAAGAGATGAGGAGGAAACAAAGGCGGTGCACGAGGGGAAATGTTTGGCTGTGCCTTCAAATATGTTGAGTGCATTTAAACTGGGCAGTATTGACCAACCTGACTTCATTCTGATCCAGCCTTCTGCCTCTGAATATCTCTTCGTCATGTGGTATAGCTGTCTATCCAAACCCTGTGTTACTGGCTGGCACTTAACCAAAGCCCAGCACCCTTTAGGGCAAGAATAAGTTCTTATTCATCTTTATATCCTTTTTATTTCTCACGTAGTCAGAGTTCAGGCAATACTTACCTAAGAGAATTATTACCTAGATAACAGTAGCATCATGCTCAGGAATTGAGTATAGCTCACTTTAAATGGGACTGCTTAGAGTATTTAACCAAATTTATGAAAAATTAAGTATACTGGTCATTGTATAGATAGCGTTATCACATCTGTGGCTCTCAGGTGGTCTTCATTTATTCTTTGATGTTGATGAAGCCATCACCTTTACTTGTCGGATGACCATTAATTATTGGGAAATGCTAAAAATCATAAATTTCACAACAGAGATTGGCTTTTTTCAGGCTATCTTGCATCCCTGGCCTGAGGAGTTAGGCTTATTGAGTGAGATTTCTGTCCTATGCAAATTTTGTATTCTTTGTGCATTGTATCTCTTCTTCTTCCTCTTCTCTGAGTCAGTATCTCTCTGACTTCTTTCTGTGCCGTTCCTCCTTCTGCTGTGTCTGCGTTTCCCATCCTGTGCAGTTCCCTTTCCCGCATGTCTTTGTGTACATCAGGGAGGCCCAGTGGTACCATTCCCTCTTAATGCCGAAGCTGCTTCAGAGACGGTAAGTGCTATTTCCAAGGTTATGAAGCAAGTAAACAGTGGAATCAGAAGACAGTTGTAACTGTCCTTCTTCTGTTTTATTAAGCTTTTAGTTTCCAGAAATGTCTACATGTTAAAGCAGATTGCAGTACCAAATAAATAATTGCATAAGTGAAGAAAAAAATTAATGCAAATTAGATTGACTCTGTCATGTTGGAAATTTAGGCAAAGCCTCAAGCTGTCAGGGAGCCAAGTCTTTTGTGGTGAGAAGTTAGCCTTTCTACATGCCCTTTATAATGAGTAATAAAGACATCTGTCCACTCAGCCTTCACCTTAGCTTTGCCTCGTCCTTTTGGAAAGTAATAACAGTGAAAGTCAGAGCCAGGCTGTGTCCGCTGCCTGGTACGTAGGGCACTTGATGAGTGCTTGTTGAATTAATGAATGACTACAGGGCCTGTTTGTCTGAGTGCCTACCTGTGCACAGGGTATGGTACCTATATTCTTCATATATGTTATTGTTGATTGCTCACAACTCTGCAAGGTAGCTATACCCATTCTTCAGATCGGAAAATATGCAGAGAAATAATACAACTTTCCTAAGACTGAAAATGCTGATACTCAAAGCCAGGTTTGGGAAACAGAGCTCATTTTCCCAGTATGCTACACTAACTCTTGCTCTTCTTTTCTCTTGATTCAAGTATTTCTTTTATCTCTTGAAAAATTGATTGGTCATAGGATTCTTGAGTACTGAACAATTTGTTTGGATCTCCCCTAGATCCGCATTGATGTACTCTAATGACAATGAGAGACTCTATTACCTGGTCACTTCCATTCAGAGATCATGGGGTAGGAATTATATCAGACACATAGTAGATTATTTGTGTATGCTTCATCTTGTCTTCAGAGTGGCTCCTAGAAAAACATGTAGTTGGAAAAAAGGTAAGTGGTTTGCTCAAGGTCACAAGGTAAGTTGAGAGAAACTCAAAACTGGGTTCTTCTTTTCCAGATCTCATGGTTTAGACATTACCAAAAAATTCAGTAAGTAGTACCTAAGAATGCCACTTTCGGTGTGAATAGTCGGGATGTTTTGGCAGACAGAAGTAGGATATTTATTGCGCTGCCAGTCTAGAACAAATTCCATGAAATTTATTTTGTACATAACAACAATAATCCCATACACATACATCATCTCTCCTAATCTTTGCAATATCCATGTACAGGGGAGGAATGCATGAAAAATGTAGGTTCTGTTTTTAGCAGACTGTACCTGGAGGTGACATATTTACCCTGTGTCTCATAGTCAGGAGGTCACAAGGATAGCAAATACATTCCCAAGGAAAGAGGAAGCTTTAGAATGAGAGATGGCTATAATTAAAGTTATTAGGAAAGAAAGGTTCAGCTATCAAGGGAGAAATGAGTCAGCAGCAAGTGTCAACACACACTGTGAGCTGGGGATGTTTCATGGTGGCTTATTTTGAGAGGGTGTGATGCCGTCCATGCTCAGAAAGCAGCCTAGAATAGGAAGACCACACCGTAACTGTCCTGGGGACAATGTGCTTCATACTTAAGGAAACAATTATCTTGACAAGCTACTAATTTCTGAGCTTGGAAGGATTTCCATTTCGTAATTGTTAGATGTGTATAATGGGTACCCCTTTGTAGTTGGTATTCCCCTACTTCCAGCTGCTGGCAACCAGTGTTTGGTTTGGTTTTTCCTCCATAGTTGTAACTTTTCCAGAATCCTGCATACATGGACTCAGTCATACAGTATGTAGACTTATAGGTGGCTTCTTTCACTGAGCAGAATGCATCTGAGATTCATCCATCGTCTTGCTGATATCATCAGTGTGTTGCTTGGTGTTGCTGAGTAGTATCTCATCCTACGGATGTACTCTAGTTTATTTGTCCAGTCAGCCCTTGAAAGACATTTCAGTTCTTTCCACCTTGGGGCCATCATGAATAAAGCTGTTATAAACAGTCATGTGCAGGTGGGGGTTTTTTGTTTTGTTTTGTTTTGTTGTTGTTGTTTTTTGGTATTAATATTTTTCTGAAGCTGGAAACGGGGAGAGACGGTCAGACAGACTCCCGCATGCGCCCGACCGGGATCCACCTGGCACGCCCACCAGGGCGAAGCTCTGCCCACCAGGGGGCGATGCTCTGCCCCTCTGGGGCGTCGCTCTGCCAAGACCAGAGCCACTCTAGCGCCTGGGTCAGAGGCCAAGGAGCCATCCCCAGCGCCTGGGCCATCTTTGCTCCAATGGAGCCTTGGCTGCGGGAGGGGAAGAGAGAGACAGAGAGGAAGGAGGAGGGGGTGGAGAAGCAAATGGGTGCTTCTCCTATGTGCCCTGGCGGGGAATCGAACCCGGGTCCCCCACACGCCAGGCCAACGCTCTACCGCGCTCTACCTCTGAGCCAACCGGCCAGGGCCCATGTGCAGGTTTTTATGTGAATATAAATTTTAATTTCTCTTGGATAAATATCCAGGCATGGGACTGCTGGCTCATACGGTAAGTACTCGTTTTACTTATAAGAAATGACAGACTTGTCCGCTGCGGTGTACCGTCCGCGTTCCCAGCGGCAGTGTGTGAGGGGCCGGCGCTGTGCACCCTCACCGGCATTCGGGCGTGTGGTTTTGTTTTCATTTTAGCCATTCTAATTAAGTGTGCATTGGTATCTCATGTGGCTTTAGTTTATGTTTTCCTGATGTTGAGCATGAAGTTCTTTTTTATATTTAAAATTTTCATAAAACATTCGTGCTTTCCTATTTGTGTATCTTTTACATTTATTATTTAATTCATTCAACAAATGTTTAGATGGTCTGTAGCAGGGGTTCTCAGAGTGCACTTCCCACTCCTACAGCATCAGCTTTGCCTGGAAACCTATTGAAAATGCAGGTTTTCGGGTGCCTCCAGGACCGACTGAATCTGAGACTGGGGGGTCGGGCTGAATGGGAGCGGCCCACCAGCTGACTGTCAGACATCAGAGTTTGAGAAACTGACAGCAGCAGTGGCGCTCACTGAGGGTCACTGGGTGTCAGCATCAACCATGAGCCTGAGAAACAACCCAGAGCTCCATCCTCACCTCCAGAGATTCAGATTTAGTTGGTGCGTGATGGGCCCAGACGCTTTGTTAAGTTCCTCAGGTCCTGCTGTGGACAGTCCAGGTTGAAGAGAACGAATCAACTGAAGGCTGTGAGCTAGGCATTCTGGAGGATACGGATCTGACTTCTCATTCTGGACCGTGCAGTCTCTTGTCAAAGGGAAGATTCACACATACACAGTACAGTTATAGGCACTGGCAGTTACTCAGTCATTACCTCAAGAATTTCGGTGCCCTTGGTGTCCTGGGTTTCAGTAAGGGGGAGGCAAAAGTAGGTTTGCAGTTGTGAACATGTGAAATACAGAGTTTGTTCTTGTATTATTATTTATTAGTTCTTGTATTATTTTCCATACAAACCACTGCAAACCTACTTTGCCCCACCCTATATAAGTTAACTCTATTTCGTACTCCATGTTGTACTGAGCATTCATTCATTCATCCATTCAAGTTCTTATTGAGCGTGCTGGGAATGCAGGTGTGAACAAGATAGACAAGGCAAGTCCCTGTGCTCCTGGCGCTCACGTTCTGATCTTTGGCACCCCGTTACGTCTACTCACTTTATCTCACTTGGGTGGAAATCTGGTACATTTCTAATAGCTCTAAAGCAAGGTGTCTGTTCATACGCATAATTGATTGCCTCACTAGTGACCGTTTTTGGGTGTGTATTATACTCAAGTACTGTCCTTCAGAGTTCTTCACCTTATACTGTTAAAGTTGATATTAGTCATGAAATCCTACTTTCTTGATAACTTTTTAAACTCCTTTATTTAATTGCCTCAGCTGCGTTGATAATGGTTTAAGGGTAGAGACCAGGCCATGGAAAGAGCATCAGAAAATGTAAGTTTAGGTTCTGGCTCAACCATGTAATAGTTTGTGTGGTGTTTTTTTTTTTTTTTTAATCAAATCAGTGGAATTTTACTTTTCTGTAAAGTGCATAAAGTTGATAATTAATAATAATGAATCCACAGAGTTGTATAAAGATGAAATCAGATATTTAAAAACAAAGTGGAAGTGTTTTATAAACTAGTATATTTCCCAAATATTTTGTTACCTAATCTTTTTTAGCTTGCTTAAAGGCATTTACTTCAGTGAATATACATTTTATAAGTTATTAGCAGCTGACACAGAGTCTGTAGTGCGAAGAACAAGCTCAGAATGCTGGAGTGATTAGATTAAAGCAGTAGAGGTTTTAGACTGTCCAGTGGGTAAAGAATGTTCTGTCATGGACAAGGGTGTGAACAAGAAAATGTCGATAAGGTAACAAATCATTCTGCCGCACAGTATTGGTTTTGGCAACCTTTTCTTGATAGGGAAGCAGAGAATAGAGTGTCAGGAACAGTACTGTTCACAGACTGACTGTCCAGTGTCTGGTGAAACGTCTTTATTATGAGCAAATATAATAGCAGATGTAATGGAGCTGCATCTATCACTGTGCTCTTTGGAACTTTAATATACTAGGGATTCTCTTAAAGATATACACTGGTTTTAATTGGAGAGAATTGGCTCTGCTGTTTGAACCCAGTTATTTAAGTTAGCTTTTTTTCCTAGTCAGCTGATGATTTATTCAAAACTATATTTTTTTAGTGAACAGACACCGCCTATCTGCATAGCACTGTGCTAGGCACAAGGAACATAGGCAAGTTGTTAATGCCTTGGGGGTGAGAGAGAAAGGGGACTGGTCACTTGCGCCTGAGTCCTCGAGCTTGCGCAAGAGTTAGGGAAGGAATGAGAGCATGCAGTGGGTGGTGAAAGGTGTTCAGTAGAGTTTTGCAAAACAAACGGCCAGTTTATTAAAAAACAATAAAATAATAAAGTGTTAGAGTTGGATAAATTAATTTTCTTTGCAATGGGGTTTCCTCTCCTTTATTATGCAGTTTGCATTTGGTTAGAATGTCAGGTCAGGGGGAGCAGTACTCGTCTGCCTTGACCCACCCCTCTGCAAGGCCTAGAATGCCCGCGGCATGAACCAGCCTTCGCAGGTATTTGGGGAATCTATGAAAGACTTCGAAAGGGGGTTAAAACCTAGTTCATAGAACTTTTGTCCTATCATCCGAAAAATATTCCATGGCAGGTACTTTGACACACATTTGTCCTGGGAATGAGAGGACGGGGTAAAGCCTTCCGTCCCTGAGCACAGGTGTGGTTACCAATTGGCTGGAGGTATTCCCAGACTTTCTGACAACCTTCCTTGACCAGTTTGATCGTTGGGTGCTTACTGGTGGAAAGTCCTTGCTTTCTGTTTCCCTAGGGCAGTGATTTTCAACCTTTTTTTTTTCATGGCACAAACACACACTGATACTAAGGTCAGTGCCCCTGACTAAATACAACCATTTTCATCTCATGGCACAAATAAATTAATTACTAAGGAAGAAGAGGTCAGGGCCCCTTTTTCTTTAGTAATTAGTTTGTGAATACGTGAGAAACAAAGGTTGAAAATCACTGCCCTAGGGGACACTATTCTTTCACTTCATTTCAGTTGTATAAAGCAAGAAATTTATAAGTCAAGTCCAGAACTTTTCATCCCTGCCCCCAGCCATCAACCTCCATCTCTCCTCTTATGTGGTAGCTTTCATCCTCACCCAAAGTAGTAAGTTGACAGTGCTTCTTACATTTGATAGAGTTCGAGTCAAGAAAATACAGTAGTAGCTTATTTAGGTATATTTTCCTTCTGCATTGGAGCTTCATTTTACATTTAGCAAAAGTAAAAAATGTATTCTTACAAAGAGATAAGGAAGAATTGTCAGCCAGTTAACAAGATGTGCTGTCTAATCCCGTACCTAAAAACCTCTACCAGCCCCATTGTTTTCTACTACTCCTGCTCGATTTGTGATTTTACCCTCAGCCTCCAATCTGCTGCTTCCTGCTCCAGACTTGCCTGGTGTACACCTGCTCCAGACTGGCCTGGTGTACACCTGCTCCAGGCTGGCCTGGTGTACACCTGCTCCGGACTGGCCTGGTGTACACCTGCTCCGGACTGGCCTGGTGTACACCTGCTCCAGGCTGGCCTGGTGTACACCTGCTCCGGACTGGCCTGGTGTACACCTGCTCCAGACTGGCCTGGTGTACACCTGCTCCGGACTGGCCTGGTGTACACCTGCTCCAGGCTGGCCTGGTGTACACCTGCTCCGGACTGACCTGGTGTACACCTGCTCCAGACTGGCCTGGTGTACACCTGCTCCGGACTGGCCTGGTGTACACCTGCTCCAGACTGGCCTGGTGTACACCTGCTCCGGACTGGCCTGGTGTACACCTGCTCCAGACTTGCCTGGTGTACACCTGCTCCAGACTGGCCTGGTGTACACCTGCTCCGGACTGACCTGGTGTACACCTGCTCCGGGCTGGCCTGGTGTACACCTGCTCCGGGCTGGCCTGGTGTACACCTGCTCCGGGCTGGCCTGGTGTACACCTGCTCCGGGCTGGCCTGGTGTACACCTGCTCCTGACTGGCCTGGTGTACACCTGCTCCAGGCTGGCCTGGTGTACACCTGCTCCGGACTGGCCTGGTGTACACCTGCTCCAGACTGGCCTGGTGTACACCTGCTCCTGACTGGCCTGGTGTACACCTGCTCCTGACTGGCCTGGTGTACACCTGCTCCTGACTGGCCTGGTGTACACCTGCTCCAGGCTGGCCTGGTGTACACCTGCTCCAGGCTGGCCTGGTGTACACCTGCTCCGGACTGGCCTGGTGTACACCTGCTCCAGGCTGGCCTGGTGTACACCTGCTCCAGGCTGGCCTGGTGTACACCTGCTCCGGACTGGCCTGGTGTACACCTGCTCCGGGCTGGCCTGGTGTACACCTGCTCCGGACTGGCCTGGTGTACACCTGCTCCGGGCTGGCCTGGTGTACACCTGCTCCAGACTGACCTGGTGTACACCTGCTCCGGGCTGGCCTGGTGTACACCTGCTCCGGGCTGGCCTGGTGTACACCTGCTCCGGGCTGGCCTGGTGTACACCTGCTCCGGGCTGGCCTGGTGTACACCTGCTCCGGACTGACCTGGTGTACACCTGCTCCGGGCTGGCCTGGTGTACACCTGCTCCGGGCTGGCCTGGTGTACACCTGCTCCGGGCTGGCCTGGTGTACACCTGCTCCGGGCTGGCCTGGTGTACACCTGCTCCTGACTGGCCTGGTGTACACCTGCTCCAGGCTGGCCTGGTGTACACCTGCTCCGGACTGGCCTGGTGTACACCTGCTCCGGACTGGCCTGGTGTACACCTGCTCCAGGCTGGCCTGGTGTACACCTGCTCCAGGCTGGCCTGGTGTACACCTGCTCCGGACTGGCCTGGTGTACACCTGCTCCAGGCTGGCCTGGTGTACACCTGCTCCGGGCTGGCCTGGTGTACACCTGCTCCGGGCTGGCCTGGTGTACACCTGCTCCGGGCTGGCCTGGTGTACACCTGCTCCGGGCTGGCCTGGTGTACACCTGCTCCGGACTGACCTGGTGTACACCTGCTCCGGGCTGGCCTGGTGTACACCTGCTCCGGGCTGGCCTGGTGTACACCTGCTCCGGGCTGGCCTGGTGTACACCTGCTCCGGACTGGCCTGGTGTACACCTGCTCCGGACTGGCCTGGTGTGCACCTGCTCCTGACTGGCCTGGTGTACACCTGCTCCAGGCTGGCCTGGTGTGTACACCTGTACCTGACTGGCCTGGTGTACACCTGTTCCAGGCTGGCCTGTTGTACACCTGCTCCTGACTGGCCTGTTGTACACCTGCTCCTGACTGGCCTGGTGTACACCTGCTCCTGACTGGCCTGGTGTACACCTGCTCCTGACTGGCCTGGTGTGTACACCTGCTCCAGACTGGCCTGGTGTACACCTGTCCCTGACTGGCCTGGTGTACACCTGCTCCAGACTGGCCTGGTGTACACCTGTCCCTGACTGGCCTGGTGTACACCTGCTCCAGACTGGCCTGGTGTACACCTGTTCCTGACTTGCCTGGTGTACACCTGCTCTAGACTGGCCTGATATATACCTGCTCCAGTCTTGCCAGTTTCTACCTGAGTGAGTGATCTTTCTCATGCACATGTCTGGTCCTCTTGTCCCCCATGTGGCCTCTCAGAGTGCCCCAGCCCTCCTGGAGCAAAGGCCGTTCTCTGGGCTTCTTCTCCACTTTCTCCCCACTCTCCTCCCTTTGATCCAGACACCTGCAATTCCCTGGAAGTCCTGTGTCCCTCTCACTTCCAGGCGTTCACACTTGCTGATCTCTTCGTGGAATATTCTACTTGCCCCTCACTTGCTCCACTTGGTTAGGCAAGTTCTCCTTCTGCCTTAACACAGATGTCACTGACTTCTGGGAGCCCTTCCCAAGGTGTGGAGCATGTGCACACCTAGAATTGGACCTTTAAAGAAGTTTAAATATGGGGAGGCATTTCTAGTAGCATGCTAGATGGTTTGGCAGGAAAGGAGGGATCTGAGGCAACATTCATGGTAGCTTTGAGATATGCGATTATTTTGTTTCAGTAGTGTGCAAAATGGAAACCAGTACCGCTGCATCCGGTTTGTAATCTGAATCTGAACGTGGCCTAAGACTGGCCTTTAAAAGAAAATATTCTGTGTCTCTGATTTCTGTGGGAATCCTTGCCAGCACAGACACACTGTCTGAAATATATTAACTTTCTCATCTTGACTGACTCATTTGACTCGAATAGCAAGTTCCCCCATGACCCCACCTCTGAAAATAGAAAGTGTAGTATGATGTTTTCAGAATTCCAGGCTTTGAGAAGCGGTGAGCTATTCTCCATTCTTGCTGGATGGCCAGGGGCCTGCAGCTGAGGTGTAATGAATTGCACGGGCTGGAGGCTGAGGTCCCAGTTGGGGGCTGAGGAGAAGAGGCCTTGAAGGAGCAGAGGTTGAGAGCAGCACGGTAGCATTACAGGTGATAAATGCTGGCGTTGTAGTTAATAAAATACACCAACTCTATCTGAGGTTCTAGCTTAAGCTTCCATACTGCAATGATAACTGAGGATGCCTGTAATCAGCTGACTATTACAGGTACAGAATGTGTGCCATGACTCTTTATATGTTTTCCTGGTAGTTGTACTTTTGGGAATAAATTCTAATAAAATAATCCAAACTGCAAGTACAAAGGTATTTCTCAATGATATTGAATAGGAAAATTTGGAAACAATCAAGAAATTTCTGAAAATGATTTATCAAAAAAACAAATGTTTAGAAATTGCTTTATGCATAAATGTTAAAATTTTAAAGCAGTGAAAATATTGTGTGTATTCTGATCATCATTATTGAGTAAGGAAATATTATAAGCCATGAACAGAAGTAGAAAAAGACTCAGGAAATGAGGACCAGCAAGTAATCCAGTTAGATCCCACGTACATGGCAGATAAGATCACACAGGTAAAGGGGACTGGTTTATGGAGTTGTTTGTTGCCTTGAATAATAGGACAGTTTAATTAATAAGTTATGGGAGCATTGCATTTTTCATTAGGTGAGCCATCTTATTGGATTTGAACTTTGATAGATCTAGTTGTGGTATATATGACAAATTGGGATGAAAGCAGTCTTGTTGAAGTGGTTCAGTCAGTTACAGATGGTATCCTGAATTAGATGGAGAAATTGGAAAAGAGAGATTGAATGCAGGAGGTACTGTGGAGGTTAAATCTGTAGGACTTGTCAATTCATTTAAAATAGGAGAGCCCAGCCTGCGGTGGCGCAGCGGATAAACTTCAACTTGGAACGCTGAGGTCACCAGTTCAAAACAGTGGGCTTGCCCGTCAAGGCACATAGAACAAGCAATCAGTGAACAACTAAAGTGAAGCAACTGTGTGTTGGTACATCTTACTACCCTCCGCCTCTTTCCGTAAAATCAAAAAATAAAATATTTAAGAAAATAAAAAACAATAAGAAAATAAGGAGTTGAAGATGGCTCTGAGGTTTTCCGTTTGAGTAAATAGGAAAAAGTGATACCATTAAAAGAAGTAACATGTCTCATGAAAGAGCAGGTCTTTAGGTGGGGAGGTGACTGTAACGTCAAGTATGTTGAGTTTACGGGCTAGGTTTTGGCATAGATCTTCAGTAAGTGGTTGGACATGCGGGAAGCTTCGTATGAGACCATGGCCAGTGAGAGGGAGAGAAGTTCTTTCTGTGCTCCCAGCCGATAGCTGGGGCTGGGGCAGTGGGTGGCCGGGCAAGAGGACGAGTCCGAGAGTACTAAGGAGAGGAGGAAGAGGAGGGCCACCAGGAAGGCAGGTGGCTGGAAGGAGGCCCGAGGGGCTTTGGGCCAACAACATTAAAGGGAGAGTTTGTCTGAGTATCATTTTCTTCTTATAATTAAATTCTCTGTTACTAAGGATGCACACACTTTTCAGTCATAAGCTGAAATTTATTCATATTTTTCATATTTTAAAATTCATAAACTAAATTTCATAACCTAAATAAGATTTGGAGGAGGTGGAATTAGCCATTGTTTTATTTGGGGGGGGGGCGTTCTACTCCTTGTTCGTATTGATTCAAGCGAGCTTCACTGCTTATTTTGACTCTCAGGTAAGGGTATTTAAAGCAGTGAAGAACAGAAGTCAGACCTGACTTGTGTTGTAGAACTGTCCACCTGACACCTGTATAATTGTGTTAAAAAAGAAAGAGATAATAGTTAAGGAGATTAATGATGTAAACTGATTGGAATTATTATCAGATTTAATATGACATGTTAATATACAGTATTTATAGATTCATGTTTTGTACATGCCTTGGGTTGTTCAAAGGGACAATTTAAATTTAAAGTAGGTAATTTACTTATCAACTTGAAAAGTCTGTCTTAACTGCTTGAAAGTTGGTCTATACTATTGATATATCACAACTTTCAAAAAATGTTTAGAAAGTTGTTGGGACCTTTTTTGCCAACACTTTCACAATCATAGTAATTCCGTATTCTGTGGCTTTGAATGGAAATTTAGGAATTTATCATATTCAGAAACAAGGGAGAGATGATGTCTGCTGATAATTAAATTGATATCAAAAAGTCATACCCGACTTCAAGCAAGAAACACATTGTATAGGTAAAAAATATTCTCATGTTGCATAAGGGGATAGAGATGAGGTATACTCATTTATTAAATAACAGGTTTTTAAAAATCAATCAGAAAGCTAGCAGTTACTTTTTATTTAGAAATTGTCCTTTAATCATAACTAGAATTTTAAGATTTAAAAAAAATAAGTGTTAAACATTTGACAGTGATTTCATGGGCTGTAAAGTCAAAAACTGCTGTGGAATAGAAATTAGTAATGTGACATCATGTAAGTGTTCTGTTTTAAATTTAAGTAGTGATGAGTTTCCAGCTGTTTCAGTTAGCTTTTGTGCTAGAACAAACCACCCCAAAACATTAGTGACTTAAAAACAACAACTGTATTTCTGTGGATTGACCACTTGGGTTGGGTTTAGCTGGGTGGTTCTTCTGCTGATCCAGCCTGGCTCGCACACACACTTGCCACCAGCTACCTGATTGGTTTGAGGCTTCTTGGTCTAGGGCACCCTCAGTGTGGACATCTTTTTCCCAATCCATGCCGTCTGGTTCAAGTCTGTTCACATGATGGCAGAAGGGAGATAAGACCCCCTACAAGCAGGAACAGAAGATCTCTTGAGGTCTCAGCTTGAAATTACTCCATGTAACTTTTGCCGGACTATATTGATCAAAGCCATCGCAAAGCAGCCCAGATTTAATGGGAGGGCGAATGGACTCTGCCTCTTGATGGGGGGAGATAGAAAGGACTGTCTGAGGCTAGGTTTTTAGTCTCTCACATTACCAGTTTGTAACTACTGAGACAACACTGGCGGTGTGTATACATGTGTTATTAACTCTCTTATTATTCAAGTCTTAAAAGCAAGAAGTATTTGAAATAATCTCTTTTTTTTGAGTCATCCATTTGATCAGAGACATGTTTATTCAGATACCAAAGCAACGAAAGAGATAATTTAACATAACTAAACTACAGCTGGTTTACCTGTACAGTATCTGCTGAATATCTTTGAGCGGCTATGGTGTGGGCGGCACTGGGCTAGGTATTCAAGACTAGAGAAGAAAGAAATGCGGCATCTTCTTTTTTCTCAAGAAGTTTGTGTTTTTATAGGGTAGGCAAAATGTATTTCTATTTAATCCAACAAGTGTTTATTATTAATGTGCTAAAAGACTAGGCTTGAAAGATAGTCCACAGATGGACATGCCCTAGACTTCTGAGTGGAGCAGAGAAACATATATTTAAAATTTAAAATAACTAATTCAAAGCAAAATAATAAGTGCCACAAGGGAATATAAACTGTGTACTATTGAATGAGAAAAAGAATAGGAGGAGGAAATGATAACTGCCAGGATGTGTGATTTGTGTAATTAACACCTGACAAGGGAGAGGTCCCTGAAACCAGAGGGTGGTGGCTTCATAGAGAAAGTGCGTTTTGAACTGGACTTTGAGGAAGTGGTAGAATTTAAGTGGAGAGGTTAGAATCCTACTGAATTAGGAGTGTGTTTTTCCTAGAAGCTAATTAAAGTGAAAATATTAAAGAGATGAGCTAATACTGCAGAAAGAATCGGTAGAAAACATTATGCTGGGAAGATGTCTGTCAAATTATTTCCTCTCCGATGGTGCCAAGGCTTAATTTTCTTTTATCTTTATTTGTGTACTTTGGTTGGAAGATGGGAGTCAAGAATATTTATTTTACTTTAGAAAGGAAGTGCACATTTCACTTTCATTGGGTAGTGTTCTCTGTAGTCATGTATTGATGAAAATAAAAAAACGGAAACAAATATTGTGTGTCTCTGCTGACAAGGAAATCCAGAATTAACAAAAGTAAGGAAACCCCCACTGAGTAATGTCAACTGGTACTTTCTACAAGTATATCTGGATCTATTTCTGAGCTAAGCTTATGGAAAGAGGTTGGGGGATTTCCTTTCCTAAATTTGCTTTTCAGACTTTCTGCTCTCGTTTATTGTTTTAACAATTTAAACTATTTTGCAGAGGACTGATTAAAATAAAATTTATTGAGTGCTAATTGATTAGCACAATATTTTAACATATACTAACTGTCAGATCACTCAACATAACTATATAATTAAAAATAGAAGAACCATAATTTTTATTTTAATAAATCAAAGACAGTATTTCACTGTTTAAATGGCATTTACAATACATTGTGAACTCCATTATCTAATTTATCTCATTGCCTTTCCTGTAAAAGCAGTGATGCTTGACTTACATTGTCTGAGTTCTACCAAGTGATGAATTTTTATAGAATTCTTTGAGAGAAACTTTTCTACTATTTTGGTTATTTTCGTGATCAGAATTTTGCAAATTTTAATCACTTTTATTATTTCATTTATTTTATTAGCTGGAATCCATGTTTGTTTCATAGAGAATGGATCACACGGCTATTGTAAATTGAAAATGATGTAATATGTGAAAGTATTTTGCAAAGTCCTATGCAAATAAACGTGAAAGGGTATCATTATTCTGAGATCGGCTCTTATTCTCTCAGGGTCACTAGTAGGTCATATTTTAGTTCTAGAGCCACACTTCAGGTTCAGGTCTGGGTCCAGACCCTTCTAGCTGGGTAACTATGGATTCTAAGTTTTAAAATAAAAAGAAATATCTCTGTCCCTCAGTTTCTCCACCTACTAAAATGGTATGATAATAATATACCTACTTTATAAGGTTGTGAAGATTAAGTGAATTAGTATATGAAAGTGACTTAAAACCCTGTCTTGGCACTCGGTAAATGTTATATAAGTGTTAGTTATCGTTGTCATCAACACCATCATTACCACTGCGTCACATAGAATGGTTAGTCGCTCTTGCATTTTCCACAGAGAGAGAGCTTGTTGAGGATGAGGACTGGGTCTCTTTGTTGTATGCCCTCAGCCTCTAGCATAGTTCCTGGCTCATAATAGACATTTCATAAGTGAATGGGTTGCATTGTATATTTAGACACATGGCTTACTGAGAGAGAAGTGCTGTCAGAGAAATGTGGACAGGCAGTAGCACCCAGTCTCTGCCATGGTGTTCTCTCTCCTTCCAGTCCACCTGGTCTTTGTGGACAAAAAGGGCTTTCTCCTGTTCCTTTCTTCCTCACCAGCAGGGCCCGGCCTTCCCCAGGCTGAGTTCACTCCAGGGTGCCTTCTGTGGGAAACCTTCCTTAACCACTCCTGCTCAAGATAATCTTTACAGCATTGCGTATAGGGCTTCCTCATTCTTCTTAATGCTCCTTAGAAGCTCATCATTTTTAACCAGTCCCCTGATGATGGAGGTAATTGTTCTTTGACTTTTATCAACATTGCGGCAATAAATATTCTTGTACATTCAAAATTCCACACAGGGAGGTCTATATCTATAAGATAAGTGATGGTGAAGGTGCTGAGTCAAAGCGTATTGACTTTTTTAATTGTACTGTGGTGGACAAATCACCCTCTATAAAGATTATGTTCTTTTAAATGCCCATCACGAAGGTGCAGGAGAGCCCAGTTCCTACATACACGTCCCAGACAAGCCGCTCCGTCTCTGTGTCGTGTTGTTCATTGTCCTTTAGAATATTACCGTCCATCTCCCTTATATTGTCAAGTCTTTGCAGTTTTGGATAATCTGAGATTTTTATTGACTTTTTATTCCTTAACTTTATAAAGAGCTCTAGTTTCTGATGTTCTAGCCCATTGGCATGTGCTTGTCAGACCACGTAGCCCAAGTTTTGACATGAAACATATAATCATTCTCATGCATTTTTGTGTTGATTTTCCCCTTAGTGACATACATGTCATAGTGCTCAGTGAACGTTTATGGTTTGATTGTCGTAAGTGGGCTGAATCAATCTCTATATGTGATTTTGAAGAAGGGAAGGTTGTCACTTTCTAAATATTTTATACTGGTTTCTGACTTTGTGTTAAATATTTTAATTAACATTATTGGTATCTGTTGCTATATATATGAATCATTCTCACAGCTCAAACTCAGCCTATTTGCTGCTGACTCTTACCTTGCTAGGGATGCTAACACAAATTCACTTAAAGAGACCTATAAGATTCTATGACTTGTTTCCTGGTAGCCCTAGATAGAGCCTTCTGGGTCTGCTCTGCAGAGCTGGCTGAGTCAGGTGAGACAGTCCCCTAAAAGATGTCATTCTTGGGTATGGAAAAGGCTCGGGGACTTGGTCGAGCTGGCAGGGTGCCCCCACCAGGCTGAGGCAGTGAGACCAGGGAGCTGTGCAGAGCAGCCTAGCCCTAGCGCATAACCAGGTTATCGTGTCCACCTGTCCACCTGTCCACCAGACAGCAAGGTAAGAAGAGTGAAGCGGGCAGGAAGTGGTTAGCCACGCTGAAGTTGGAGGGGTAGGATTCAGGTAAGTGGTTCGATATTAACCACTGAAAAGCATTGCCAAGATATGAATTATTTTGACATCTTAGATAGTTTGTAAATTTGGGATGGTCGATCAGGTGAAGAGACATCGTGGGCTAGACAGTACGGCCTCCCTGAATCTAAAGAATTTCTTCATTAAAGTAACTTATTTCCAGCTGTGGGATAGGAGAGGCCTAACAGCTTATTATACACTACATAGCACCGGGCTGAGGAAGCAAGAGCTGACTCAGTGCCAGCCTTTGTTCTTGTCACAGGGCGTGTACCTACCTAGTGTGCCTGGAGGAGAGGGTGCCCTCTTCTCATTCATCTGCTAATTCCAGTGCTTAGAAGGTAGGCAGCGGAGGCTTTGTTCCACTTACCTCGTGTCACAGACTTAATGTGAAGAACATTTTCTAATCTGTTTAAAAAAACCAAACTTTAAAATCATGCCTGACCAGGTCGTGGTGCAGTGGATAGAGTGTTGACCTGGGACTCTGAGGACTCAGATTCGAAACCCCTAGCTTGCCCTCTTGAGCATGGGCTCACCAGCTTGAGCACGGGGTTGTCAGCTTGAGTGCGGGGTTGCTGGCTTGAGCGTGCTGGCTTAAGCCCAAAGGTCTCTGGCTTGAAGCCCAAAGTCGCTGTCTTGAGCCCAAAGTCACTGACTTGAGCCCAAGGTCACTGGCTAGAGCCCAAGGTCACTAGCTTAAGCAAGAGGTCACTGGCTCAGCTGGAGCCCCCTGGTCAAGGCACATATGAAAAAGCAGTCAATGTACAACTAAGGTACCTCTACTATGAGCTTACACTTTGATGCTTCTCATCTCTCTCCCTTCTTGTCTGTCTGTCCCTGTCTGCACTCCCACTGCTTAAAGAATCATAAAATCAATGTGCAATATTTTCTAATCTAAAAGTTGCATTTAGCAGTAAATGATAACTGATCACAATTCAAATTCCTGCTCTAAAGTGAGAATAGGACAGAAAAAAATACTTATTTGGTTTTGACAAAATAGATCTCCCTCCTTTATAAAAAAGAAATTTTGAACATTGGTGTTCTTTTTAAGCTTTTATTCTCTGCCTACAATTTTCTCTTGGAAGACACTGAATATACATCGAATAAGGAACTTCTATTTCTAGTTTTAAGAAGTCTTTCTGCATACTATAATTTTGTGCCTATATCATTTCCTCAAGCCCTCTTCATATGTAATTACCATTAGACTGAGCTGGGCCTTACAGCCAGATAAATACAAGGTTGGTAGACAGAATTAGGGAACTGTATCAAGGTTTAGAGTACCAAGGGTCAGTAGTAGGCCGGTCCATTCCAGCCCAAGTATACACAAACCATGAGGTCAAGACAAGTCATAGGTCAGTGAGGTAGACAGACTAGGGAGCGGTAATAGCCTCCAGTGCCATGGAACCCAGAGAACCCAGAATCCAGGCTCTAGGATTAGGGCACACACGAACATTAAAGAGATGAGGTCAGATCTGCAGGAAAGGAAGCTGAGCAGTGGGGGCTCAGGGTCCAGACATAACGTCATGTATCCACCGTGATAATACAGAGCATAGTTTTACTGCCCTAAAAAAACTCACGCTCTAACAATTCATCCCTCCCTATCTTTGCCTCGGCTTAGATTTCTGTATGTTCCTTCTGTAAAGATTTACTGTGTATACTCCCTAAGCTGAAATTTTCATATCAAGGTGAGTAGGATTCCTGCACTATGTAAAGTTAGTGAAATCAGTAACCCAGGCAGTCAGAAAGGAAGAAATGCTGATAATTTTTTTATTGTCTCTTATACTTTGAGATTCTGAAAATTACCTATATAATAAACATATAGATAACAAATGCAGAGCTTTAGAATGATGGGTTTTAGATAAGCTGCTTGGTGGGTGTAAAGTTATGTATTTCATCCATTCATTCCACAAAGATTTATTAGCCCTTTGGGTAGTACAAACGTTCATGTATATCCTTGTGCCTCCTGACCAACCAGAGTATGATCGAGTTATTTTAAAAATGTGTAAGTCAACATTAAAAAAAGGCAAATGTATGTTCTTCTTGTTAACATAAATTGGTTATCAAACAAACATGATTTTAAGTTAATAAAACTGTAACTGTAACTAATTTCAGTTTTGGGGGAAAAAAAACACTCCCAGTGGTCAAAGAGCATGAAAAAAACTCACTCGTCGAAGGGTTAAGCACCTGTTATATATGCCAAGTCCTGTGCTAGATTCTTTTCATGGAATTACAGACTCCTTTCAAGCAAGTTCAAGATTATCTTAGGAGCTGTCAGCTTCTGCACCACCGTGGTAGCCCTTTCAGAGTTGTTCCCCAGGGGCCGTGTGTTGTGAAAGATTCCTGTTCCATTACCACACTTGTGGTGGGCTTTGCCAGTTTATCGAAAATAGCTTTGGGGCCTCACGTGATCGTTTTCAGGGTGTCCTGATGGTCTAGGGATCTTGGGAAGAGAACTGGTCAGATGTTTGTTCAAAGCATGGGTCATTCGATTGGGCTGGTCTGTGTGCCCGTGGGTGTGCCCAGTCCTGTCGTCACAGCTGTGCCGGGGTACTTGGTGGCTGTTTTCCAGTGTGACCTTGCTTGGATTACCATTTCTGTCTCCTCCGATTGCTTGCTGACCTAGCCTTTTCCACTCCGCTTCCTGTGTGCCAGTGACCATTTAAATGTGAAAACACGCTGTGCTGGGATAGAACCTGAAGAGAAGCCCAGCCCTTCAGGCGGCTCTTTCCTTAAAGCACCTTGGACTGTTCTTCCCCACAGTGGGAGCATGCGCCGCTCAATCTTTTGTTTCTTCGTATTTGTACATTTCTTCATAGCGTCGGTATGTGCATTATTGGGAAGACTTAATTTTTTTGATAAAAATATATTACCAATAGTTCTAAGATTTTGCAGACACCTCTTAGGTGCATGTATCCTACTGGGAACACCTGTAGCATAATATCTAGCTTTAATATTGTTTACTGAGCAAAATACCTAACCACTGCATATAACTGTTACACAGATTCTGTAGATAATGCTGAGGATTCTGACAGCTGTAAACAGATAGGTGGTTTTTAATTAGGGAAAAGTCCTAGCATCTATTCCAAATTCACTGTGCTACCCAATTACACAAACTCCATGTGCATTTGCAGCAGAAATAGTATTGATATGTTCTGAAAAAAGTAAGATTTTTTCCCCAATCAATCCAATTCTAGCAATTCACCTCTCATAACCAATATTTTTCAAATACCTTTTGAGTGTTCACGTTACCACATTTTCAGACAGGCCATTAACTGTACATGATACTGTAGAAAGATTCCATTTGGTATCTGCAGTGCACATTTGCTTCTACATATTTTTTGCAAGCTAATTTTTAAGCATTTTAGTCCCCCATGGCTTCACTAGCAGAGGAATGTGAGTTACTACACAGCCACATAAAATCCGTGAACAGCAATCCACCAAAGGTACTTGAATGGTACAGACTTTTAAATGAGTCATTAATAGTATACTCCACATACTTGCTATTTGGGTCTGGAGGGGTAGATAATAGGAGACAGAAGGGTGGCCAAAACTGCAGTTAGTGTTTCCAGTGTTCCAAAGCCTGGATATAAATGAAAGATGAGCATTTCTGCTTAATTTATCTGGCTGGCTTCCTGTGCCTAATGGCTACATATATACCATAAACACCAGGAAGAAGCAACCATGGAAACACTTGTTTTCTTGTTGGGCTAAATTTACTCTGGGTTGAATATTAACACAGTGCCTGGCAGTACTTTAAAAGCAAAAATAGCTTAAGCGTGACTCACTCTGAGTCATTTACTGCTAGTGCTGCTATCCTGCTTAGAGCTTGACATTGAACAAGTTGGCAGCCTGTATTGCTACATTTTTTCTAGGAACTCTGAACACATTTCATTCTTGTGAATTCGATTGTGCAATGATATTAAATAGAGTAATATGTTTATTTTGTTTCAAAGTCAAATGAATTTGAGAATGGTGAAACTGAAGTATTTTTCTTGGGCTTTCTGGGAGAGCTAGATTCTCAGAATTCTGTGGTTCAAAGACTTTCTTTATTTAATAAATAATAAAATGTCACGGAGATTTTATTTTAGAGGTTTGGGCTTTTCCAATCGAAAACGTCGTACAGCTTAAAAATCATTGTCAAAACGAGCCTAGTAATACTACCAAGCAGGAGTTGTTGATTTTCTGACATAACCTGGCAGGGTGGATCATGCCATTCAGAAAACGTTTTCTTTTTCTTTCTTCTTCTTTTTCTAATATGGTGAGACTTGCAGCATCACCTGCCTTACAGTTGGCTGTATGACTTGCGAACTTCTCTCTTGTTAGTAAAGGTTATATAATGAGAAGTTCATTGGTTTTGAAAGTCAGACCAAACCCACCCACGAGATTTCTTATTGGCCTGTTAAATGTATTGCACGCCTTTCCCCGAGTAACCCGTGTGGCTCTGGAGGGACTGAGTAGCTCCTTGGTTGACTAGGAAAAACCTTGGGTCAGTTGATCTCATCTGGGCTGGGGTCAGAAATGGCTGAGAGTCTAAAATTGTATATGTGAGGATGGTTTTCCCTTGATGTTGCAATCTTTATTTGAACATGTTTTTGTGTTTAGTTTTTGGAGTTGCCTAACACTATAATTTCAATTGAGGCTTAGTTTCAGCTCTTTTATTATAAACTGTCGGGAACATGATTTTTAAACAAATTTATTTAAAGGCACTATCGTTTTGCTTTAAGGTTTCAATGATTTATATAAAAAGAGTTTTCTGTGACAGCCTAAAACCCAAATGAGCCTAACCCAATGCTTGATATTATTTTGAAATTGTTTTACCATAAAATTCTTACATTAGATGTAACCCTGGCAGAGAATTTCAACATAGTTGCATAAATTGTGTTTCATATTACAACTTGTTCTCTACTTGACTTCATTGAAATTAATAAAAGGACTCTTTCAGAAGGATCTGGTGACTTAGCATCATTATTTAAAAAAAAAAAGTAAAGAAGTTACTCATAATGTATCCTGTGTTGCTAAGTTTTCAAAGTTAGCTATCAGCCACACCCAAGCCCTTTCAGAAGACTGAAATCCACTTATTCATTTATTCTGGCTCAGAACTTTCTTACCAATAAAGGAAAAAGTAACAGAGATGAGCTTGGTATGAATTTTCCCTGAGATATATGATGATTTCATGAAGAACTAACATTTGGAAATTGAATTGTGGCCAAGTTTTGAATGTAATATGTAGTTCCTTATTTTGTGATTAAAAAAGATCCTTTCAAGTTGGGCTTTCTGCCTTGGGTCTTGTGGGTGCTAGAAATATCCCCAAGGTGCTTTTTATGTCCCAGAGGGTACTGTCACTAGCCCTGGACCGAGGGGAGAGAGTGCCAATCCTGCTGCAGCATCCCCTGTGCTGTGGTCATTTGGGACCCTGGCTCGTTCATTTGGGAGGTATATGAACGGCCTAAAAAATTAACTCAACAAGATTTAGGTGACCAACCCTTTTCAGGTTGTGAACCGAGGGGGCTAGTCTAAATGAGTCCAGCATAGCCAGTGGTCACTGTGTTCTTGTTGCAGTTACAGAGCTGTGCCTGGTCCGTAGAAATGTATTACGATAACATCAAGTCTTCATGTGGGGTCTAGCGTAAAACAGGCACTCAACCAGAGCTCAGGAAATCTGAACTTATTTATATGACAGATATTACAACTGCTCACCTTATTTGGTTTGCAAAGCTTTGTTCTTTTCCTTGCATTTTTTCCCTTCAAACATTTATTGAGTTCTTTTTATATGCCTGAAACTGTGAGATATTCGAGATAAAAAAAGATTACTAAGCCCTCAAGAAGTACATTCCTAACTTGGAGACACAGATGTGCAGATTATTAAATACATTAATCAGATACTTTTTTTAAAAGTCTAGGTACAAGGATATCATGATCTTGCACTAGTATTATTATTTTTAAAATCAGTTACAGCTGTTGGCCTTCTTTGAACACTTACAGTCGGTGTACCAGTTCTGTTCAAGGTGCTGAGAGGAATCACAGAAAAGGACATTGAGGCTCACAGAGGTTGAGCAATTTGCCCAACTTCATATTCATGATTCAAACCCAGGAAATCTGGCTGCAGAACCCATGCCCTTAACCATTACGTAAACTGCCTCTTGTTGGCTGGCTTAGTGGAGGAAAAAGAAAAAACGCTTAGAAGTAGGAGAAAATGGAAAATCAGTACACCAGTGACAATGTGATCTCTTTTGTGGGACATTTGATTGATTTTTTTTAATGAGTGATTATTTTGGAGTACCTTGGCTAAAATCTGGGTTGCTGAAACAAAGTGTCTTTCTCAGTGGGCTTATTCTAAGAGCAGTTTACCACATCTCCGGCATATCTTTCTTAGGCATGTGTGCTAATCCCTGAAATGAGCTGAGTCTGAGAACTTCATGTTCTCACACATTACCTCAGAGCCTAAAATCAGCTCTTAAACCGGGGTCGGTCCCTGCCATTCAGAGGCCCCGCGAGTACAGCCCTCCCGGGAAGACTTTGCCCGAAGTGGAGAGCTCTCCTGACTGGGGACGGCGGGCCGCCTTCTTGCACCTTGTGGCTCTTGTAAGCTCTGTGACAACCCCTTTCTGTCCTTTTGTCTCCATTCACCTCAAATCCAACAACCCCTATTTTTTTTTTACAGTCAGCACTGGTACAAGTCATCCAGAGCCCTGCAGCTCTCGTTTCTCTCTTGGCTTTGTCCAAGTTCATGAGAGCACCAAGTGGAAGAGGCGGAGGCGAAAATCAGCCCCCTGCTCCCATGAGCTGTAGCTTGCCAGCGCCCCCGAGAAACAGGGGTTAAAGGTGCAGTGAGCCAATAAGCTTTCTGGGAAGTCCCCACTAGCTCCTTTGGGTCATATGGGGCCTTGGGGTACATGTGTTTAGCCAGGTACTTCTTATTTATTCCTTGTTGTATTTTTACGAGAAAGTGTCTTCTCTTAACATGGGAGCAAACGATACTTGTTTGCTGAGCACAGTTGTCCGCAAGGACGTTGTAGTGTTCACTTCGGCAGCACAGCTCTTGGCGATTGTAGACAAATTCTCCTACTGCTCAGTGAGCTATAAATAACCCACTTGAGGGAATGAATGCATTTCCTGGTATACTATTAGTGTTTTCTTACGTTTCAAGTAATAATCTCAGAAGATGAATTAATAGACTTGTTACAATTGAATCAAAGTATATCCCGGAGTCTCTGAAGTTACCTTACGCTTTTCTCGGCACATTAAACTGAGATATACTGGGAGACACTGCAGAAATAAATCCATCCCCCCCCCCCCCAGGACATTATGGCTTTTGACTAAATATTCTCGTGGTTCAGTCTCTGTGTGGACTTTCTTTTAAACATGCTCAGTCCTGACATTTTAAAATCACATTCTGTAAATTGGCCAGAAAGGGAAGGTGACCATCCAGTTATCAGATGGTAAATTCTAATCATGGGACATTCGCGTGGGTCGTTTGTAATAGAAGACAGGGCATCCTTTGTAACTGAAGACAGTGCAAATGAGGACACGGTATGGCCGGAACAGAAAGGAGAGAGGTGAGCAGCTGCTCCCTCCCTTCTGTGCCCCTGTATCTGTGGCCGGGATCAGCTCTAGATCTCATCCCTGATGCTCGGCTGGCCGGGCATTTGGCAAGCCGGTTTGAGCCCTGCGGGCCATTCTACATGATTGCTTTCCTCCGTTTTCACTTCTTAACTCTTGAGGAAGGAATGCCACTTGTCAGAGGGTGAGTGGGAGGGACTCTGGAGAATAAAAATGTGGTTTTGGAAATGAAGAAGTGGGGAGAGGTAGAAAAGAGGGAGAGTCAGGAATAAGCATGAGTGGGGGAGAAATTTAGGGGAAGACAAAGGAGAGACAGAGACCACTTTCTCTGTCCTCCTACTCTCCCTGTTGGCATCTGGTCGTTTCCGCTTTCTCCTGGCTTCCTCTTTCCTCTCCCCTTCCATGCGCTGCCTGCCCTTCAAACTTTGTTTTCTCCTCTTCCCTCTCAGCTTTTGGTGTCGTTCCCAACTCTCTATCCTCCATCGTTTTCCTTTAGTGGCCCCATCCTACTTTTGAAGAGGGGGTTCCCCCCCCCAGCGGGTGCCACAGCTGGCATGGTCCGAAATACCTGCGGTCACTCCGTGTCTGTTTTAGAGGCGGCCTTTAGTACCCAATACACTTGACCAGACTTCCCAGGTTCCCTTCAAGTCAGAATGACCCCTGCATACTCCTCCTTGTCCATCTTCCAATCAGGCAGACAATCTCCAGATACCTGAGATGTGAGACAGAATGCCCGCCGTGTCCTAGACATGGCCATAGCCATTTCCTAAATGGGAACCACATCGGCTCTGCAGGGCGCCAGCGAGAAAGTGGAGGCGTTTTCCCGGATTTGGGGGGGGGAAGAGCAGGTGGCTCAGAGAGAGCAGGTCATACAGCCGCCCAGCAGTTGAGGGGGAAGGGCAGTGGGTCCTTCTCGACGCCCAGAACGGGAGCTGTGCTGTCCATCAAATCATGGGCCAGATGTTCGCTGCCTCTGCTTTCTCTTTCTAATTAAGGAAAACACTCCTGAATATTTTTTCTAAGCTACATTAAATCTAGGTATTTAATGATGTCTACACAAATATCTTGTGATTACTATTAAAAGTCAGGAAGTCTTTTACTGGGCTAATAAAATTTTTACAAATATGATTAAACTTTAATTAGAATCTCTTTATACTCAATCCTTTGGAATTACTTTTTGTTAGCTGTACAAAGGTGTGTATTGTAGAAAATTCAGATAATGTCAAGGACAACACAAAAAATAAAAATCACTAACAATTCTGTCTCTAACCTGTTCATCTAACTGCCTATCTAATAACCATGTGTTAATGTCCTCTGTATTTCAGAGTCCCTTTTCCTATTAAGTGTATGCTTGCAAAATTGAGATCCCCTTTGTGTCCTGAGTATTTCACATAGTACAATGTGAGCTCATCAAGTATTTGAAACATGATATTAAATTATCGATGCCTAATATTCCATTTTTTGTATGTACTATGGTTTTCCTCTTTGAATCACTATTTATTAATATTCACTCACTGGTAGTCTGTCAGTGGGTAACAATTGACATAAAATTTATAATCAGTTTAATAAATTAAAAATACTATTTTGTTTTGTGCACTCATTCTGAAATATCAAGAACGCACTATTTTTAGTTCATTTCTTTGATATTTTTAATTTATATATTATAAAGATTTAATAATGGTATATTTTGCCAGTAGAAGTTGTTCTCTAAAAAGTATTTTAAACGCTGAAACAAGTCATTGGTGTTTTGTTCCAGTAAAAATGTACTCCTTTTGAAAATATCTTTATACATTTATTTACTCAATCAGCAGGCATTTATTCAAGCCCTGCCAGTATGAGGTGTTAACTGCTGAAAATAAAAAGAAGAAAAGCATGCTTTCTGCCTTCAAGAAGCTTATAATTTACACAGGTAACATACATATAAACCTATTCTATAAGTAATAGAAATACAGTAATATTTTTACAGAAAAAAAATAAATGCTAACGTGAAGCCACAAGCAGTGTGCAGGGGGAACAGAGGGAAAAGTGGTTTGTTCTGATCAGTGGATAAAGGGAAGACTTCCTGGAAGAGCTGACATTTGAGGTGGGCCTTGAGGCGTGGGTCAGATTTCACGTGGAGAAGGCAGTACTGGCATGTGGGGCGGAAGGTGTGGTATCATCGGAAGCTCAGCGGGTTGCGAGTGCCTGTCACATTTGAGGAAAGTGAATGTTCCAGAGGGGTTGGTGTGTAATGTGCCAGCATCGTGGTGGGGCAGGTGTAAGGGCAGCGAGGCAAAGGGCATTTGTAGCAGAGCAAAAAGGGGTAAAAAAGTTGGTGACCAATTCATGTACGTATGCCTGGCTTTGTGCTGAGTTCCTTCTTGTATATAAGCTCACACAATTTACACACAGTTTTGTGAGCTATTAATATCACCACTTAAAGCTGGATATATGAAAGCTCAGAAAGCTTTCCCTCAAAGTAACTTCCCTCAAAGTCACAAAGCTTGTCAAACTCAAGCCTCAGCTTCAAGTTCATGCCTTTTTTTCTCCGCTACTTTCCTAGGTTGAGCTGAGAGTATAGAAAGCCCTGTAAACTACTCTTAAGGTGTTCAGAAAATTTTGTAAGTAGTGCTGCTTTTTTGTCAAGTGATATCTGACTACTGAAGATTCCTCTAGTGGCAGGGTAAGGGATGAGTTGTAAGAAGATATTGCAAGAAGCGAGAGAAGATAGATCCCACAGAAGTGCAAAAAATACATGGAGAATGTGAGCTACTGTACCAGTGGTGGGCATGCAGAGAAGTGATAACAGACTCAGGCAGAATGGAAACACCCAGTAGACTGATGGTCCGAGGACAGTGGGGAAGCTTAGATTAGGTCTGCTGTCATAACATTTTTATAAAAAAAATAATCACACACCCTTAACAGTTAAATACGTCTGAGTATGTATCCAGTACAAAAGATTTAATACTTCAGCACCCTTTCCAGTGGATTTTCTTGTGCATACCCATTTTAGAGATCACTCAAATGAAGAAGAATGAGCTGGATGGGGAGGTTAGCAGGAAGAAAGGGTAGAAGCCAGTAAGAATTTGACTTTGGACATAACTGGTTTTCAGAGCCTTAAAGGAGCGCAGTCATTTGAAGATACCTCATCCAAAGTTGCAAGTGAGGGTTCAAGATTAGAGAAGAGAAGTGAGACAAGCTTATGTTCTAGTGGAATTCAACTTTATCCTCAAAATAGAATTCAGTATTTTTCCCCCCAGTTCTACTTTCTGTGTAAGAATAATTATGGATTTAAAAGGAGTTTGTTCTATATTATTTTTAGCTACATATCTTTTGTTGATTTTTTTAAATGTTTTATTATTTGCTTCTCAATTAAATATTTACAGAATTTTGGAAATGTTATACTTGGTGATCTAAAAGAGTGAATATTCTTAAAATAAATTTTTATGTAGTCTGATATACGAAGATCTTTTTGAAGACCTGGTGGATTGTAGTTTATTGACCTATTCAGACTTATTTAGAATATTTAAAGGTATCGAGCCTTAAACGTGTCTTCTAAACAAAGAGATTTATCATCCAAAGAGCAGAATGTCTTTATAAATGGCTTATGCTTTTTAGTAAGTTTCTCAAAAGTATAAATCTCATTTCCTCCTGGCCAATCTTTTGTTACTGAATTGAGACCTATAAAGCCTGGCCCAGAAAACTTTCAGTTTATTAAGCCCCTACAATTATATGATGAAAGGCACGAGTACTAGTTGGTGTTTTGGAGTTGGTTCAGCTTGGTTTGATTTTAATTAAGATTACTATTTTTTTCAACCTTCAGCCAACACATTCTTTTGTCACTGATACTCAGAGCATGTTTCCCTTTGGGAAAGTAGGGATGAAAAACAGCTCTAGTTCCTTCAAATCTCATGAAGTTCAATTAACTTTCTTCCTGTTGTCTATTTTCTATTCAGTGTCAATATTAGTATCCTTGATGAATATTTATTGAATACCCAATGAATAGTATAGTACTATTGTAAGCTGATCACATGCTGATGTGGAAAAGCATATATTATTTTTTATTGCTTAATGGATAAAGGCATACAGAACTTACCAGAAAGGGTCAAGTTCACAAAATGAATCTTTTGTGCAAATGGGCGAAATGTATTCTCAAAACAAGTATCTAAAAATGGAAACCTTCTTATTGGAGGAAATGAAATGGCAAAGCAAAATCTAGTGGATGGGTCTTCTTAATCTTTCCCCTGTCTGTCTTAGGCAGCAGGGGGCAGCAGCATGAGCTATTAATATTCAGCCATCAGCTTTTGCTAGCTCATCCCTTCCCTGAGTCTATGCATAGCAGGTACAACTGCCCAGGATGGACAGCAAACTGTTGAGACAGAACATTAAAGAAAGCATCGAGCAAAATCACGGTGTGGATTGGTGGCTGATAAAAATTACAATATCTAATTTTATATCTACCACAGTGTCTTTACTCGTAGAGGACCAATATTTAGGACTGTGAGTCATAGAATAAACCTTACAGTCTCAGGATGTTTATAGTTGTTTTACAGGTAACAGCAGGATGATCCGACAGACAGGAAACGCTGTGCCACATAATGCAGATTCAGGACATGTGAATAGATGATTACTAACATCCCTTCAAGAAAACAACTTGTTTTCATAGCTTATCAGTGAGTTCACCGTCTATTGCTGTTTTGTATTTGGCCGGTGTGCAATAGCACAGCTATTGCAAGAGGAAAGTGATTAGAGCATCATAAGACCTTTGTTCTAGTTCTGCCACTGTAATATTGAAAAGTAAGGAGTCAGAGACCAGCCTCTTTAACACCTTCCTTGTGCCATGGAACAGAGCTTTTGTTTTTTCATGATCGGATGTCTGAGCATACCGATTCTAGCACTTTTGCACAATGTAAAAAGCTGTTACCAGCATTTTATTAAAAAGGAAAAGATGAACCGAATGGGGTAGATTAGAAAATACCACAGTGTGCATCGTGTCTAGGAAGAGGATTGTTTTATAAAACGTTTGTTTCACTTAAACATATTTTTGTGCATATTGAGTGGTAATGCAAAACATATTTCTTACTACAGGTCATGGTTACATTTAAAAAAAAAAGTTTATTGTAACATATTGCATAATTATCAGTCTATAAACCTGTTCCCTCTGCTAGACTGCACACCTCTTGAAAGAAGGAATTACATTTTTGTCTCTTAATTCCTAACACCTAGGTCAGAACTGACTCATAGTAGGTATTCAGTAAATGTTTGTAGAGGAAGGAATGAGTGAGTGAGTGAAGGAACAGAGGAAGGAGAGTTCCTTGTCTGGGCTTCATATTTCTTTTTCATAAATTAGAATATTACCACAGTATGTCATGTACTTTTGTGAAAATCAGTTGAGATGGTGGATGTGAAAGCTCTGTGTATAGTGCTGTGTGCACAACAAGGAGTATTGTCTAATATGCTTTTTGTTGTTGTTGGGCTCGTGAACTTCAGAAACTTGAAATTATAATTCGGTGTTCTGAAGATGGCATATTCTTGCAGTACTATTAACAGTACTGCAATATGTCCCCTTTTAGGTATTGAGTTAGGTGACAATACTGAAAAATTAGGTATGTGCCTTTTTTAAACGTTTTATTGTGGAATCTCAGCATACAAAGTAGGCGCAGTAGAAAATGAACTTCTGTGTACATATCTCGCCTTCAACAAACAGCAAGTCACAGCCAGTTTTGTTTGATATGCATCCCTTCCCACCTCCCCCTTCCCATATTACTGTGAACGTGTATTTCCTTTCTCTTCTTCCTCATCCTTTCCCGGCCCTTTCCTTCTCCCCCTCTTTGTTTTTATCTTTGTAAGTATGTATTCTTAACATTCTTTTAAGATATAATCGTAAGTACAAAGAAATGTAGGTAGTTTAGACTAAAGTACCATTGTCGTGTTGCACAAATGAGTTAGTCTTTCACGGGAACTAGCAGGTAACCAAGATACTGTATTTCCCAAGATTTTCATATGATGGTGACCAACTACATTGCAAAACAGTGGTCACATTCCAGAGTTGTAACTAGTTCTGTAGGCTTAATTACACAATTGTCACTCTCTGTCATCTTCTATAGAGATGTGACCTTACAGGACAGTAAGAAGTCTGAAGCATGACAGGTCTCTTTTAAGCTTTTTGAATTTTTGTTTTCTATCATGTAATAGCTCTCAAGATTTTGAGCTCTAGCTAGACAACATAGAATATACAACTGCGGCTTTTGGAACGCTGTAAAACTAATAAACTCTGCTTAAGACCACAGTCCAGGTTGTAACATGTAACTCAGAAGTCAGAATCCACTTAAAAGAATATTTAAGACAGTAAATAAGAATTACTTAGCCCTGGCCGGGTTGGCTCAGCGGTAGAGCGTCGGCCTAGCGTGCGGAGGACCCGGGTTCGATTCCCGGCCAGGGCACACAGGAGAAGCGCCCATTTGCTTCTCCACCCCTCCGCCGCGCTTTCCTCTCTGTCTCTCTCTTCCCCTCCCGCAGCCAAGGCTCCATTGGAGCAAAGATGGCCCGGGCGCTGGGGATGGCTCTGTGGCCTCTGCCCCAGGCGCTACAGTGGCTCTGGTTGCAACATGGCGACGCCCAGGATGGGCAGAGTGTCGCCCCTGGTGGGCGTGCCGGGTGGATCCCGGTCGGGCGCATGCGGGAGTCTGTCTGACTGTCTCTCCCTGTTTCCAGCTTCAGAAAAATGAAAAAAGAAAAAAAAAAAAAAGAATTACTTATGTGATTTTTATTGATCTCTCTTGGCTTTAATATAATACAAACAGAAATAACTTTAAACCCTAAGGATGTTAATTCTGTCAGATAGTTTATGTAGAATTTTTCTTCCATATAGTCCCATGTGCAGTTTGTTTTTTAACTAGGTATTGCTGAGTTTTGCCCACTGCAACCATTAAATAGTAATTCTGCATGTTTCAAATTTTTTGAGGTTTTTATGCATTCCTGAAAATATTTTTCCAAAATAAAATGAATATAAATGCATTTTTATTTTTAAATATTTCAAGCCATATTTATACTAACACAAGGAGATTGCCCCATACCCAGATGGGGAGGGTTGTAACAGAAAGATGGAGGAGCTGAGACTCACATGCTCAGGACATCATGACTCCAGAAATGTTGTGGGTCACAGAACGAGGTTAGTTTCTAGATGTCATGGACCCTTCCACAAGTCTCCCCTACTGGAAAGCTAGAAATCTGTTCCTCATTCATTCCCTCCATTTACTAAGTAGATCTTTATTGATTGTTTATTTAGAAGACTCTCTTGGTCTTAGGTTCTCCATGCCCGCAATCAGGGCCTGTCTGGTCTTGGGCAGCACATCTCTGGACTGGGATAGCAGTTGAGAAGAGAGGGACTCGTGCATTGTGACCGTGGTATTTCTGTACATTAGTCCCACAGCAGCCCTGCAGGTAGGAAGTGATCTGCCCTTTTCAGATTGTGAACACTGGTCAAGCTCTTTCACGTGTGTTACACTTCTAAGGAAATCTCCTTGCGCTGAATCTTTTCCCATGTAATGCATTTTAATACAAGAAAACCAAGATAATCTCCCTAAACTGTAATTTTAATATGATAACTTACTTAATAAAACCTATAATCATTGATCTAGAATTACAGATTACCGGGAATTTTTCATGTTTGAACTCATTCTGTCCAGACTGCTCCATGAGGTTAATATTATCTGATATTACGACCCTTGTACAGTAACCTGGAATGACTTGTTTCCCATCAAACCAATCATAAGTTCTTAATATTGATGGCCTTCCACATATTATGCTATGGCTCTGTTTTGTCCATTTAGTATCTCGATGTCACCTGGCATTAGCTTCAGCCAGGGGGACTTCCTTAGGGTCCTCTTCAGGTACCATTCTCAGTTCTTCCATAATGTCTACTCAGAACAAAACTCAGCCAGCTCACCCATGCCTGCTCTCATTCCAGCTCTCCAGCCCCGCAGCGCCCGTGTCAAGCCTTCCCCTATAATGTCTGTCTTCCTGTTTTTCTTTCTTGATTTTCTTTGTCAGATATGTTTGTCCTTGAATATAATTTAAAGTTCCCCCTAACTATAAAAGGAGTCTTTGCTTCATGTGAAATATTATCTAGGATATTTGAATATGGAAAGAAAACTTCTGACTTGCCAATATTAGTTCCTAGAAGTACCTACTGTCATCTCTGTCTTTCGAGCTGTATTTCTCTGCATAAATAAAGATGCTCATGGGCACATATACTTAGATATAGTGTTTACTCAGATGGCAAATAAATGTAGATATATTTTATACACAGACACCCTACTACAATTTTTTTATTCATTTGACAATATATCTTGAAATTTTTTTCATGTCAGTGAATATGAGATTTCATATTAAACTTCTCTCTTTATTGTTTCATGTCAAATTATTTTATGCATATATGTCTTATCTTCACACACAAAAAATGGAAACTTGGCCCTGGCCAGGTGGTTCAATAGATAAAGCGTTGTCCTGGTGCACTGAGGTCACAAGTTCAGTCCCCTGTTAGGGCACAAATGAGAAGCATTCAGTGAGTGCACAGTTAAGGGGAACAAAGAGTTGATGCTTCCCTCCCTCCCTCCCTGTCCCCATCTTCCTCTCCCACCTTTTCTCCCTTCTTCTTTCTCTCTCTAAAATCAATGGAAAGAATAGAAGGAAATAGAAATAGAAACTCTTGAAGGGCAGGAGTACTTACATATTCATTCTCTTTTCCGTTCATTTCTTATTCTTTCTGCATTTACTGCATATTTCTCATATTTCATGTGTGTGCTGTAGGAAATTGTAGATGTTGGACTCTCATAACCCCCAGGGAGCTGGGAGCTAGTGGATAAGAACCTACATTTATACATGTAACTGTAACACAAGGAAGAAATTGAGGCATGACACAGATTTCTGTTCCTGGAAATATGGCCTATTAGGTTATTCAAACAAAATCCCCTTGCTGAAAATAATTGAAACTGTTGAATATGTATAAGAAGACATCCTCAGAGCAGCAAAAGGCTGAAAACAATAAGAAATTAAAGGCCAAAATCTAAGGGAAAGTGAGAGCTCAGAGAGGCTTAGAGCAGAAGCTGCTTTTGCCTTGAGGCCACTTGGCAATCCAGGCACATTTGAACTTTGTCTGTCTCATAGGCAGTAAAACTCCACAGAAAGCTAGGGAATGATTAACATAAAGTTCAGAATAAAGTGTTTGGAGGGGGTAGGTGGATGCAGAGACTTTCTGGGGTACTCGGAATTTTCTGTTTAATGACCTAGTGGTAGCTATCCAGGGTACTTTATTTTCTAAACTGAGCATATTTATTTTCTACATTTTTCTATATACATGTTATAATTTACAACAAAGAATTAAAACTAAAAGAGCAAGTTATGGGACAATATATATAGTATCATACCACACACATGTATGTTATATGTGAGCATGTGTATGTGTGTACTGTATAGATGGATGTGTAATATGTAAATTTTACACGTTGATATAATAAATATATAACTTTACGCTTATATATAAATATGCGTATGCTGGGGAATGCAGAAGTCTGTGTGTGTTACACACACAGAGGAAAGGTCTGGGAGAGGACGCACGAACTGCTGAGGGCAACCTGGAGAGGTAGAAAAGGGGCGGGAAGTAGCGAGGAGGGAACTTCTGCATTGTGCTTCGTACTGCTGTTGTTAAATTGTTTAAAACAATCATCGTTTTTATGTAGTATGTTTTTAGAAACCAGGTTTGAAGTAGATGGCTCTGTCTCTGCCTCTAGATGGAAAGCACCCCCCCCATGCTCCATCCCACTTGGCACAGCACATTTTTTACAGAAACATGCCATGTTCCTTTGCTAGGTTATAAGCTCTTAAAGGGAACAAGACCATGTCATGTCATGTGTCTCTTTGTAGTTCTTGTACCTAGTGAATCCTGGTACATAGTAGAGGGTCTGTGGATACTAGAGAAAGTGAATGAATAAATATATCTTAAGAAAAACTTTGGGCTGTAGGCATCCAATAGATGGAACATTTCCTTAGAGGCTCTTGTTGTATTTTTTGAGAATTATTTTGTACCTGGCACAGCAGTGGTCATCAACTTGGCACAATGAATACAGGTTGATTTGAATTTGACTGACACTTTGTGGAACTTGTAGGCAAGTGTGGAGTCCACATGTAGTGCCCCTCTGGATCCTAGAAAATGGGAAAATAAAAATATGTTCTGAAACCTGAACTAAGAAAACACTTAACAGATTAACTCCAGGAGAGGCAATGTGGTTTTAACGGACATGAAGACTCCTTGGGCAGTAAGATTTGACTGTAACCTAATTGAGGGTATTGATAACCTTAAACACACACACCTATAAAATCTCTTTCAGAAGAGCATTTTATCTGACTCCAAAACAGAGAAAAAGAAAAGCTATTAATGTCATTGCCTTGAGATCTTCCAAAGCACTGTCTGAGCAGTGGCCCCTGCCAGGTCGAAGCCAGCGTCCCAGGCCACCTGGCAGGTGGGTAACCCCGCTGGAGGGCGCTGCAGAGCCTTGTGCCATTTTGCACTGGAATGCTGCCGTAATTGGCTCCACGCACTCTGCCTCTGCGCACTGAGCTTTTCTCTGGCGACTTGCCTTCCCAAGGAGGTGATACACTCATGCTGATAAAGACTTTCAGTGTGCCTGATTCTTCTGTTATTTGCTGAAAATAATAAAAGCGCTTCTTTTTTATGTATACAATCAGTGTCTTGTGAGTTTCGTTAGCATGTGTCTGCTTTCCTGGGTCCAGTCAATGAGGTCGGGTGTCAGAGCCTGCGAGGCTCATCAAGGTCAGTGCTGCCTTGTGGGCATCTGGTGAGAGTGGACTGCTGGGTCTTCCAGGTGATGCCCATCTATGTTGTCACGCTCCGCATCTCCTGTCCATTCCACGCTTCACGAGAGTAAGTCTTCCCAGAGGTAATACGTTGAGAACGTCTTACCACTGTGCACATCTCAGGTAGAGAGCACCAAGTAGTGTTATCTCAGCGACCACAGAGCCTTTTCCCCTGCTGAGTGACACTTGTCTGGATTTGCAGTTTCACACCCGTCCAGAGGAGTGGGAAATAGAGTGTAGACGCCCCATTATAGGACCTCATTTCCAGCTTGGCCTTCTCAGCCTCTTCCGGCTTTGCTTCTGCCTCTCATCGCATTGTCAGCATCGGTTCTGGCGTCATCTTCAATCACTTCCTAACCCGGTCTCTCTTGCAGCAGGGAAACCCAAAGAAGATGGCGGACACAGTGAGTTCGACAAGATTAAGGATAAGGATGCAAGTAGAGCAGGCAATGAACGAGGTTATAGAATTTATTTTTCTATTCTCATATTTCTCTCTTTCCTCAACAGTCCAAGTTGCATTTGAAAGGGTTTTAAATCTCACACACTGCTATGGAAAATAATAAAGCACAGGTTCTCAATGATGTGTTCAGCTTGTCTATGAATACGACCGCACTTACACCAGATTGAAGAAATCATTAACAATAGTTTGTTGGAAAGGACATTGAAGTAGATAACAGAGCAAAACCCAGTACAACGCTTAAGTGAATACTGGAATTTAAAAAAAAAAGAAAACTGTTGCATCGATTAAGTAGACTTTTCAGTAGGACTTTGTTAGTCAGCAGTCTTCCCCCTTTCTCCTCTATTCCTCCCCATTCACTCCAACTTCCAGCCAGAATAACTGACTCGTAAATATCACCATAAGTTTATCAGGAATTTATAAGAGCAATCCTCAGTTATCACTGTGATTTAAAATAATATATCTTATATTCATAGGTTAGGTCATCACCAAAATTTCAACAGAGGTAAATATAAAATCTTGAATAGCCTATCTTTTTAACAAACCAGATTTCTAAAAACTATTGTTTAAACAATCACAATTTTGCCCATTTATACAAGTGGACTTCTGCAGCAAAATAAGACACTGCTGGGGCAATAGTACATGTGATAAATTTGTGAGGCTTCTGGGCCTGTACGTCACTACAGAATGCTCTTGCATATTGATGGTCAGTCATATGAGGCTGAGCTGCTACAGAGATGATGGTTTTGGACCATTCTTCATTATTTAGATGTTGGTGAACAAGTCAGTGAATTCTTTAGGCCATTTGACTAAATTCACCGTCCTTAACTGCCATTTTCTTCTGATGAAGGATGATGCTAAGGAGGACAGGGTCCTGTCTCCACCCCTGTGTGAGCGAGGGTACAAGACCACGTCTGTCCCGGATGTGAGATCAGGAGCTGCACTCTGACCTCTACAGTGAGGCGGAGGCTGCAGGGAGACTGAAGGAGGACAGGGTCCTGTCTCCACCCCTGTGTGAGCGAGGGTACAAGACCACATCTGTCCTGGATGTCAGATCAGGAGCTGCACTCGGGCCTCTACAGTGAGGCGGAGGCTGCAGGGAGACTGAAGGAGGACAGGGTCCTGTCTCCATCCCTGTGTGAGCGAGGGTACAAGACCACGTCTGTCCCGGATGTGAGATCAGGAGCTGCACTCTGACCTCTACAGTGAGGCGGAGGCTGCAGGGAGACTGAAGGAGGACAGGGTCCTGTTTCCACCCCTGTGTGAGTGAGGATGCAAGACCACGTCTGTCCTGGATGTCAGATCAGGAGCTGCACTCTGACCTCCACAGTGAGGCGGAGGCTGCAGGGAGACTGAAGGAGGACAGGGTCCTGTCTCCACCCCTGTGTGAGTGAGGGTACAAGACCACGTCTGTCCCGGATGTGAGATCAGGAGCTGCACTCTGACCTCTACAGTGAGGCGGAGGCTGCAGGGAGACTGAAGGAGGACAGGGTCCTGTTTCCACCCCTGTGTGAGCGAGGATGCAAGACCACGTCTGTCCTGGATGTCAGATCAGGAGCTGTACTCTGACCTCCACAGTGAGGCGGAGGCTGCAGGGAGACTGAAGGAGGACAGGGTCCCGTTTCCATCCCTGTGTGAGCGAGGATGCAGGACCACGTCTGTCCTGGATGTGAGATCAGGAGCTGCACTCTGACCTCTACAGTGAGGCGGAGGCTGCAGGGAGACTGAAGGAGGACAAGTTAGGCTGAGGAGCATCAAAACACTCAAAATCATGCCTTTTACCATTTCTGAAATACTTGTCCTAGCTTAGTGGATTAGGAACAGCCTCTTATGATACAAAAGTCAGCATTTCCTAAAGCAAACCAGGTAATTCAGTATGTTATATGCTGATATGAGCAATAACCAAAATGGAAAAGTCATATTTGCTCTCTTCATTAAATGTTTGATTAATGGGGAGAGAATAAAATGTGGTCACCATCTATTAAAAATACCCACAGCTCTCAAAACTACCTGTATTTTTCAAAACTTACATGCATTTTCTCATTTTACCAAAGTACAAGTCATATTGTCAAGATTCCTGCAAGTAGGGAAGTCTGTAACTGTACTCTAAATAAAGACAGAGGAGTAGAATGGGCCAGAAAAAGATGGTCCCCTTAGAAGCACTGAGTGACCACTCCTCTCCTGCCCCTCCATTCTCGTAAGCCCAGCCCACCTCCTTTTTTCTTTCTAGCCTTCTGTTGAAGGTCAGAGTCTAGACAGGGATTCACTGCTAGAACTAAAAAGACAACTATGGTCGAACCGAACTGTCCTGAGCTTCGGCAGCCTATGGCGAGCTGGAGTTTTGCAGTTCTCAGAATTGCAGAGATCTTTGGACACTGATCCTTCGTGGTGAAGCCGGCCTTCCACATACTGGCTGCGGGAGGACCCGGTGGTGGCAGAGCAGAGCCCAGGTCCTCTTCTCTGTCTTCTCTGCCTTTCCAAATTCTTTCTGCGCCATCTGTCCTCCTTCAGTCTCCCTGCAGCCCTCCGCCTCCTCTGATTCGTGCCCCTTTTCAGTAAAAGCTATACCATAAAGGTTGATACCAGTAAGTCAGTCCCTGTGTAAGTGTCTGTCCCTTATGTGGATGTATCTACATTTTGTTTTTAGTAGTTTGTAACACACTTTAGAATATTCCTTTCTAACCAAATGAACTCACACAGTACAGTAATATTCCTTAAACATTAAGGATTATGGACTCTTGAGACCATCGAAATTTTAACCTCAAAAATAGACATTTCTACACATGAAATGTTAGGCACAATTCCATGATGTTCAGGCACTCTTTGTACCTACTTATGGATTCCGGCTGGGTTCAGAATTCTAGTCACATGATGAAATTCCAAAGTTCTCTACTTTCACAGTCACTAGTGACATTTGAAAATATATTCATTCACCAGATACTCATTGAATGCCTACTCTGTGCCAGGAACTGCGTAGGGCACTGAGATACACCTAAAGGGACAGTGGCCCACCCATCAAAATTTACATGGTAGTCGAGGAGACAGACAAGAATGCAGACAATTACAGAATGGACTGAAGAACTGGATACTTTGGAGAGCACAGGCGAGGAGTGATAAATTCAGCTTAGGGGTGTCAAGAAGTTCCCTTCAGAATGAAACCTGAGTTCTATGTACAGAGTTAAGAGAGTAACAGTGTGTTATGTTGAGAAATCTGGACTTGATATTAAAGGATCGGAAGCTGAGTTACAATAAGAACGGATCTGTGACTGAAAAAGTTAACTACAGCCTGGAGAAGGCGTTGGGGGAGGGAAGCAGAACTAGAGGCTAGAAGACGGGTAGTAACCTGGTGACAGTACTAGTGACTTTCACTAACATCCTGACAGTGTGATTGGAAAGAAGAGGGTGAATTGGAAGGATATGTATTGGATTGACTGAATTCATTTCTTCGGCAAGTATTTGTTGTGCTGCTGTATGTTAGACACTCTGTTAGATATGGTGGTAAATTAGAAAGACGCTATCTTTGTCCTCAAGTCTAGTGACAATAACTTCTAGGTTTCTGGAGTGGTCAGCTCAGTCGATGAGGGTGCTGTCTACCAGAGGTGACATAGACGAGTGTCTCAGACTACAGATCCCTGCACAGAAGGAGTTTAAGCTATAAACTCCTCTCCTGAGATTTCAGGATGTGCTTGTAGTTGTGAAGTTAAGCAGTAGAAAAATAGGATGAACAATTTCCCGATCAATTGGCCCTGAGTGGGAGGAAACTTCTCAATCAATAAGGCTGTGGCAGGGGGAGGGGGGCAGTTTGGATGCTAAAAAACAGAATGCTGCATAGTTGAAAAATTAAAAATGGAACATATTTATTACAATATAGTGACTACACTGTTCTGTTAAAAGACATGGATTCAAATTGATTTTTAAAAAAATCAACCATAATAAAATCCAGAGGCATACCTTACCAAAAAAAAAGGTATATGACTACAGATGCAGAGGTAATTGTTAAAAATATATATTTCAAAAGAGTAATATTTTAACTCTATAATTATAAAGTCAATCTGTAAAATGAATGACCAAAAATAAATTTTAAAAAATAATCAAAATTGACTCAAAATGACTAACATTGACAAAAAGAGAATTAAAAGGAAGATTGCTTTCTTCCCAAAAGTACAAATTCTAGACATAGTAATTGTTAAGTGTTGTCAAATCTTAAAGAAAGATTGTATTTACTGTGCAATATAATCTATTTCAAATCGTGAAAAAATATGGAAATTTCTGAGTTTATTCTATGAAGCTAGGATGACTATGATCAAATCTATATGGTTTTTCTTTTTCTTAAAAGTTAAGAACACTTTACCTTAAACTACATTACGAAATCTTAAGCCGAATACTAGTAAATGAAGTCTGGCAGTATATTGGAATAATCGTAAATGTGATTGATTGTTCAGATTTGCTTTAATAAGGTAGCATTTGTTTATCATTAGAAACCTGATAAGACAGTCGTCCCATTGAGAGATCAGAAGCAGAAAGCCTTTTCCAGGCATTATGAGCTGAGCACTGGTGATCCTGTGGCGAACGAGAGCAACCGGGTCCCTTTCTCTGTGAAGCTTAAGTTCCGATGGGAGGGCAGTAAGAATAGACAGACACCTAGTGGACTTAGCACACACAAGAATCAGTGGGGGAAAGGTGGTTTATTCAAGAATTTTTTTTGGAACCATTGGCTAATGTTTTAATAACACTTAAATCCAAAATTTATACTTTAGAATACATTCCAGATGAATTCAAGGTTTATTTTCAACAGTTGAAACCAAATATGAAAAGTGATGAAGGAAAAATTGTATTACCTCATGTTGTGTTAGACCTTATCAATACATGACAGAAAGAGAAGTTCTTGCAAAGTTTTGAGCTAAAGGATAATGTCGCTGTGTTTCTGAGTTAGTAAGGAGGAAAGCAAATGCTCACATTTACAACAGTCAGCAGCATATAACATGTTTGGAAGATGTATTAGAAGGTTACAAAGAACTGAAACTTCAAGGGGTAAAACCCACCATCATGACTTGATACAACAAGTTTTTCAGCCAAAGTCCAACTGTACTAAAAAGATTTATGAACATTCAGGTGGTGCCTGCAGCATAGATATTATTCTGATACTTTACATACATATAACTGCCTTGTGTAGTGCTTAGAACAGTCATCTGAAGGGGGTTCAGGTAGTATTTTACATATTTTCCTGGTAAAGATTCAGAGTACAGAAAGTACACAGCTGAGGGCACACAGCTGATAATGGGCGGAGCCAAGATTCAAGCCCAAGTGGGCTCTCCTACCCATTATACTGCACCAAACATGGCTACTAATTCTCTGACTACTGCTGAAGCTCTCAACAAACAGGTTACTGAAGATGAATTCAGGGAGAGGAAATTTTGAACTTAGTTTACCTAAAGAATAAATTGAGAGGATAGCTTCTCAACTCACAGCCGGAAAGTCCATTTGGAGTTGATGAGGCATCCTTTTGTCACCTACATCCGTCTTTGCCTGGAGATCTTCCCCCGGAGTGTTTGGAACTCAAATTTCATTCAGTTGCCAAAATAACTTCCAGAAAAATCACTTTGAAGTGTTTTTGAGCAAAATATTTCCCTGTTTACTCCAAAACAAATGGGTGGGCTTTGAATGCCACTCATGTCATCAGCCTACATCTGCACAGGTGGGATTTTCTCCATGTGTGACTTTGATGGCAAAGCAGGCGGGTTAGCATGGCCCCTGCTGAGTTCTCCGCCCTCATAGGTTAGAAGGCTGAGGAGTCCATCGAGCAAGAACACGCAGTGTTGGTGTTGATCCGAGTTTTTAAGCCCCCCCCCCCAAATTTCCCCCCAAATTTGTCATTGTTCTAATATTTTAAGTTCACAATATTTAGTTTTATTTCAAACATTAAAGTCAGGCTTGAGATTTTTAAAGTTTATTTAAAGGTGGCGTGGACTTATAAAACATTGAGAAACATTGCTTTCTATGTTTGCTGACTGTAAAGGTAGAGATGCTCACAATATATAAATATATTTCAGACAATACGTATCCTCCATCTGCTTGGGTTTTTCTAGTCCTCTTATTTTTATTTTAATTAAACTGAAAAGGACTGAGATGCTCTTACAGTTTCATGGTGCTATTGAATTTCTATCTGCTTATCTTTCTGTTTTTGAAGATGAGTTTGGGGTATCTCTACTAACAGATAGCTGTTGAAATACTTATAACCTAAAAAGCCTATTATTTCCTTATTGTGAGTGAACATTTATTAATTAAAAATAATCTACTTTTACTCATCTCATTTCTATTCCCTTGAATGCCGCTTTGTCTGAAATTATTGTAGGTATAATTTCTTCTGATTGTCATTTATTTTTGGCAAGTCTTTTCCAACCATTTCTTAGTTTTTATGTTTTAAGTCAATCTGAATCCTGATCTTTAAATAGTGAGGTTTATGTTGGCAGTTGATAACATTAATTATACCACTAATATTAGCCTACATATAGTAAATGTTTAGGTATCTGTATGTTACAATAAGCCGCATGCATGTACAATGTGATTCGTTTTTTTTATAAAATAGATTTTAAATCTATGATATGCCATGGAACATTATCTAAAAGGATGCATACACAGCTATTAATAGTGGTTTGGTTATCTTTAATGATGGGACTACCAGTTGTTTAAATTTTTATTTATGTGTATACTCAAAGTTTTTATAGTAGAGATGTATTATTTCCATAATAAAAAAGTTTAAGTAATTAAAAAGGGAGCAAGATAGTCAACTATAGGACAAAGCAGACAGATGTCAGTAACTAGATTAAATGGGTAGTCACATGTGTTGTGGGCAGTTCAGAGGTTCAGGGCTTACGTCTGGAGTGAAGCAGGGCCTTCAGAGCCTCCGTTGCTGACCAGCTGGGCTCCTGGGGTGACTCTCTTTACCCCCTTAAGCCTACCTAGCCTTTTCTACCGGTAAAATGAGGATTAAATGAGATAGTAGTACAAAGAAAGTGCTGAACGTTGTGCCTGGAGAATGGTGAACTCAGCTATTATTATTTATTCTAGGTTGCTTTCTCAGATTAGATGAGATCACTGTCCTTCTCCCACTGCAGGGTATCGCCATGTCTAAGGCAAACTGGGTGACGTCTACACTAGGGTAAAGGTAGGGGCTTGTTTGTGCTGTGTGAGTTCCGTGTTACTTTGCCTTGAAGAATGTTAACTTGTATTATCCGACGGAGAATTTGAATTAGCAGGTGTACACAGATTCTGAATTTTTTGTGCCCAGCCCAAAGCCTTGCTTATAGTAGATACATAAAGTACTGATTGATCACAATTAGCCCCAAGGGGCAGGCATCTTGGGGGCTTTACACAGAAAAGATGCAGTCTTTGTGGATGGATGTTTGGGGAATTCCTGCGATGTGTCTCACATGAGGTGGTTTTTTTCCTTTCGGCTTTATCTCAGATATCAGTTGCAGGGGATTTTGTGGTTTCTCAGTCGTTTCCCTAGGTAAGAAGTACCTAATAAACAGAGGGCAGGGAGTGCCGTTGTGTTATAAAGATACCTCTTAGTTTGTCTTGTAAAGCCAGCATCTCATGCCACTAATATTTATTGTGGAATTGCCAAGTTAGTATGGAGCCTTCCCTCCAAAGAGCTTATGAGGAAGTCATACAGCCGGTCTGATTTACAAGATAATTACATGTAGGAAATTCCGTTTTCTAAATGTTACGCCACACAAAAAGAATTCTGAGAAGAAAAGTCCATTCCTTTGGGGAAAACTGGTATTATTTTCTTGATAAAAGGGAACCGTGTCTTCAGTTAATTGTCACCTCCACTGATTCTTTGTTTTCTTTTTTTTTCTTTTTGTAGTCATTGTCATACTTTCTCCTATAAGATCAGCTAGTGTTTTGGAAGTTCCTCAGAAAACCTAGAAAAGAGTAAATATTTTCAGGTCTCAAGTATGTGTTTCTAGAGCTATAATTAGATATCTCTTTGCAAATTAGCAAACTAATTTATTCTTTTATTTAGTCAAAATTCACCTTTTAGAGTTAGGCTTGTATTTGATCTTAATTGATGTAAAATGATTTTGTTTTTACTTAATAATTACCTTCAATAATTCAAACTCACATACCTCTGTCACTCACATTTGTGTCTCAGTCATGTTTAAAGAGGCCTGATAAATAAAGTCTTACACATTCTTTCATATTCTGTTGAATGGCTCAATGCATGTCTGTGCATAGTATTTGAGTCATCAGTGTGCCGCAGAACATGTTACCGAGACGGGAGTGCATCATCAAATCTTCGCTTTACCGTAACAGCTATAAACGGGGCCCAATTTGCAAAAGTAAGTAGTGGCCCCCTTTAAAAGAAAGAAAATTAGCAATATATTCTTCATTCACATTCTGAGGTTTAATTCTCTCTTACTTGCCAGAAGAAACTGAGCAAGTAAATAGGACATGCTTCCCATCCACGGCAAATTGTGAATCACTGCTACTTCTTATATAACTGACCCACATAGATTCTCTGCTGTTATTTTATCTGTACACCTCGGGGGTTTTGTTTGTTTGGTGAGGGGGGTGTCTTGGGTAAAATAAAGGATTATAATTTATCTCATAAGCCCCTTCCATTTCTAAACTGCTATAAGACATTAAGTCTAATTTTGTTTGAGCCTTACTTTTGCCAATTGATGTGATTGAGTTTTCTGGAACCACGTTGGCTCAAATGACTGAAAGACACCGTGAGGCCTGTCGGCAGTTTGGGGCAGGATGGGTTCAGTGATTCAGCAGACACGTGCCACGTTCAGGAGTCCAAACAGAACTCATGATCGAGTAGAGAAGTGCAGTGGTTTTACAACGTGACTCCCCCAATTCTTTGACAATATATGGGGCTCCACCTCCTCCCCTTCAGTCTAGGTTCAGTGCCTACCTGACAGTAGACTAGGGCCAAAGTCTGTTCAGTATCTGAGCCCAGACCTTAAGAAACTAGCAGTTTCCACTTCCTGTCTCTTGGGGACACTCACTCCTACCACCCAACTACTATACTGTGATGAAGCCTAAATTGCCCTCTGGAAAGACCACGTGGAGAGGGGCTGTCAGCCAGCATCCCCTTGTTAGCTGTCCGACCAAGCCGCGTGGAAGGAGCTTCTTCGTTCTGGGAGAGCAGCCAGCCGACACTGCCCTGTGTGGGGCAGACACACATTCCCACCGAGCCCTACCCAGACTGCAGATCCATGAGCAAATAAATGACTGCTGGCTAAGCCACTACGGTCTGTTGCCAAAATAAGAAGGTAGACACGTAAACAAGCAATGTGGAATCATGGTGACAGTGATCTGTAGTGGGTATCACAGCAACAGAGAACAGACACCTGACCCTTCCCGAGGTATCAAGGAAGACTTCCTCACTGAGCTGGTAGAGAGCTGAGTCTTGAGTGAGTAAGCGTTAGCCAGGTGCGGGGAAGGAGGCTGAGGTTTTCTGGACAGAAGGGACAACAGTGTGGTCAGAGGTGAAGCCAGGGGAGAGAATGGTATTCCAGTTTACAGCCTAGAGAGTGTGAATCCCGGAAGTCACGGTCATGCTGGCTGCGAGGAAGAGGCCAAATGAGAATGGAAATCGGGTCTTCTGTCTCCTGAGTGTTTGCAGTTGTGCCACATGACAGTTTTGGAGCTGAAGCTAGATTGGGCTCATCTAACCCAGCCTCCCCTTTTATAGATGAAGCAACTGATGAGGCGAAAGAATGCAGCCATCTCAGGGTGGGTGGTCTGGGAACTAATTCGGAGGGTGGAGACTGGGATGCAGAAGTCTGTTGGGGCGCGGTCTGGGGGTCAGCACCTGTGGCAGGTCAGCGGATGGCAGGACTGAGAAGAGGGAGAAGTCACACTGTGATGGCACAGTCTCAGCAGAAGCTTCCCCCAGCCCTTTATACCTCACTGACCTGCCGTTGGATGCTGGTCACACCGAAGGGCCATGATTTGGGGCAAGGAAACTCTGTTTAGCTAAAACAGTATCCAAAGAGGGCTGTAAGCAGGGGACATCTGCCACCAGCACTCCCAGCACTTTCCTTCCGGAGAACCATCTGGAAGTTCCATCACAGTGTCTGCCATGCACTTTGGAGTTACTTAGAAATGGGTTTCTATGCTAGGTCTCCCTCTGCCTAGCCGTTCAGGAAGCTAGCAGTGTTAGGGAGACTCTGGGTAGGGTGTCTTTAACCCTCAGGATTCTCTGTTAGGAAAGAGGAAAAACCATTTGAAAACTGAGTCTTGGTTTCCTTATTTGTGAAACAGGAAGAATAATTGTACCATCCTTTTGGGAAGGTTGTTAAGAGGATCCGGTGAGATCCTAAAGTTTCCAAGGTACCTACTTTTAGAAAATTAGTTGTTATACTCATGTAAAATGTCTACTTCGGTGCCAGATACATAATATTTACCACAAAAGTTGCTCAATAAGTATTTCATTAAACAATATTCCAGAAATGTTGAGTGAATTTCTAGAGGCCAAAGTCAGAGTCGACGCCAGAGCTGAAACACAGGCCGCTTACTTTGCTCTTGGGTTCGAGTTTCAAATCCAGGCACATGGGAGGAGATATCCCTACACTGAGTCGGAGTATGGTGGAGGGGAGTGGGTCCCTGAACGCGACTGTACCCTGGAGAGTCTGAGTCCTTAGGCTAAGTCACTGGTGGTGTCAGCCCCGTGGGAAAGTGTGTTTTTCAGAATAGAACCAAGAAGATAAAATTAAAGATGAAGTCATCCGAGTCGCAGTACTGCACCACCACAGCACTGGTGCAGAGGGCTGGTTACAGCTTGGGACAGGTTTCTCTGAGTCATGGAGGAGACATACATATGTATGTGTGTGTGGCAAAGTAAGTTTACAGTTGTGCGTCCACGAAACAGCTCTTATTATTTATGAATCGTTACACGATTTTCCATGTGAACAGCTGTAAACCTGCTTTGCCCATCCCTGTGTATACAGTACATATAGACATGACTGCTGGGCATTTCACCAGGCCTGCTTGTGCTTCCCAGCGGATAGAGTCCCGTCCAGTTGGCTCCCTCAGTGAATACTGACCGTGATCATTCTCTCACTCCCTCTTTCTCAGCTTGAGTTTCCTCTCTGAGATGAGGATTTGGATCTAGGTGAGCGCCTTCATGTTCTCTCACAGCTTAATTCTTTAACTCCCAATGTACTCCACAGCGTGGCTTTTAAACTGTCATCTTCAGAGGACATCAGGGCGGTTCACTCGGTCGTGGTGGTGAGAAACCACTGCCCTCCAGCACAGGTTGAAGCAAAGCATGGCTATATATGATCCTACAGAGAAGTGGTCTCATTGCTCATGTGTGAAGGAGCACGGTGTGTTGAACAAGACTTCAGAGGAAAGTGTTCACTAGCTCTTGCTAAAAAATCAACAACCAAAAACCCTGATGCTTACCTTTCATGGAAGAAGGCGAGAAAAATCACTATGCTGTGAGTCAACCAGAGTACTCTGTAGTCATTACAGAATCATGTCCTTACCTGCAGTTTTTTATGGAATCATCCAAATTTGTTGTTTAACATTTATCGACAATCACTATTGTGTTGGATACTGTGCAGAGCAAGTTGATGCGAGCTTCCCCCGCTCCGGTAATCAAGGGAGAGAACGGAAGGGGATCAAATTCACAGGGTTGGAAGCGCAGAACTTCTTTTCTCTCAGAAAACACCTAGGTGTTCAAACTGAGTCTCAGTCTACTGTCCTGGAGCCTTTACTGTCTATAGAAGCATCGTTTTCTCTTCTTTGTTCCTTTTACTTTTTCAGTTTGGCTTCTCCGCTGTTCCTGTTCCCATGTGCTCGGGTTTATGGCTTGCGTCGCTTTTGAAACCTCGGCAGCTAAACTCTCATTGGAGATTCATCACACCTAAGGCATTTTAATATAACTCTTTCATTAATATCTTGAATTCTGGGAATTTAATCAGTATATTTAGATTTTTTTTAACTTGTTCCTGCCTGAACCATCAGACATTTTCGCAGAACAAATATTTAATCCTTACGATTTAGTAACTAAGGGATTTAAAGACTAACTTTGAAAATAGGTCAGGGAAAAACATCTACTTTGATTTACAGCTAATCAGGCAAGGGAGTAAAAAAAAGCAATTTAGAGGCTTATGAAAAGCATTTGTGAAATTAGTTTTATGTAATTTTCTGAAAGCGGCTATCTGTAAAGCTGAAGAATGAGTCAGAGCTGCCTTAATTTTGCCTCTCCCTCATTCATCCATTCTCTATTATTCATCCACTCATTGTTCACCCATCCATTCACTGAATACTGCTCTAGACACTGGGGTAACAGAGACAAGTAAGACAGCTGGAGCTTACTTTGTACCGGTCCCGTGTCAGGAACTTTGAACTGGGAACTCTGCTTACTTACGGCTCTACAGTCCGGCATCGTGGGCTGGGCATTACATGGGGTCCGGTGGATTTCCTGCTCCCTAGTAAGTTGTGTCACTTTAGGTGAGAGCCGGACTGGGTCCAGCTCCTCATCTCTGAAGTGGCATTGCCCACCCTATTTACTTACCAACCTTATCACTTTTGCTACTTCCTGTCCACAGTCAGAGACTTCATAAATGAGTCTAAGTGCACAGACTAAGTGGGCAGAGAGAGGGGTAAGGGCAGAGATGACATCTGTCTTAAAGGAGCCCAGACTTCAGTTTGAAAATTCAAAGTGGTCAAATAGAAATTATTATCTTAATTGCAGTTTCCAAAGGACCTGGACGGAGGTGTCCATTGGCTCTATAATGTTTCTAGGGGCCCTCTCTCTTAGACATGGGCATGCCCACTTATCCCACCTGGATCATCTTAGGAAGAAGTAAAAAAATTGCGTCCAGCTCCTGCTAGGTTTCGCCTACTGTGCTGATGCTCTGGGATGAGGTAAGAGCTGATCTGTCCTAAAGCAGTCCCAGTCCTGGGCCACTCAAGACGCTTTCTGAGATAGCCGCTCTGCAGTGCAGAGGTTTGAGTTTTACTCTCTGCTCTCTCCCAGTGCTTAAAACAGTAAGACTAACACTCATTAAAAGTGTTCTGAATGAATGAAAGCCTCAGTCTACTGTAGAGAGTCTTCTGATACTTTTATATCCCCAGATAGACGGCTTCTTGAAAACAGTGGCTGTACTGGATTGGTCTCCAGATTTCCAGCGTCTGCACATGACAGGCATTCTGGATGTTTGTCAGATGAGCACATGGACAAGCACTGCCAGGACTCTGATGGATGCCCAGGGTCAGGACCTCCCCATCCCTCCCTCCAGTAAGCTCTAAAAGCGACAGAAGGACTTAACTTCCAGGAAATCTGGGACATAGCCCAAAGTGGCCTGCTACAAATGTGAAATTTCACTGAAGTGTCTTTTTTTAATCATAGCTCTTCTGTTTATTTTAGATTTTCTACTCTATTCATGTTCCTTTCAAAAAATAACCCTTGGCGGGATGGATAAAATTGATATTCCAAGGAGAGACCTTGTATATCAGGGGTCCCCAAACTACGGCCCGTGGGCCGCATGTGGCCCCCAGAGGCCATTTATCCGGCTCCCCTGCACTTCCAGAAGGAACACCTCTTTCATTGGTGGTCACTGAGAGGAGCATAGTTCCCATTGAAATACTGGTCAGTTTGTTGATTTAAATTTACTTGTTCTTTATTTTAAATATTGGATTTGTTCCCGTTTTGTTTTTTTACTTTAAAATAAGATAAGCGCAGTGTGCATAGGGATTTGTTCATAGGTTTTTTTATAGGCTGGCCCTCCAACAGTCTGAGGGACAGTGAACAGGCCACTGTGTAAACAGTTTGGGGACCCCTGTTGTATATATTCTCTGCTGAGTCCCGTGGAGTCTGCAGCAGCCAGCGGTGCTTGTCCATGCAGCAGGGGTCAGGACAGGGCAGGCGCGTCTCGAAGCCAGTGCAGAACCATGTGAGAGACCAGCGGGCCCAGAGGGAATCGGCCCAGGATAGGAGAGAAACTGGACAGGTGGCCAGACTTACTTGCTGGGAGTTGTATTATGCCATCTTACAGCCTCACTGACTTTTCTGACTCTTCCTAAAATACTACTACTGCTACTAAACATTTACTTCCCTCTATTAATACCTTGACACGTGCATACATCTCATTTGATCTTCACAACAGCTCTGAGAAAGTGATGTTTCTTTGGTTTCAATATTATTCACACAAAGGAGAACTCTCAAACAAGGACTAGGCTGGGATGAGGGTGAAACGGGAGGCACTCGGCCTGGGCGCAGATGTTCAAGGAGCGTCAAAACACTCAGTAATCCAGATAAATATGACTCCATGCCGTCCTTTAGAGAATTAAAATCTACGCAGAGTCCGACAGCCTGGATTCAATTAGGCGAGGTGATGGAAGGGAATTGTTCAAGGAAGTGTAGGGTCAAACCCTGTCTTTGTTTAAATTTTATTTTGTTCATCATGGATTTGGGGGGCATTAATTTTCATTTTTAGAATGTTGCATTAAGATATTCATTACCTTGATCAGTGAGTTTCTTTGTACCCTCTTAAACTCAGCCCTTGAGGCCAGTGCCTCCCTCACGCCGTCCTGATCCCAGCCCTGTCTTGGGGGTAGGCCCGCTCCTACAGCTTGTAAGGATCAGGGGCTGCATTTGGCCACAGCTTTCTGACTCCGTATCATAGTCTCTTTCTGTGACACCACACGGCCACCTCAGAGGCCTACATTTCTTTGTCTCTGAACATCTCTTGGTCTTTGTTGTTTGTTGTTCATCAAGTTTTCTTAAGTCCCACTTTTTGAGACTATCTTTAATACTTCCTCATGATCTTCCCATGGGTTGTTTTGTTTTGTTTTGGTAAGTGCATATTATGCACCCTCTGTTGTTTTAAAGTAGTTGATTTCTAAGCATTTCCGGACAAATCTTACTTATCTCATGGGCACACCACAAAATTATTGCCTTGCTTCAAACCAAATTCTGAAATTCGTAGGTTCATATTAGGACCTCTGAATATAGCTGACTCTGCGTGAGCCGGCAGAGGAGGTCTGCTCTTCAAGCACCACCCAGTTGTAGGATGAAATGGTGATGAGAACAGCCACTAGGCATTCAGCAGCATGGCTTTATTTGTTTGTTTATTTTATCTAACAGTATGTAGCTTTTTTTTTTTTAATCAGCAGCATGTCTTACAAAGTCAAATTTCCTGCAGATTTTTCTCCTTAGTGAAGTTTCTTGAATAGTGATAGTCTGTGGAAAACAGGACAAGCACCACCACCCATGTTCACCTTCTGTGGGAGGAGTGTTCATAGGACTACATGGAGGTGTGAGTGATCTTTATCTGGGGAGATTCTGTTTATCTAAAGCGTGCATCAGTTGGCCCTGCTATATCGTTAGGAAGAAAAGAAAACTGTCCAACTGATCACTCTCCCACACTTGGCCTTACTTCCGAATAATTGACAGGCATCCTTAAGAAGTTCAGTTCTACTCTTCTTGTTGGGAACAAATAAAGACACACTGGGAGCTTGAGTAAGAAATAGAATGGGACATAAAAGAAAGCAGTAGCAGGCTTTTGTTTTTCTTTGCAGTTAATTCTTAGTTGAGGTAAGAGGAGTTGAGGACAAGGAGGCAGACCTTGGAATTGTTCATTAAGGAGGATGAGGAGAGATGTTAGGAGTTACTGTGTCCCCGGGAACATCATAGGGTAAAAACTCTGATTTAAATAATGGCACTGAACATTTGGTTCAAGGACCAGACAGAGAAGCAGAAAATAGTCCCTTTCCTAAACATGTGTTCTTTTATTGCTTTACTTTAGTGAGTACAATTATGTATAGGGGCTTTCATTCATATGGCATTTTTATGGTGGTTTATGAGAAGTGAGACTAGAAGGTCAGGACTAAAGTGCTTGAATGCTTGGTTAAGAAATGAAACTTTTTTGTATAGGTGATGTTGAACTATAGAAGACTTTGGGGGGAGGGTAGCTAATCAAACTAGTATTTTTAGAAGTTCTTTTGTACAAAAAACAAAAGTCTCTACTCAAAAAAGTTTATATATTCAAAAAGTTTAATCTGGTGATATTATGAAGGAAAGAGAAAGACCTGGACCCAGGAGAGGACTGATTTTTGGGTCAAACCAGTGAGTACTTTGAGCAGTGTTTTGGTTGGTTAAGTTAGAAATGCAGGGAAAGTGCGACTGTGAGATAAGTGGGAGAGGACATGGGCATTCATTGTTGGGACTTATATTGATTATTAGAAGGAGAAAGAAGTTAAAAAAAAAGGGGACCCCAAGGTTTGGTCATGAATGCCCTAGAGAATGATCAATCCATTACAAAAAAGGGGGTGAGGCAAAAGGAATTGTGTGGGGAGTGAAGGGGAAGGTGGTCTATTCAAGTTCACACATTTTCTTTGAAGCTGTGGTGTGATGAGCAATTTAAATGTCCCTTAGGTTGTTGTGGATGCAGACCTGGAACCGGAGAAAGATCAAGGCTAAGCATGAATTATTTAGAAGTTACATATCCCAACAGAAGGTTGAAGTTTTAGCAGGTGCATCACAAGGCGCTGAGATAGACACACGTCCATTGGCCAGAAAAAGGAAGAAATGTCATAGGAGGAATGGTCTGAGATGGAGGAGGTGCAAGATCCCATAGAAATGTGGGGGTATGGGAGGAAGTAATTTCAGGAAGAATGATGCAGCCAGCAGTGCCAGAGCCAGCAGCTCAAAACTAGTGAGTAATCGCAGGAGTAGTCTTGAGCTTACAAAATAAAACTTGAGATCCAGGAGGAGGAAGAGTGTCAAAAAGCAGGAAGCTAACGTAAGAGGTGACTATTGGATGACCATTGTGTGAACTTTAAATGAAGTTAACTTGGTAAATGATGTTTTTCCTAGGTGACTAGTAGACATGTAAATCTCTTGTGTTCTATTTATTTCAAAGTCTTTTTAAATTGACAGATATTGGGGGAGAGATTATGTCTTATGTTTAATGTATTTTTAAGTTTCATAATTCTCTTTTTTATTTCCACAAAATATGGACTGCTTCTACATGGCTGTCTTTGCTCACTTCCCAAAATAGATCAACAAAGATTTGGCTCTTTTACTTTGAGTAAGGAAGTTGGTTCACATGTGGCCGATTAGGTTGTATGTGTCCAATGGCATTCAAAGCAAAGATATAAAATGCTGCTGTTGTTTTTTTTCACATTTTCTTTTATATCTATGGAGTGGAGCAAACAAAGCCATACCACTTTAAAATGACATATGTCTGACCTGACCAGGTGGTGGCTCAGTGAATAGAGCATCAGACTGGGATGCAGAGGACCCAGGTTCGAAACCCCAAGGTTGCCGGCTTGCGCACAGGCTCACCAGCTTGAGTGCAAGGTCGCTGGCTTGAGCATGAGATCATAGACATGACCCCATGGTCGCTGGCTTGAGCCCCAAGGTCGCTGGCTTGAGCAAGGAGTCACTTGGGCTGCTGTAGCTCCCTGCTCAAAGCACATACAAGAAAGTAATCAATGAACAACTAAGGTGCCACACAAAGAATTGATGCTTCTCACCTCTCTCCCTTCCTGTCTGTCCCTATCTGTCCCTCTCTCTCTCTGTCTCTGTCACAAAAAAGCAAAGACATGCCTCTGTATTCCACTCACTGATTGATTCATTTATTTTCTGTCCCTGACATGACTTTGAGAAGGAGAAGATTTCTACAGCAGGGGTTGCGATAGGTGTATACATTCCGTGGTCACAGCTTCCTACAAAATTATTAAAACTCTTGTTTTGTGCTTTGAGTGTTGGCTTCTTGGTGACAGTTCACAGAATCTGACAACCTAAAAGCTTAAAAGGTAAACATGAATCATTTAGGTCTGTATTGCCAAGGATAATGTGGTTCACTTGAGTCTTAATAACAAGACATCCTGAATCAGTCATCATCATCTGTAGTTAAAAACATGAATGAAATTAATTTCCCAAGAGCCTTTTACCAAGCTGACGCTGTAACAAAATAAGTTAATATAACATGTCCTCTGGAAGCCATTATCTATATATTTATTCATTCATTGAACATTTATTGAGTACATACATACTTTCTGACAGGCTGAAGTAAAAATCAGTCACTGCCTCTAGGGTTCTTCAAAACCATTAGTAGCTTTACAAGTAATGAGAATTTCAACCCAGTCTGTAGATGTTGTACCAGTAAGCCGAGGGAAATATAAAAAGAGAGAGAGTGACTAAATTATGATAAAGAGGGGTAAAAGATGAAATCGGACACGGTATATAGAAGACAGTTTATGCAAATCCTTATGTCACTTGCTAAACAACCTGAATTTTATCCTGAAAGCAGAGGCATGCATACATTGAATCATGTTAAACAGAACCAGATTATGATCAGCATTGTATTCCATTCTGGATAAGAGGTCAAACAGATAAGAACTATAAGACTATTATAGTAACTGTGGTGAGGAGGGTCTTGTTTAAGGCACTACCCAGGTGGGTATGGAGAAGAGGAGGTATTGAAGTTGAGAGATATTTGGGACATAGCACTAATGGGTTAAATAGAAGAGATGGGAGGTTAGAGTGTCTTCCCGAAGCACCAAGGTTGCGGGTTCGATCCCTGGATCAGGGCACACCCAGGAAGCAACCAATGAGTGCACAACTAAGTAGAACATCAAATGAATGCTTCTCTCTGTCTCTCTTACTCTCTCTCTCTCTCTCTCTCTCCCTCTCTCTCCCTTTCTTCTGTCTCTCTAAAATCAATCAATGAAAAAAAAAAAGAAGAGATGAGAGGGAATAAGAGGTAGAGTCAAGGAGAAGCCTGCAACTTAAATGTCCGGGCCATGGGGGACAAAAACAAGAGGTGTCAGCTTTTGGCTATCTCTAACACAAGGGAGATTAGAGCAGCTGAGTCATCCGAGGCTGATTCAGTCTCTGACAGGAATCCTACCTGTTCATCTTTGAAACCAAGAATGAAATGGCTTTTGGCCTCTTAAAACCTTTGGAACAGTGCTGAATAGGTATGAATCAGGTTTCATAGGTAGAGCCCTCGGGTTTCCACATCAGGGTCTGGAGGCCACACACTTGCTTTTATTGTACCGAGGTACCCTTTTGATAGTGGCTTTCAGTCTTGTGTTTTTAATAACTCTGTCGTCATATGTATGTTTCACCTTGATAATGGTTATTATACTTAGCACTTTGCATCTTTTAAGAACTCAACAACATTGAATAATTAGTCTGCATAATACCCTGTGAGTTAATAGGTGGGGGGTATTGTCCCATTTTTCAGATGGGAAAACTCAGAGAGATACTAAATGACTTGCCCAAGACCACACCACTTCACAGGGACGGAACTGACTCTTGAATCTGCAGTTTCCTTTATCTTATCACACCCATACAAGTTGATGACCAGGTTTGCTATGTCGCTTCTTCAAAAATCTCAGCATTTAGTCCTAGAAAAGGGCAAGCAGGATACAGGGACGGGTGAGAGTGACCAAATGAGAGTGAAAGTGACCCTGCATACGGTGGGGACCCGGGGAGGGGGGGACGAGAGTAGCGATGTAACCGCTTCTCCACTCCCGTATATCCGAGGAGAGGGGGACCATATCCAGTGGCACGAGGACATCATTTCAGCTAAGTGTAAGGGCCTCTTGTATATCACAACAGAGCAACTTGAACACTCCGCACCACAGCAAGGAGACAGTTATTATAGAATTGTCTCTTTTTCCATTTGTATACGGTTATGCAGCGAGGAAAGAGAACTGACTTGGGAGCGAGGCACTCCTGAGTTGAGACCCCTCCCAGGAGGGAGCCGGGTGACACTGGGCCGAGGCTGGTCCTCCAGCGGTGCGGGAAGGATTAAGGCAGTGGTCAGCAAACTCATTAGTCAACAGAGCCAAATATCAACAGTACAACAATTGAAATTTCTTTTGAGAGCCAAATTTTTTAAACTTAAACTATATAGGTAGGTACATTCCCTATCGAGGTAGCGCCCGCACGTGGTATTTTGGGGAAGAGCCACACTCAAGGTGCCAAAGAGCCACATGTGGCTCGTGAGCTGCAGTTTGCCGACCAAGGGACTAGGGGGTTGAGAGTGCCAGGTGCCCAGAACGGAACTTGACAATTACTGCTTTACCAGTGGTGTCTGTTATTTTTATTCTCAAGGACAGGATATCATGCTGAAAGGGCCCTTTGGTTTAATTTTTTTTTTAGTTGAGTAACAGGACCAGGTAAATTCAGCTTGTGAGGAATTATTGTCTGTGAAAGAAACCAGTGATAAATTTTGATAGTGAGTCAACTAGATAGAGTCTGACCCCCTTACTCACTGACAAAAACAGAGGTCATTTCAGTGAAGCAGTCATCAGTGTGGGCCTTCCAAAACATCATAGTCATGTTACAGTAAACTTTTTATATTTGTTGCGTCACAGAGATTTATTGAAGTGATAAAAGTTATTATGGAAAACAGTGTGAGGTAACCATGGTAACAGTTATTTGATCTCACAGTAATTAGCTAAGCATTTGGTTGCACAATACTTTCACAATGCCTTCCTGGTTAGTTCATTAAACAAAATTAGCTTTTGTTTGAACTGCCTTCCTTCGGTGTCCTGAATTTGATTTTAGTTCAAAAGAATTGGAAAGTGTATTTTAAAACTACCTTTCCAACATACAGTTTATGGACATATCTGAGGTTGCAACTGGTTTTTATTTAATTCTCTTTTTATGCCATAGTCTGATGGTGATTCATCAGCTTATCCTCTGAAGTGTGTCTTCCAGTTGATAGAGTGGGCTCAGACAGGAAGGGCGAATTGGATATCAGTTTCTTAGTCCTGGCCCCGCACCAGCTCGGAATGCAGGCGGGGGTCAGCTGGTACCCCGCCATGACTGAGCTTCTGTACCTGGGAGAGTGGTTGCTGTCTTCTGTGTCAGAATCCAGAGGTCTCATGAATGGGATTCGGGAGAACATGACTCCCGATGGGACCCGGAACTAGTCAGGTTCCCAGGTCTTCTGCAGCACCCTACCATGCGCCTCTTCCTCGCTGTTCAGCATAACTCATACTGTGTTCAGGTGCCTCTCCTGGGGCAAGGTGGAATGTACTGCTGGTGACTCACCTCCATGATGATGTCATTCTCAGAGGGCTTCCAGAGCTCTTGAGACAAGGGCTCTCAAGCTGTGTTTAAGAAAGGCATATCTGGCCTGACTGGTGGTGGCACAGTGGATAGAGAGTTGGCCTGGGACACTGAGATCCCAGGTTCGAAATCTCAAGGTTCCCAACGTCAATGCGGGGTCACCGGCTTGAGCCGGTGGGAACCATGGGGTCACGGGATTGTCGACATGACCCCATGGTCGCTGGCTTGAGCAAGGGGTCACTGATTAGGCTGGAGCCCCTTCCCCGTAAAGGCACATATGAGAAGCAATCAGTGAACAACTAAAGTGCCATAACTATGAGTTGATACTTTTCATCTCTCTCCCTCAAAAAAAAGGCACACTTGCCCTGCACCCCACTCCCCACTCCCCTCCATTATACAGGGGAAGCTCAATCCCATACTGTTTGACAGATTGGAGCTCCTACATGCAAAGGAGAGCTTTGCACATTCAAGATTTCAGACAAGACAAATAAAGAAAATGAAACAAAAAGTTTTTACTTTTTTTTTTTCTTTTCATTTTCCAGAAGCGGGAAACGGGGAGGCAGTCAGACAGACTCCCGCATGCACCCGACCGGGATCCACCCGGCACGCCCACAGGGGGCGATGCTCTGCCCATCTGGGGCATTGCTCTGTTGTGACCAGAGCCATTCTAGCGCCTGGGGCAGAGGCCGAGGAGCCATCCCCAGCGCCCGGGCCATCTTTGCTCCAATGGAGCCTCGGCTGGGGGAGGGGAAGAGAGAGAGAGAGAGGAAGGAGAGGGGGAGGGGTGGAGAAGCAGATAGGCGCTTCTCCTATGTGCCCTGGTCGGGAATCGAACCCGGGACTCCCGCAGATCAGGCCGACGCTCTACCACTGAGCCAACCAGCCAGGGCCAAGTTTTGACTTATTGATGAAAAAATAGAGGAGGTCTAAAGTAAATTATCAAAACAAGATTTTTAAAAATTTAGTGACAGTTTTCTTGTATTCATTTTATTTTCATTCTTGTCAATGTAGTGATTTTAATTTTATTGATAGTTCACTCAATTTTTTAAAGGCTTTTAAAAGCTAGTTGCTTTCTGAGTTGTGTGTCAAGCTCTTTTTTTTTAGTTAGGCAACTCTTTAGAGCTGTCATATTTTCATCTCTATGCATATTTATGCAGAATTTGCTTAATTAGATTGACTTCCACGTGGGATGCATGCATCTTTCGTTTCACTGACTAAGGTTAGAATTCTCATGATAAAGATTCGTTTGTTCTTGATTGGTCTCAATTTTTTTTTTTTTTTTGGCTAATCTGAAGATAATTAAAAAATAACAACAATAGAATAATAGGTTACCCTAGGTAGCTTCAGCACTTGACTCATTCTTTTTTCCCATCTTCCCCATTTCCGCTTTTATCCTCAGCTGAAAAGGCCCCTAAAACTCTTCCTACCTGTCTTCTCTTCCACGTAATTCTTCCTTCTTCATAGAATAATGTCTTTTCTTTCGATCCATTTAGAAAAAAAAATTGATGTCCTTTGCTGCAGCTCTCATCACAGCTTCTGTGAAATGTTCCCCAGTTTCTCTTCCATCCTGTCCCCTGTTGCCTAACTCCCCCATGTCATCTGTACCTAATTTTGGAACCCACTTTTCATCATACATTAAAATTGGTTGAAAATGATCTCCCCCATGAGCTATGAACTCCACCAGCAGAGTACCGGTCGCCTCTCCCGTGGTACCCAGCATCTAAGGCCGTGTCTGTGGGCCACCAGCCAACCAGCGACTCGTCCCCCTCTCGGCATCCCCTGACCCCTAAGCTCCCACCATTTGTGTTTCTCTTTTGCTGCCAGGTCCAGCCACACTGGGCATGTACCCTTGAACTCCTCAGATTTCATACTCCATTCTGTAGGCCTACCAAATGGTCTGTGTATGGATTCTCAGTTATTTCAGGAAAGCAGGAGGGACAGTGCTATGTATTGGATACCCATTGTGTTTTAGGTGCTATGCAATGGTTTTCGTCATGCCCACAACTCAATGAGATGAATATTAATATCCACATTTCCCCCACACACACACACATTTTTTTCCCCAAGAGACACTAAGGTTCAGAAAGATTCAGTGGCACATGAAACTAGTAATTGAAAGAGCTGGAATTTGAACACCGGACTCTCTGCCTCCAAAATCCAGCCTCTCACTTTTTCCACTTCATTGGCTTCAGTGTGGTGACTCAGCCCAACATGAGTTCTGAGCTAAGCCATTTCATCAGAGCAGTCAGCACCAGCCTCTGTTCCTTTGATCTGCTGGCCATGTGCTGTGCACCCGTCAGCCAGAGGGCTGCCTCCCCTCTGGATTTCTGTTCTGCGCTAGTGCTCTAGGTCTCTGCTGAAGGAACGACAGATTCTTCCCGACTCACTTTCTACAAAGGCAGGCTGCTCAGTGTCATTTAGACAAAGAATGCTCAACCCATTACTCACGCCTCACTCCCCCCCTCCCCCCAGCCCTTCAGTGCCCAGGGCCAACACTGACAAACAGTGTGAGTTCATTCTCAATTCAGTCTTTCGGAAAGCCATAGCCCATTGATGAGAACGGAGATCGGAGAAAACCCTGTTTGCCCCTCTGCTCTAGCCCCTGTCTGTGACTGAGCAGCTTTCCCATTGTTCCCTGTGAGCACTACCACTCTAACAGTAAATATGAGTAACACCTAAAGCCTTCTTCCCAAAAAGCTGGACAACTCTTTTCTGGACACACCTTTTCTTGGCTTTTGCTAACACTAATTCTACTTGGCCCACTGTCTTCCTATCACTGTCTATGGAATAATTAATTAACCATCGAATCTTCTCATTTTATTGTGTCATGAAGGCAAACCCGAGTGTATTGTTCCTTAGTGAATCTACAGCGGCCAATAGAGTATCTGACACAAGGTAGAGGCTCTGAGCATTTCTATAACAGGAGAAGGACAGATGGACTTGGCCCAGGGAGCACACTGAGCCTGTGTCCTTTCGTTTCCTTCTCGTAACCCAGAGTAGTCAGTGTTGTTCCTGTTACAGATGAGCATGTGGAAGCTCACAGAGGTTTCCCTGCCTTTAAATGGCAGGACTGACCCGTCTTTCACAGACTTGCTCAGATGACGTCTCTTCTAGAAAGCCCATTATTATCCCTTCAGCCATGACCATGGATGGCACTGCACTACTCGGGGTACCATCCTCATAGATGACTGTGTAAGTGACGCCCCCCAGAGTTGTAGAGTTTGGTGGCCCTGTGGCAGCTGTATGTTTTGATGGTACCCAAGGTCTTTCTGACAATAGTTTTTACACTCTTCCTCCTAGAGGAAGTCCTGTTTCCCCTACTAGGTTATGAACACCCTGGGGGAGGGAAAGTGCCCTCTTCGTCTGTGTCCCCTGTTGGACAAAGTGGTTGTTGAATGGTCAGATGTCCTGTCTGTTCTCCTGAGCGCGGGTCTCGGTGACATGGGTTCCGCCAGCCTCCTCTCCCTCCCCCTGGGCTGCCCTCGCTCCCCCCCTCTGTGCGTTCCCTAGGCCTTTCCTGCCAGCTCCCGAGGAAGCCGTCGCTTCTCTGATGGCCTCTCTCTGGCTGTGACAGGGCCATCGTGGTCCTCATCAGGCACCAGGGACCCAATGACTGAAGCACATTGTACTTTTCAAGAACCTCCAAAATGTTGATCTCAAAAGAAAAATTATTGGCTCCAAAACACAGAGAAATGCAGGATCAAAAATAAATGTTAAGCAAACAAATACAAAACCAAATATTTTGTCATCTTCATTAAATGTTAAATTTAGCAATGATTACTGAGACATCATAGCAAACTACAAATTATAATGAGTAACCGGGAGCCAAACAAGTTCAAAAACAAAAATACAAAAATTCTTTCAAAAATGTGGTGGCCATAAAATGATTCTTAATGTGGGTTCTGAATACAGCTTTTAACATGTTTGATGTGACGTTGGAGAGGGGCCCTCCCGAAAAGAAGCCTACTAGAGATCTTAAAAATAAGTTGCGTGGCCACAATGCCATTTTAACTGATTGTAATTAAACGATCGTGGTCTCTGTTGTTATGGAGGGGAGGAAGCATGGATATGTCGCTGTCTTTTTTTAAATTTAATTTAACTGATAAGAAGAAAGTTAAGGGAATTCTCCCCACGTACGCAGAAGGGGCGCACACATTGCTGCCGATATTAAGGCATCTTTGGGGCCCTCCGGTGGTCCCATTAGGGCCTCCTACGCTCTGCCCTGCCCTGTCTGGTTCCTTCCCAGGGTAGGAAGTTGGGGGTGACACGGAAGCCCTGAGGGCAGGATGCTGGAGCAAATGAAGCAGAGGGGTGCCGTGGCAGCCCCGGGAGCGCTCACACTGTTTGCTTTGCCAGCTCGCCCGAACTGACCCCTGTCACATTCGGGGTGACAGAGTGCCGAACCACTGTTGTAGGAGCTGGTTACGCAGTGACCACGTGGACAGTTTGGTGGAGGCGTTTACTTCGCCATGAGTATTGAATAATTACGAGGTAGAGTTTTGGGATGCTTTTGCCTCAAACCGAAGGTTCCCCCTCCCTTGTATGTTCTTTGTTCTTTTGTTTTTCACCCTGTAATTTAAATTGCAGTCCCAGAAGCGAATATTAGCTTTAACCTGTTCAAAAACTGCCAGCGACCTTCATAGCTTTTACTAGCTGTGTGTAATGTTGGTGTGTGGTTGCTACTAAAGGTTCATGCCTAATATTGTCCCCCTACTAACCATCTAGCAAGTTCAACTCAAACTGAGAACCAGGATGGGGTGGGGATGGAGGCAGTCGGCAAGAGGTCAGAACCACAGTCAGAGGTGGAAATGTAAAGCATATAGTACCCTGTGCATTTGTAGAGTGATCAGAGGGTATCAATCAACCAGAACCACTGCAGAGGGAGAGGGAATTGAGGGGGTGGGGCAGCTTTTTTTTTAATAAGTGGATTCATGTGATCTACTATCTCCAAAAGTTTAGCCTTGCCAGTTTAAATATGGAGGTATTTTTCAAAAGAGATCATCAAAAATGACATTCCACTCTTATTACAAAGCTATTTTGGGGGTAAATATTTTGATAGATGTGGTTGGGTGCACCTGGGAGCCGAGAGAGCCACGGGAGCCCCAGGCAGTTAGCACAGATGGAGCATAAGATATATCCGGGCTGTTTTTTACCCCCATATGTTTAGCAAATGGTTGATCTGTGGCAGCCGGGGACGTTAACGTTTTCTGTGCCACTGTCGGAAGAGTAGCTTCCTCGGGGAAACATGGCCTCGTTATTTAAGGATGGTGATGACCATGCTAAAACTTATTTCACAGATAAATTTGTAACGGAGTGTGTTATGATACAAGCATTGTGTTAAGTCAGATTACTAATTAGAATCAAATCAGACTGGAGTAATTAAGTCTGCTTAAACTTGTTTACAACATATTTATGGTGAGGGCATTTCACTTACTGGTCATAAGGCATCTTTCTGATGCATTAAGCTGAGAAGATTGCTACTTTAATTTTTCTCTTTTTTTTTGAAACTAAGAGTTGAAACACTAAGCAGATTTAAGTTATAACGTATCATTTATTAAAATAATCAGGTACACCATCCAGCTTTATTGTTAAGAAGGAAGCATGCACGTTTAAAACAGCAGCTTCTTGGCGTGTTTGCTGGCCTTCTCTGTAGTTAGGTTTCGTTATGTGACATTTTAAAATTGTTAACACCCTTTTTCAGCCTTAAAAAGTTCGTCCTTCTGAAGGTGGCATTGTTGATTAGCAGAAAAATGTCATGAACGCAGTGCAGTCTGTTGCACTGTCCACCAGTGAGCAGAAGTGGCTTGAACTATATGTCAATGAGCATGTATTTTGTCCTTCGTTGTTTTCTTGATGGAGTCCAAGCTCCTCGAGGGCACACACCATCCTTCTGACCTCATGTCGTGGTTGTTGAGTTAATGCTGAAGGACTCTTTGCTAAGAAAACGGGTGTTTTTTTATTTATTTTTTATTTTTATTCATTTTAGAGAGGAGAGAGAGAGAGAAAGGGGGGAGGAGCAGGAAGCATCAACTCCCATATGTGCCTTGACCAGACAAGTGCAGGGTTTTGAACCGGAGATCTCAGCGTTCCAGGTCATCGCTTTATCCACAACAACGGTTTTCTTTAACACCCCAAAAGCTGTCAGCAAATGGTAAAGGTGACTTTTTTGAAGAACACATCACGGTGTCTTTATTAGCAACCCAAAGCAGGAACATGGGTAATGTGACCTAGTTAAAGAGCGACACTCCCTACAGCCACCTTTGCTGGAAACTGGTTCATTGTAAACTTCGTCTTGTGTTCCTACGGGAGATAAACAGGCCCAAATATTCCCTCAGAGAGAGCCTGCAGAGATTCAGCAACTGAATTTGGTTTTCCTAGGCTATTTCTAAACTGATGAAATGTCCTTTTAAAACCATTTACCTAAAATGTTCTATGATTGCAACATCTGCTCAGCCTATTATGGCCTTTCATTAAACAGTTTTATTGTTCTGTGTGCAAACTGCTTATTTGAAGCAATAAAGCTGATTTGACTGCAGACTTTCTAACAAGCAGGAGTTTTATTAACAGTAAAAGAAACTGCATACTCCCTATCATCATACATAGTACTAAAATAAAATAAATCCTGTTCAGAAATGAGCCTATTAACTTCATTTTTTTTAAAAAAAAAATCTCTATTTGAAGTCTAGCTGAAATAATATAAAATGATACCAAATGTGTAATTCTAGCAATGCCTTTGATCCCTTATATGTTTTTTAGTTTTTGTCTGGGACCCAGACAGGAGAAAGCCGTTAAATGTGTATAGATTTTTTATTTAAGGAAGAGAAACTTCAATAGCAATTCACTGACTAATTGAAGAAATATTTTTATTATGCTATAAAATCCAAAATTTAGTAAGGGAAATCTGTTTTATACTGGTGTCATTCATCTGGAGCCATATCTGGGTTGAATAAACCTACTTAATTTAGTAATTTAAGATTTTCTCAAATGGATGCTTGCCTCCCCGCAGACCTCCCGTCCCCGAGTAGAAGCACAGCTGCCCCAACCACAGAACTCTCAGGAAGAAAGTCCTGCCCACCTGCCCAGAAGGGGTCCATGAATGCAGATGTCAACTTTTTGCCTACAACTCCTGTGACAATTATAAACAGATTAGGATGGCTTTACAAAAGATTGAGGGATTTTTTGCGAATGACAGCCTTTTTTCCTTAAAACATGTGGGTGAGATCCAGTTAGCCATTTGCCCAAAGCATACAGAGCACTACAACCAGCAGCCCGGGTCATTGGACCCGGAGCCAGGGAAGAGGTCATGGCCCCCTGGGGCATTCTTGTGGTGGTGCTGTAATGCTGGAGCCTAGATTCTGAGACTGCTAAGCAGTGTTGAGAGCGAGCTGTCGGTTCATTTTGTCACCCGAGGCAAAAAAAGAAAGCTTCACTGCTGGAAGACTGAGATGTCGGTGTCCTGCATAGCAGGCTGTCAGGTTCACCGTTGGACGCGCTGAGATGGGGAGTCAGGGGTCTTAGAAGGCTCTGGTCCTCGTTCGCATAGCTTCCCCCTGCTCGCTAGCTTGCAGCTTGCAAACTCAGCCCTGCAGGGGCCACGGAGGAAAGGAAGTGGGCAAAACTGGTTCAGCCAAAATCGTTGTGCTGGAGAGCAGGTGCCTGTCTGGTACCGCATCTTCTAGTTTTCCTTAGAGAAATGGAAACTTTGGCTTTTTCAATGAAATGTCTTCATTTTTATATACAGGGGGTCCTCGGGTTACAACAGTCTCGACATACGACATTTTGAGTTTATGATGCTCACTCCTATAAAAACTTTAAAAAATTGAGACATGAGTGCTCCTGCTTATGTCGTTAGCATCATACTTACAGACAACATGGTACTTATAGACTGCGTGGTACTTATAGGTTATGGTACTTACAGACTGCATGGTACTTACAGACCGTGGTACTTACAGACTTCATGGTACTTACAGACCATGGTACTTACAGGCTGCGTGGTACTTACAGACTGTGGTACTTACAGACTGCGTGGTACTTACAGACTCGTTTGGTTGCACGCAGTGGAAGAATACACAGTACAGTGTGCAGTACAGTATATTTATGTCCTTTTAATTTTTCTGTGCTTAGTTGTGTTTTCATGTTCTAGATTATGATTTTACAACTGTGTTAGAATAGGTAAGTGACTTAGACTAGGGTGTGTTTCAATTTACACCAAAATTCAGGTTACATCACTGTCTTAGGAACAGAACAATGTCGTAACCTTAGGACCCCCCCGTACTGGCTATTGGTTGAAAATGTAAGAGCCATGTGGAGTGGAGCAAAAACTGTCTGCAGGCTACAAGTGGTTGGTGGATGTATGTTTACCTCCACCCCACTGGTTCCCTTGATTTTAAGAGTCACAACTTATACTTTTGATTTCCGGCTTTGTTGCCTAGTTGTAACACAAAGGTGTAACCCTGAGAAAATCAGTACCTCAGCCCACCTCAGTGCAGACCCCGTCATTCCCACTGAGTTCCGTTCAGCACACAACTGCTGTGCGCTGTGTGTACCTCACTGTGCTTGGGCACAGGGCTGTGCAGTACAGCTGCGCCCTCGGTGTCTGCATTGTGCATGAGCAGCGTGCCCTACACCGGTGGCCTGTGCTGCACTTGACTTGGAGCTCCAGTGTAGAGCCGTATTAGGCAGCCCTGGGCTCTTCCTGAAAATACTGTCACCTAAACTGTGGATGGAAACTGTGATGGTTTCCATCATAGTTATGCTATGCTATTGTAAGAAGGCCATCTAGCATAATTGTTGTCTAGCAAGTCTTAAAGCAGACTGCCTGATTTAGAATCCTGATGGTGCTTCTTAACAGGTGTCTGACCTTGGACATATTGAGTAACCCCTCTGGTCTCACGTTCCACATCTGTAAATGGGAATACTAATAATAGCTGCATCCTTGAGTTATTCGGGTGATGAAATGAGACAACCTCCTATATAGAGCTGTTGGCATCGTGCCTGACTCAGTAAACCCATAGCAATTATTAACCACCGCTGCTTCTGTCGTTTTAAAGGGCTGAACTTGGAATCAAGAGAACTGGGTTTAGGCACCCCTTCTAATTCTCTTAGTAGCTGTGACCAGCAGGAAATTGCTTAATTAACCTCTGTGAATATCAGTAAGATAGGACAATATGAAAGTACTGCTTACTGGTGGGGAGGGCCCGTGGCTTTCGAGACACAGCACTGTCAACGTGGAGACTGCAGGAGAACCCAACATGGGGCCTTGATTCGGCCGAGCTTGCCCCTCTCTCAGTTTCAACGCAGGCGCCCTGATCCACAATACAACACTGGAATGTTACTGGCTTCAAACTCACTAAAGTAAAAATTTTACTTTTGGGTCCTCCTCCTTTGTTAAAAATATACCCCCTAAATGTAGGATATTTTCTCACCTCTCACTGCTCCTTGTCAACTTTTGTTCAAGGAGTCCAAACTGGCTAAGAATCCAGCATGACACGCAGGTGCTGAGCTGCGGCGGTCAGCCGTGCCATGGTGTGAGCGACGGCAGCCGAGGCGGCTGGGAGCCATCGGTCCTTGTTTCGAGCAGAGGAAGCGGAGCTGGAGAGTTTTCGCCCCCATACAGGACTGTCGAACCATGATCTTCGTGCCGCCCCTAGATACTTAGCTTCGGTTGTTTCTGGGATTCTCAGCCGTCTCTGACTTGTCACATTTTTGGAGGCCTATCATTCAAGTTTGCTTCAGTTACCTTTAAATCTCTTGGGGGAAATGACGTCGTGGATTTGGAAACATTTTACAGAGTTTCTACCCTGGATCAGGCAACATTACTTGAATCTGAATCTAAGGAAAGGCCTTTTGGGCATCGCTTTATCCTGTGATCATACTAGAATAACTACTAACAACAACAACAGCAGCAAAAATGTAGTGCCACAGTCCAGGGAGAACTTTATTTACTTGTTTTGTGGGGGAAAATGACTTAATAAAACCAAATGAAAATAGATTGATCACAGCAGTGAAAACCCTGTTCCCATCTTGGATCTCGTGGAAAGGGTGCTAATTTGTACATGTTCTTTTTATAGCTAATGCACTAATTGCCTCCAAGACAACACCTGTGTGATTTATTTTTAAAAATCTTACTAAAATCTTCCTCTCGGTGAGATTCTAGGAAAGAATAGCGACAGCTGTCCCCACATCTGCTTGAGTGATGCATTGTGAAAAAGATTCTAAATATAGCTGAACTGAGTCAAGCATACTTCCATGCTGTACGTGTCAAAGTGTCAGTGGAACACATTTAGGAAAATCACCTCAAACTTAAATGATTCCAGTGCCTAGTTTGCTCTGGAAAGCAACAAATATTTACCTTGGGCAATTTTTGTTAACAAACGATATATAACGCTCCCTTCCCACTTGCCAAATGGAGAGAAAGGTGATTTCAGAGTGTAGAGGAGTAAAAAATAAGTCACATCGCACAAGAAGGTGGCTTTTTGCAAGGATATCCTCATCACATTCACTAGCTCAGGGATGCCTTCTTTCCATTTTTCTATCTTGAATTTCCTATCGCCTGAGTTAGCAGATTTCGACATCCATCCCTCCTTCCCTCTTTTTTTCTCTCCCTCCCTTTCTTTTTTCTTTTTTAAGTACCTGCTCAGTGCCATGTACTTTATTATACCCCAGGGATCCAGATAAAAATAGATACAATTTGGCCCTGGCCTGTTGGCTCAGTGGTAGAGCGTCGGCCTGGCGTGCAGGAGTCCCGGGTTCGATTCCTGGCCAGGGCACACAGGAGAAGTGCCCATCTGCTTCTCCACCCCTCCCCCTCTCCTTCCTCTTTGTCTCTCTCTTTCCTTCCTGCAGCCAAGGCTCCATTGGAGCAGGGTTGGCCCGGGAGCTGAGGATGGCTCTGTGGCCTCTGCCTCAGGTGCTAGAATGGCTCTGGTTGCAACAGAGCAACACCCCAGATGGGCAGAGCATCGCGCCCTGGTGGGCATGCCGGGTGGATGCGGGAGTCTGTCTGACTGCCTCCCGTTTCCAACTTCAGAAAAAAAAAATAGATACAATTTTTACTCTGACAGAGTTTTGAAGTTTAAGTGACATAATAGATTTTATTCTTCAAACATGTATGTTTAGATAACAGTGCACCTAAAAAGCTCTTAGTGTCAATAAGTAACAGCTATATGGAAAAATGATACAAGGTTCTGTGAAGCCTATAGCAGAAGCCCGAATATAATAGCTCCTTTTTCTGAGCACTTACAGTATGCCAGGAATTTCACACACATGCACACACACACATACCGCATTGTTGTGTTTAAACATGACAGCATTCTAAGGTTTGAGGTTGTTACCCTAGTTTACAGATGAGAAAACTAAAGCTCATTGGCATTGAATTGCTCAAAGGGTCATGACTAGTGGTGACTGAGTCAGGACTCAAACTCAGGTTTGTCTTTTTTTTTTAATTGCTTTTTAGAGAGAGAGGAAAAGACAGAGACAGAAATATCATGAGTTGCTTCACTTATTCATGCTGTCATCGGTTGATTCTGATATGTGCCCTGACCAAGGATTGAACTAGCAACTCAGCGTGTCAGGACAGTGCTGTGCCCAGCCGAGCTCCCCAGCAAGGGGCTCAGGTTTGCCTTAACTGCAAATGGAGTTCTTAACTATTAGGTTGTACGTTGGACTCTTATTTGCACAGTCTCCATTGCCTGTTGTGCACAGTCCCCCCAGGGACTGTGCCACTGGCCGAGCTTGTTGCCCCATCCCCCAGTGCCTGGGTAACTAATTTGTACTCATCCCTGGCTCCTTAGGCTCACAAGTCCACCGCAAAATTGAAAGGAGTTAATCATCAGTGAAAGCTGACGGTCTTTGCTTTAACACTTTCCTTTGTGTTGATATGTCTTCACAATGGTAACAGCAAAAACTGTTCAAGGAGCAATCTCTTCCAGATTTGCCCAATTTTCCGAGACATTAAACAACATCTTTTTATGTGCACCTACAGCATATATTTGCATAGAGCATTGTATTTTACAAAGCACTTCCATGCCTGTGAACATGTTTTGCCATCTGGGTTGTAGCATCGCTTCCCTCCATTGTATAGATCAGTGGTAGTCAACCTGGTCCCTACCGCCCACTAGTAGGCGTTCCAGCTTTTATGGTGGGCAGTAGCGGAGCAACCGAAGTATAAATAAAAAGATATATTTAACTATAGTAAGTTGTTTATTAAGATTCATTCTGCCAAACTCAGTGAAAATCCGACAGAAAGTACTTGGTAAGTAATTATTATTATATGCTTTAACTTGCTGTAACTCTGCTTTATAAATTTTATAAAGTAAAGTTACTTTCCTACTTTATAAATCACCATTACTGTGGAACCAGTGGGCGGTTAGAAAATTTTACTACTAACAGAGATACAAAAGTGGGCGGTAGGTATAAAAAGGTTGACTACCCCTGGTATAGATGAAGAAACTGAGGCTGAGAGCAAAGTAATTGCCCAAAGCCAATGGTTAATTTCAAGCAAAGCTGTGACTGAAACCCAGATGTAACTCCTTTGCTACCTAAGAAAATCAGGTTTGTGTATTGCCTGTAATCCACTGGGCTGGGAGGTGTTCTCCGTGTGTATTCCGTGTATTCCGTGTTCTCCCAGGGCTGCCGGGGACGCTGATGGGGGTGAGCTTGTCTCATCTCATCACCTGTGTGCTCCTTTATAGGGTTGTACCCAGCATGTAAGAAGCCTCAGAGAATAGGGTCCAGAATTTGTGCTCCATGCCCTGTGTCGGTTACGTGCCTGCTACTGCTGCTTTGCACAGATGCCGGGCCTTGAGACATGAATTGCTTCAGAGATAAAAGCTGCCATTTGTTCACTTGGAGTATGTAATTAGGACAGGTTTTTCCTCCAAGACCTTTTTCTTCAGCTTTGTCTTCTTCCTGACACCATTAGTCTCCATCCCTGCCCCTTTCCTCTCAGCCTGGAAACCCACTCCTGTCTTTTTGTCTTTCCCTTTCAAGTGATTGATAAGTGAGAGAGAGAGAGGGAGACCGAGGAGGTCTTGCATCTAGCAGATGTCCTTTCTCTCGCTTCCCCTTCTCAAGCTCCTTAAGACTGGTCTGAATACCCAGGGACCACTTCCTCTCCCCCATCCCTCCGGCCCCAGGGCAACCTGGTCTCGCCAGCAATCCAGTGACACCTCTCTGGGAAATGCCTCCAGCAACCTGCAGTCCCTATCTAACTGGGTCTCTTTGCTTTACTGAAAATTATTTTTACTTAATCCTCCTAGAAACTCATTGCTCCCTCCTTCATCTCCTCTGTGACCTTTCTGATCCCCTGCCCACACCTAAAATAGGATTTTTTTAGGATTCTGCTTCTGGCCAGCTGCCCTCCTTCGTACGGACCATCCCTTGTGTCATTTCAATTGTGATCATGGCTTCCGAACCCACCCCTGCTTTGTGCTGCTGAGCAAGACCCCTGCCATCATCTTGTCCTTAATTCTCCTCTTTCCACTTGGATGTGGGGCCCTGCAGCTTCAACGTCGGCATGACCTTCCTTTCTCCCAAATCAGCCGTGCTCTCTGCGGTCCCCACCTCGGTGGTGGGTCACCCACTCGGACCCCAAACCTGCAGTCGGTGGTGACAGACCGGCGTCCTCCTTCCGTCCCAGTCAGCACAGTTCAGTTATTTCGCTCCTAGATATTTCTCGGGGCTCTCTCCCCATGCCCTGGCCCCTTTTCCCTCGCCATTGCCTTTGTTTTTATTATTTGCTTTTATTTTTCAATTACAGTTGACATTCAATAGTGTATGTTTCATGTAACTTACAGAGTGACACCCCCCCCCATCAGTTCAGTCCCAACGGGCACCACAGTTCTTATAGTGTTCTGCCTGGTGGTCGTCTTTCTGTTCCTCCCTGGTCCTGAGTCACTTCTCTCGCTGTTGCTATTGTTGCTAAGCTGGCTAGTGTGTTCTTATTTACTCTTAAAGATTCTTTTCAGGCTTTTTTGCCCCTTTACTTCCACGTGTGTGTTTTACTTAACGCTCTCCAGACACCGTGTCTCTGTCCTCCCGCTGGGCTGAGCGTCTTCAGGACAGGTTCTGTTTCCCAGGCTCACTCTTCTTTGTGCTCCCAGGACCCACAGCAGTACGTACAGCCTCCTAAATCCTCCATGATAGTTGTTGAGCTGAATCTCACTGTCTTTCTCTAGAGTAATCAGAACACATGGAGCACTGAGGACCGCAGCTCTGGTGGAAAATACGGGCGATTTGGCAGAGCATCTTGTTGGTGCAGCTGCCCCAGGACTCTTGCAGGTTAACATGTGACCCGCCCTGAGCGTCTTTGCCTTGTCCGTGAGCGCCGCGTGCTCCTTCCTCTTAGCAAACCTGCCTCTGCCTCTGCTCTGAGGCTGCCGACCTCCAGCTTAGTCTTGGACTCGGCTCAGAGGCCCAGCTCAGGACGGATTAGATGCCTCTCCTCCATGCGGGTATCTCTAGCGTGGCACCTAGCAGAGGGCATTATGGTTTCTTGTTTCCTTGTCTGTCTTTCCCAGTGAACTGTGAGCTGATTTAGGACAGAGCTTACTCTCCTTACATTCAGTGCCTGGCCTATCTCATGAATAATGAAAAGAACACGCTTTAAAAGTAGCAGATGTTTGTGGGTGTGCTAATATTGAAATCTCTAGAGTATATCCTGCCCTCAACCCCCCTCCCCCAAATATAAAGCTTAAGTTTCTTTTCTTGATAGGACCTTAAACCATGTCCTTTAGGTGTGTTCAGATTCTGGTGTCGCCAGTTAACAGTTGTTAATCAGGCTAGCTGATCAACTACTGAGCTGAAATCAAAGCATTCATTATCAAAGCCTTTTTGTTTATGAGTACAAATACACCATTGATGTTCATAAGAAGAATTATTTTCTCCCCTGAATGTTAACTAGCCACAGAAGCTGGAGTACACATGTGATAGTGTTTTTCACAGGAGTTTAAAGAATGTTTGAGCTTTGATGTTCTGCCTTTGAATGGAAATGGGGCTGCATTAAAAAGTCACCAGTGAGGAGAATAGGAAGCTTCAAGGCGAGCACCTGAGAAACATTGTTAGAATTCCTAAGTATTCAAATCCAACAGAGGCATTGTTTATAACATAAGAGAAAAGGCTACATTTTTTTTTTTGGTAGTAAACCATGCCTTATTCTATGAAGGTGAATGAGATTAAATAGAATCTGTTAATATTTCATACTAAATAGAAATCTCTCAGTTAAAACATGGTCAAAATCAGAAGAAACTAACACAAGATGGGCTTAGCAATAACAACAAACAGCTGTAAAGAAGTAGGGGTGTCTCATAGGAAAAGGGACTAGAACTGGAATGTAAAGTGGGCTCTTTAGGTCTTCCTCAGTCTATAAATTCTCTCATCTCTACCTCTTCCCATGACTTGCTTCTTTCTTCTCTCTCTGACTAGCTTTCTCAGTATCACTGGCCACCTGGCAGAGGACAGCTACCACACAGCTCTCTAGGTTATAGATCCTCTTTCAACTCGACTAATGAGCTCAGACTGAATTAGAATCTCGGTTCCAATTCCAGCCTCTCAGAAGAGAGAAGTTGGTTGATACGGCATAGGTCAAAAAAGTCTACTACTGTAATCCAAGCGACTGTGGTCAAGGGGACAGAGCCATGTGAAACAAATACTGTCACTTTGAAACCCATATGAAAACAAGAGGCAGTTCTCAGATAGGATGGGCCATTATGAGATGGATAGACAAGCCCTACTACTACCAAGAAACAAGGAAACATGAAAGGATAAGTACTCGTAGTAGCACTCATCCTAGTATATGTTATTCACAGGCTTTTTGACTGTTTCTGCCATGGAACTGTGCACCTTGAGGCCAGGTACCGTATCTCAATTATGTTGAATTCTGGTGTTCCGGGAACAGTGCCTGACTGTAGGCACTCAGTGAGTATTTATTGGATGAACAAAAACAGGTATGAGCTGCCTTCATGGGAATTACATTCTGGCAATGAAATCAGGTAATAAACGAACAAGCAAACAAAAAACTGTACTTGTAGTGAACCCTAAGACCCTGAAAGAAGGGGAGAGAGGAAGAAGGAGTTACCAAGCAAGAATAGAAACTTTCAGAAGGTTGTTGGTGGTGTTAAAACCCAGCATAGCTGTACGGACTTTGGCTGGAGACAGTAATCATAAACTATTTCATTTACATTTCCTTGCATTTGTAACTTTTTAATTTTAAAAATGTGTATACATTAAATACATGGGTTACTCAAAGATTGCTCATAAAGAACTATACAAAAATTATAAATAAATGTCATCAGTGTTTGCTGAGGGCTTTTAATTTTTACATGACAGTTTTAAATTGGTCAACTATTCGGAGCTTGATGCAATTATAAAAATTCCCTGAGATGGTGAATGATTAATTAAGTGCACACGAAGAGATATACTTTGGCCCACTCCGCAAAGAGATCTGTATTCAGATTACAAATAACACAATGCAACAGACATGTCCTTTCAGGAGGACTTGGGCAAGATCAGATGATCCAGCTGGGTGTTTGTGGGGATGACTGAAAGATTGCATCCCGTGATTGTGGTGATGGCAGAAAACACTGAGCAGAAGGGGTCTGTGAAATAAGTCTTATCAGCATACTTGTCGCCAGTATCTGCCAGAGAAAGAACTACACTGGAAGCAAGCCCGATCCGCTAAACAGTAATTAACAAAGCTTTACCTAGCTGTGTTCATTAGAGGAACTAACACTGCTTCTGTATAAACAACTGCAGAACCCCAGTGGCTTATTACTACGTATTTTTCCCTCTGTAAAGTTCAGTGCAGATTGAGAGAGCCGGGGCAGTCTGACCCAGAGCTATGCAAGGACCAGGCTCCTTCCATCTTGTGGCTCTGCCCTCCTGAGTCCCCTCCGTCCAAGCTGGTCCATGGGGAAAGAGTGAGGTTGGGCCAGGTTCAGACCAGGAATGCACATCACTTCCACTCACACTTGATTGGCCAGGACTGAGTCATGTGTACCACACCTACCTACAGGGAAAGCTAGAAAAGTGGATAGTTAGCAACCCAGGTGGAAGAGGAGAATGTTAATATTGGTGAATATTCTGTGTCTGCCACACTAGCAATATGTAGATTGGAGAAGGTATGGAAAGGGAAATAGTGCCAAAAGCACTTTGTATTGTCTGTTTGTTTTTGTTTTTTTTATTATTATTATTATTCATTTTAGAAAGGAGAGAGAGAGGGAGAGGAGAGAAGGGGGGAGGAGCAGGAAGCATCAACTCCCATATGTGCCTTGACTAGGCAAGCTCAGGGTTTCGAACTGGCGACCTCAGCATTTCCAGGTCGATGCTTTATCTACTGCGCCACCACAGGTCAGGCCTTTTTTTGTTTGTTTGTTTTATTCATTTTAGAAAGGAGAGAGAGAGGGAGAGGAGAGAAGGGGGACTTTGTATTGTCAAAAGAATTTTGTTGAGAGAATTCACACAAGCTATTTTTTACAAAAAATAAAACAAACAGAAACACCACCTTTAGTCCGGAATAGCATTTCCCAACCAGGAATTTAGAGAAGAGTGTAATTCCATAGTTTGACTTTGACCTGCCCCAGTGGGCCCGGCTTGTATCCAACACCATATGTTCCTCTCTGTGGTAATGATAGCTGTGCCCGAGTTCTCTTTCCGAGATTCTGCACATTTAAGTTCTACTCCAGTGCTAGCTTACACAGTTGGGCACGTGCTGTGTTCCAGGCACCCTTCTAGGTAATCTGTGTTCCACAGAAATCCCATGCCCGTGTCTGTTGTTCTCATGTTACAAACGGTGCAGCTGAGGTATGCAGATGTCAAGTAACTTGCACCAACGTTAAATGGCAGTAATAAGTAGCAGAGCTCGAATTTAAACCCAGGCTGACTGGCTACAAAGCTCATCCTCTTGAACATCCAGCTGCAATATAGGAAAAAGCAAAGCAAACAACAGAAACCACAATAGACTGCCTGGGATTTCCTGACATTAATATCAGAGAAGCAGAGTGTCTATTCTGTTCGTGCACTTTGGAAGTAACCCCTGTCCAGGAAGTTTCAGATTTTATCAAGGGAGATGCACACCAGGCAGTTGAAGGGCATGACTTGTATGGTTATGACCAGGGCTTTTAATATTTGAGGGACTGAGCTGCATGTCAGATGCCCCGGATTTAGTTTGGTAAATCGCTGTGATTGTTCTAATCAGCTTTCCTCTAACACAGCAAAAGAGTCTTGGTTTGATTTTTGGTTTGATTTTTATTTGTGGATCCCAGTTGGTTATTTTTTTAAATATATTTGAAATATATTGAATTCATTGATAACTGAGCATCTACTACTATGTGGAAAGGTCCATGCTGATGAATGTAATAATACAAACAGGAGAAAACCTTAATCCTCAACAATACTGACTAATAGAAGTAGCAGGATTGCCTTAAACATTAGTGAGGTCGCTAAAACTTTTGAAAGCCATTCTTTAGGTGCTGACCTCTTAGCTGATAGGTGACTCACCAGGTGTTGTGAGAGACAGTGGCATTAGAATCCTTAAAGAAACAAATCTTGCTGGTGTTGGTCGACCATATTTCTTTCTAGCTGATGTGCTAATATGCCTTTTTATAACAGCTAAGAGATATAATTCACAATTGACCCACTTAAACTGTACAATGAGGTGGTTTTTAGTATATTCCCAAATTCCCTATTTTCAAAAAGAAAGCCTATGTCCGTTAGTATTCCCTTTCCATTTTACTCCAAAGAGCCCCCCACCCCCCAGCTCTAGACAACCACTAATCTACTTTCTATCTCTATAGATTTGCCTGTTCTGGACATTTCTTATAAATGCGCATATGCAGCCTTTTGTGACTGGCTTCTTTCACTTAGCGTCATGCTTTCAAGATTCATCTATGTTGTAGCATGTATCAGAACTTCATTCTTTTTAGTGCTAAACAATATTCCATCATGTGGTTCTACTACGTTTTATTTATTCATTCGTTAGCTGATGGTCGTTGAGTTGTGTCTTCTTTTGGCTGTTGAGAGTAATGCTGCTATCAACATTCGTGTACAAGTGGGCATATGTTTTCATTTTGATTTCTTGTGGTATTTGTCTGGGAGTGCAATTGCTGGGTCCTATGGTAACTCTATGTTTATCCTTTTTAGGAACTGCCAGACTGTTTTCCAAAGTGACAGCGCCATTTTACATTCCCAGCAGCAGTGTGTGAGGGTTCCAATTTCTCCACGTCCTCACCAACACTTGTTATTATCTGTCTCTTTGATTGTAGCATCCTAGTGGGTGTGAAATGGTATCTCATTGTTTTGATGTGCATTTCCCTGATGAATTGATGCTGTGATATTTATTTTTCCAACTTAAGTCAAAAGCTTCAATCTGATACTTTCTTGTATGCATAATGGAAACTGTCTTACATTACAGGATTGATTACTTTCTAAAACAAAACCATAATTCTATTCAAGTCAAATGTCACTTATGGTGTTGGAATTATACCTGAAACTCTACAAAGAAAAAGGGGGTGGAGTTAAGATTATGCACTCATCTGGGAAATTTGTTCTGCAGTATGAATTCATTGATAGTGTTCCAAGGCCTTTATCTAAGGTACTCAAGTACTATTATGTGACATTTACCAGATAATCCACATAGCACTTTGATGAAATCCACAGTGTGATGTCATCTAGTAAACACTTGAAAGTGGAGATGCATGTCTCTTCTAGTTTTATCAGTCAAGATTAGCAGTGGTTCACAGCACAGTGAACTTTTTCTCCTCCGCTACCCATCAGTCTGTGTCTCACTGTGGGCCAATAATCTGTCACCTGAACCCACTTAAAATAGGTTGGACTTTCTTGAATGCTGTTTGGCTGCGATGACATCGCGTTTGGCTACAGAAGAAGGGAAAGCACCTTTTTATGACTTTGGTTTGCCTCCATATTCCTTGTTCCTGGTACAAGCACTGTGATTTTTAGCCCTGGGCTTACACGCCTTAGACTTGAGTGTGTACCTCGTGTACCTTGCATCTCTTCACTTTGTGGGAGCTCCTAGTGTGGTGGTTTTTGTGTGTCTGTCCGAGAAAGGGAAGACGTGGGGCTCAGAAGACGTCAGAGGCGCGCTCCCTTCTGGGGGCCCACCCGCACCTCTCCCTCCCCCTTCTCCTCCGCTTCCTCTTCCCCCGCCCCCAGACACACAGTCCTTGCCCCTCTCTTGCTCCTAAGCTCTAAGGGACCCCACAAGACTTGCACCCAGGGGAGCAGTGGGCAGCGGCAGATCGTCCCGGGCTCACCCCCTGAACCTGTCTCCACGGGTCCATTTCTCTTAACTTAGAAAGAAGAAAAAGAAGAAAGTGTCAGCGTTCCACCATCTTCATTTCTCCAGCTAGCAGATGTGTATAAAGAGCCTCCACAAAAGCCATTTGGTAAGAAAATACACCACCAAAGTTGGTCAGAATTCAGAGGGTGCTTTCTTCAGAAAAGGCCTCAGTATCTCTCAGAAAGCACCCCTAAGGAGGAAACCCTGAAGGTAGACTGCGCAGCCTCCCTGACCTGCGGAGAGAAGACCGCCCAGATCTAGGCTGTCCTCTCTAGGCTCTGGCACCCCCGTCTGCAGTCCCCACTGCTCGGGGACAGTCTGGGAGGGACAGTGGGGGGGGGAGGGGGGAGAAAGCACTAAGAGTGGGCAGTTGATCTTTTTGTAGTATAGCAAATATGTGCTGCCTTATTTGTTCCTTAACTTTGTATGTGCATTAATGTAGCTTAGTGGGGGGGGGGGGGTATCAGCTAGGTTTATGGGCAGAGCTTGAATTTTGTCTTCTTAAAGTAAAGGGAAGCAGTAACTCTATATATTTAAGGAGCTGGGTTTGTTTTGTGTGTTAACTTTAATAAATGCTGTTTTGAACCTTCTGTTAACTAAATAAAACATTTTTTAGCTAAAACTTAAGCTTATTGTGACCCAATGATAATGTTGCCTCTAGTGAAGATCCTAAACTACTGTAGAACCCTGACCCATGTGCCTTTTGAACTGTCAAAGAACAAAATGCTATTAAAGTATTGGTAGGAATCACAGTTTAGAGTCTTATTTGTGCAACTGATTAGTCCTTGAGTGATAATAAAAAATAACAGTAATAACTAGTGCTTACCAAGCATTGGCTGTGTGTTAGGTGTTGTAGTAATAGCTTTGCATTGCTGAGCTCATTTCATTCTTTTCAGGACCTTCTGAAATAGGTACAGACAAGGATTATTCCCATTTTATTAATACAAAGTGAGGTTTAATGACATTTTATGTTTGCCTTATTTGGAGCTTGCACCCTTAGCTTTCCAACAGTTTCCCTGGTATACCTGGCATATTTAATGAACACAGTAGCCCCCCTTTCCTGTACCACAGCACATAGTAGAAATGGGGAGGGCAGTGGAAGAGAATACAAATGAATGAATGAATGAATGAGAGAGAGAGAGAGAGAGAGAGAGAGAGCATACCTTGAATATGGAAGCAAACTGAAGAGTTTTGCTGTAGTCGAGTTTTGTTGTTGTTTTCGGGAGGAGGGTTTGTCATGTAGTTTCTATCAAAGCTTCTGAGATTTCCTCCCCTTTTTCATATTCTTGCATCCAAACGTGAGGTGACAGTGGCTAAAGAGAAGCCAAGTCAGGGCTAGTCATTCCTGCAGAAAAACGGCCATGTTTTGTCTTTCCTGGAACAGAAATGGATCGTTGATTTTACTTCTTTTTCTCTGAAGAAATTAGAATGAAAAGGAACATTACTTATGCCAGTTTTCCCTCAGAAAACCAAGGACCTCTGCTGACCTTTATATTGCATAGAAAATAGAGTATATTTAGAAATTCAGGAAGCATTTGCTTTCTTATTGTAAGCACAAAGTTATTTACAGTTAATCAAATTACTATTAAATTCAATTAAATTACTCCAGTCACTTCGCTGGGCCATTTTACTGGAAGAGATCCTAAGATCAATGAATTAATTAGCATCTCGCGTTCACTCATACATGGACACACCCCTACACACCCATCTGGAACAGCTTTTATTTCATACCTTTCATGCTTTTTAAGTCAAGGTGAGTGTTTGAGTATGATGTAACTCAAGTTACATTCCTATAAAAGTGCCTGGCAAAAAGCAGCACTTTAAGCCAGTAATCTTCTCGTGTCAAATGTGGAATCGTAGCTAAACCCTGGAGCTTGTCGCCCCGGCCGGTCCTCCCCTCCACCACAAGGGTGGCGGTTCTGATCTGCCCGGCACGGTCTCCACTGAGTGGTCCCCTCTGACGGAGCCCCCTCCCGGCACAAGCTGCTCGATCATTTTCAGTAGTCCTGAGTGGTAGAAATGGTGTCCTTGGTCAAGCAAGTTCTGTGTCCTGTGATGCAGGCTTCACATTAGGTCTTCCTTCTGGAAGGGAACAGCGAAAACCAGATTGGAGTATCTTAATTAACTTTTATTTGTTAATTACAACATGCAGAGCAGTTATGAAATGTTTCTGAGGTTTAGTCAGTATGTTTCAGAACATGAACCCTTGATGCGGAAGAAAAAGCACAGCTTTGGAGTCAGGGAAGAGGGAGAAGGATGCTGGCCGAGCACCGCGCAAGCAGCGGGCAGTTATGAGAGTCAGCCCTGAGTCCTGACCACAGCCCTCTGCAGCACGTACTCCATTTTACAGATGAGAAGACTGAGACACAGAGTTAGGAAGCTTGCTCAAATTCACCGGCCAGTAAGTGGCATAGCCAGCATTTGAAATCAGGCAGTCTGGCCTTGGAGACCCTCCTCTCAACCCCTTGGCTACACTCACTGTCAGCCAGCACTTCAAATCCCGCGAGAGTACCTCACCAGTGGGTGATACAGGGAATTGCCTGACACTGCTTTCACTTTAGTTTCCTCATCTGGAGAAATGGGCCAGGTTGTTATAGGAATTAAATGGAATACCATTGAACATGACCAGTGGTGCTTAATATCTATGGGTTTAGTTTGGGGGATTTTTTTCTGAGTTGTTTTTTTGTTTGTTTGTTTTTTTGGGTTTTTTTAATCTGGGTTTTGTAGGTTTTTTGTTGTTGTTTTTTTAAGGCCCCACCTGGAACTTCTGATTCATTTAAGTACTTTGTGGTATGTGGTTTGTTGTCACCAGTTTAAGACTCGTGTCAACATTGCTTCAGAATAAGCAGGATATTTCTTTTTTTTGATTAATGTTCTTGATTGTAACTTCAGAATTCACAACTTTAGTCGGCATGGATAGAATTAAGTTTGGGGTGATATTAAAGAGTGTCACTTCATAATCCCAAAGGGACTGTTCCTCAGATACTTAAAATATACTTCCTAGCCCCATTGACTGCTGAACTATTTATCTGCACGCATGCTCAAGGCCCCACGTTTCATAAACAGCCTGATGTTAGTGAAAAGGAATGTGTTGCTGTTTTCCTGCGTTTGATGGCTCCTCTGCAGTGACCCAATAAACCAGTCTGAATGTAAACTCTTGAAAATATTATTAGCATCACCTACAAACATTTTGTGTTTTAAAGTCTGTACACAGAACTCAAGAGCTTATAAATATTCTGGTAGATAACAGCGAGTGTGTTGGCTGAACTGAGAGGGGATAGTTTATTACTCTGCTGCCTTCTGGAAGGGAACGGAAGACCCCTAAGGAAAACATAAGTGACTCCTTTAATACATATATGTGATGAGAATGAGGGGTAGTAATTCTAACAGCGAGTGTGTTGGCTGAATTGAGAGGGGATAGTTTATTACTCTGCTGCCTTCTGGAAGGGAGCGGAAGACCCCTAAGGAACACTAAGTGACTCCTTTAATACATATAGGTGATGAGAATGAGGGGTAGTAATTCATGTCCTTGAGACTAGCTGGAAAAATTTCGAGTGGGTGGCGAGAGCATGGTGTGTGTTTGAAGACTGTGGCCCTGACCACATAATTTTGGCTTTCGTGAACTGGAACTGGGTCACGTCAGAGACTGTGCTGTTTGTATTGCAGCCTGAGATGAAAGATGACAAGGCAGATTCGGAGACAAGGAGGTTGTGGTATCTCAGTAGGGCGGTACCATTCCATTCAGCAGTCATTTATGGAACACCTCTTATTCGGACATGTGACAGACATTGTCCCTACACTGTAGTGCACAGTCCGTGGGGCAGGGGAGGACAGGTCGGTCCAGCACAGTTCAGCAAGTGTTCCGGCAGAGTCCGGGCTGCTTAGCCTGGTGGGGGAGCAGGGCGAGGATGGGGCTGGTCTGAGAAGGCTTCAGCGGGGCAGAGTGCTGACGTGGCTCTTACAGGGCGGATGGCACCAGAGGGCGAAGGAGCAATGGAACAACATTCCAGCCGCCCTCCGCGTCCTGCTGAGCGGTCCCTCCTCATCCTGCCTGACCAGCAACATCGGCTCCCAGTTGTGCCCTGTCTGACCCACTGACTTCACTTCCTGTCATTATTGGGCTCTTGAAGAAAAAAATTCATTTTTCTGTCTCAGTGATTGACTGGTTTTATGAAATGTGAGTTGTAAGAAAAACAAAGCAGAACATTTGGGCCTTTCTGTCCCTGAAGTGAACAGTGTGCCTCGCGCACTTGCTCTGACCTGCTCGCCATATCCTGAGCTGGGCGAGCTACGGGTGTGCCGGAGCCCCAGCAGCAGGGGCCTCGGAGAGGAGGCACCGCCCTGATGGCTGGCTCAGAGGGGACCGTCAAGTCAGCAGGGGTCAGGCAGTAAATAGCATTCGAAGTAGTCATCGGCCCTGAAGGTAGCAGGGGCAATGGCACATGACATCACTTACTAGCTTTGTGACCTTCAGCAAATTACGCTTTCATGCCTCACTCCACGGGGTGAAGCATGGGGTGAGGATTAAATGAACTAATCCGTGGAAGCACTTGGAATAGTTTCTCGTTTGCAGCTAGGGGACAGAGTCTCAGTTCCCTCAGGAGGAGAGCCAGACCTGTCTAGACCTCTGTGATTAGTGAGGCACATAGTCCAGAGTTACAGTTCTCCACAAGGTGTTATTAGTTTCCCATCCCGGCCAGTTTATCCATTCAAGGCAGATTTAGTGGATGTCTCCTCAGAGCCAGACACTGTTCTAAGCACCGGGAAGGAAATTAGAGGAGTCAGACTATGCGAGCGTCCTGGGGTATGAGGAGGCCTGGCAGGGTGCAGGAATGACAGGAATGTCCACGTGGCATGAGTGAGGGGACAAAAAGCAGGAGCTGAGAACAGCAAAGTAATGAGGGGCAGATCCTGAAGGACCTCCAACCATTGGAAAGACTTTGGCTTTTACCTTATTTCCCCATGTATAAGGCACTCCCATGTATAAGATGCACCCTAATTTTGGGGCCGGAGATTTGAGGGGAAAAAAAAAGACTATCACATAAAGTTATTGAACTCAAGTTTTATTCATCATAAAATTCAGACAACTCCTCATCTGTGCAAAAAAGCGGGAAATGCAAGTAAAAATATCTTCAACTACTGTATAAGACATGCCCAGTTTTTAGACCCCAAATTTTTCTAAAAGGGTTGCATCTTATACATGAGGAAATACGGTACTTTGAGGTCAATATGGGGTAAGAATTGAGAGAGGAATTCTAATTGACTAATGAGCTCATAGAATATAGCAGGCACTGTCCTAAATGCTTCACCCATGTTGTTTGATTTAATCAGATAGAAAAAGCAGATTAGAACAATGATGTAAGACAAATGGTGTCCGCAGAGAAGAAACGGAGACAAGAGGGTTAGGGAGCTTGCATGGGACAGTAGTCCAGTCCAGCTCTGTGTGACTTCACGATAATCGTACTAGAATTTAGTGAGTCTAGGAATGTGTTTGCCCCACTAGATTGATTGTAGCAAGACTGTTCAAATTCCACTCGACTACTGACTGCACCAGCCTATGGCTGGGGAACTGAGTGGGAACTCGGTGCCAGTGCTTCCAAAGAGCTCTGGAAGTAGGGACAAAGAATCTGTGTGCACAGTGCTCATGACATGCACATGTTTCCCTGGGGACATCAAGTAGGCGGACACAGTGTCTAAGCTCCAACCTCATGCTTCCGACATCTTGTTTTTCCAATGGACGCTTGAAATGAACTCACTCTTTCCACATGTAAAGACCCCACTGTCTGTGTGCTTTTTCAGGGCAGGGTAGACTCAAAGCCCAAAATACCAAAGGTTCAGCTTCCTGTTCCTGACCACATTAGACCAGAATACAAGGCGGCTTTCAGAGCAGCTGTCTCCACCCGTGGACCTGCACTTCAGCTTTGACTCAGAGGAGCCCGTGGGAACTGTCAGACTCCTTACTTGGCAGGATGTTGCTCTCAACTGAATGGATACCCGCAGTCGGGCTGGGTGTGCAGCACCGAGATGCAGTGCAGAACGTGAAGACAGCCAAGTCTGGTTGACCGTGGGATGATTGGTTTTCCAGGATCGAATGAAGACCTACCTGGTCCTCTTAATTCATAATCAACTAATTTGAAGTTTGTGATGACTATTGCAGGGGCTGAAGTATCAGATAAAGAAGAGAGGGTATTCATTTTTTTTACACAAGTGGATAAATTAGCTGCCCATTATGTGTAAAGTACAATGCTGGGTAAGACAAAGATAAGGGGTCTCTGCCCCCTCTAGCTGTTTGGGGAGGACAGGCCGTTTGCAAGTACTCGTGGTGCACTCCAAGTGCTTTACCCATATATTCCAGTCGTGGTACACAAACTCAGCTGTTCATCCTCAGCAGGAACGGAGAGGATAAAACTAGTTAAATAGCACAGAGGATGCAAGTCAGCGCCTTCGTCTTGTCTCAGCCAAAGAAACAATGCTCTCCTTCCAACGTTACACGAAACATTGACTGTGTTCAGCCTTTCTAAGAGAGTGTTAGGTTATCTTTGCTCTATGTGATATTTTCACTGTGTGCCTTGACTTTTTGAGCTTATTTCTATAGGAAGATGAGAATTCATTGTTCTAACAGATACTCTATAGGCCGTAGTCAAACCTGATTGTGAGTGGACAAATTATTTGACTTCCATCTTTGGATAATGATTAGCCTTATTTTTTTTCATCTGTAAGACAAGGATAATTATATTTATTTCATTGGCATTGGTGAGATGATTAAGTAAAGAACATAAAGAATGATTCTGACAAGTTATTCACATAGTAAGTGAGAGTTCCCACCCCATTTCTTAGCAATGTGGATGTAGACTTGACCTGTGGGAGTGTCCAGGCATAGGGCTGACAGGATCGAGGAGGTCTTAACAAAGATGGCTTTAGTGTGTCACTGATGTCTGGGCTTAGGGGAGAAAGACCTGAAGCCAGGAAACAAACCAGCCAATGCTGACATGGTTTAGATAAAACGGGGGCCTGAAGGAAGGCAGACGGGAAGGACGGAGCCAGGTTTGGGGGCTTGCAGAGCAGAGTGGACAAACCTGCAGACTGTTTGATTTGAGAGGCGGTGGAGGGATCATCAGAAGTAAAGAATGGCTTTGAGTTTTCTAGCTCAGGAGGCTGGACACAGAGATCGAATGAACCGGCATGGAGATAGGAATACTAAGAGGTGCTGTTTCACTGAAGACTGAAACTATCTATGTACCTGGCACTGAGCTAAGGAATTGAATAGATTATTTGATTTCGTCTTCATGACAGCTCTGTGGATTAAGAAACACCATGGCCATCTTATAGTTGTAGAAATCTAAACTCAGATAAGCCCAGTGTTACACAACTAGTCACTGTCTCCTGAGAATCTGAACGTGGATTCAGATTGCCTGACACCGAAGTCTCACGTTAATACAGCATAGTCTCGCATTAATGCAGCAGCAGTAAGTGAGCCCCCACTCTGGAGAAGGCTAAATGGAGTAAGGTTGGGAAGGTGAAGCTAAAACTTAGTTCGGGAAACGTTGACCTTGAGTTGCTCATGTAAGGCAGAGAGATATCTTGGGGGCAGCTGGAAAATCAGACCTGTGGCTCAGGGAAGGGGTTGGAGTGAGATATAAAAATTTGGGCATTGTTGGCATATGGTTGATGTGGGGGAGTGAATGAGATCACCCAGCAAGGGATGTAGAGTTAAAGAGAAACAGACTCCAAGTAAATGGAAGCTAGAAGGGGAATGTTCGCCTAGTCTAGGAGTTTAGAAACACACACCTAGGTGCAATGTAATTTTTCTGACCAAAGTATAGCATTGTGCTTTGGTTTATAAATTTGCACAGTGTTTATATTTCATTAGCTAGGTATTGAGTCTTGGCTGTGTCAATCATTCCTAGAGGTTGATTCCTGCCTTCACAGAGCTTGTGATCTAGTGGAGAGCCCTGAATAAAAAGCAATTAAACAACAACAAGCGTCATCAGTTATACTGCAGGCTTCAGTGTTATTGCCAGGTGCTTTTTTAGGGTCCTATGTAAGACTGGCTCCAAAGCCAGACTCCGGAATTAAAGTCACAGGTCATAATAGGGAATAAGATTATATTTGAACAAAACAACTACCAGGCCTAAAACTAAACGTAGATTATTTCTTTAGAGAAGCGCTTGAGAATGTTTAAAAACTGTGATAATATACACTGAAATTGCCAGACTGGTGGTGGCGCAGTGGATAGAACATCTATCTGGGACGCTCAGGTCCCACGTTCAAAACCCGAGGTTGCCGGCTTGAGCGCAGGCTCACTGCTTTGAGTGCAGGGTCTGTGACTTGAGCATGGGATCATAGCCATGACCCCATGGTCCCTGGCTTGAGCCCAAGGTCGCTGGCTTGAGCAAGGGGTCACTGGCTCAGCTAGAACCCCCCTTCCCCCCACCCTCCGTGGTCAAAGCATGTATGAGAAGCAATCAATGAACAACTCAAGTGCTGCAACTGTGAGTTAATGCTTCGCTCTCCCTTTCTCTATCTCTAAAAAAATATATAGATATAGATATATAATTAATTTGGTTTCAGTTTTTGCAGGAAGCTGGGTTTTTGAAGTGTGTAGGGCAGAAATTATGCCAGAGATTACTTATGCAAGTTGTTTGAGGCTGAGCCACTGTCTCTGAGTCAGCCCCACACAGACACGTTTTTTCTCAAGTGTTGTAACTTTTCTTTTCAGTCGAGCACCAGATGAAGCAGTTGGCTTGCCTGGAGGAGCCATGTTACACAAAAAAACTCTGTCTTTAAATCACAAACCAGCACTTCACATAAGACCTGCACAGTGAGGGAGGTGTGCAGGGAGCTGGACCACTGCGGCTGCCCACCCCTGCCCTTGCTCTGTCTCTCTCCTCTCCATGGGTATGCTTGAGTTCAGAAGTGTGTGTGTGTCCGTGCGTGTGTATAAAATGATATAGTGCAGCTCCACTGTATAAATATGCGAGTCAAATGTGCATATTGAAATTTCTTAGGTTTTTTTGTTTTCCTGTATGCGTGATTGCTCTGAGACTTGCGTGAAAGGTGAAAGTAGCAAATTTCATTTCCATTAGAACAGAAAGTTCCTGAGCCTTCATATTATACAGTGAGATCCCAGTCTAACATGATGGCTGTTACTTTGATATCCAGGGTTCATTTTGAGAGGTTATCTAACTAAATGGTTAAGAACACAGCACTGGAGTCAGCCTGTCTAGGTGTGAATTTCTGCTCCAGCCATCACTAACTGTGTGACCTTAGGCAAAATACTGCACCTCTGTGCTGCAATTTCCACCTCTGTAAAGTGGGGAAGATGATAGCGCCCACATTCTTGGGGGTGTAAGAGGAATAAGTAAGTTAGTACATGTAAAGCACTTAGAATTGTGCCTGGCAACTCTGTAGTAAGCGAACTATGAAGGTGAAGTATTAGTGCTATGACTATATTATGCATGGTAACTAAGATGGTAGCCAGGCTAGTGAGGACAGATTTCCCCCAGCCCACTGTCACTCAGTCACTTCATGTGGAGGGAAGAGTCCCGAACTTGTCCCGTCTTCCTCCCTTTTAGCACTGGGGATGACTGGTCCCCGATAGAACTTAGTGGGTTGTCAGTTACAAGCCGCATAGCCAGAGACAAGGAACTCCCTCTCTTCTTTAAAATAGAGACCCCCTTCCTTCCAAATGCACTTGCAGTGGCTATGTCTAGAGTCCTCCAGGAGCAGTCTGGGAGGGGAGCCGAGAGCCTGCTGTGTGGCATGGTGCCTCGTGCGGGATAAGGAAGATAGGCAGCCAGCCAGCCAGCGTGTGGTCTCCGTTCTGTACGTGCTGTCAGATCGGAAGAGGATGATGGTTCTTCTCTCTCTAGCTGAGCTTTTCCATCAGCCCTCTCGAGCTGCCAACTGGAAGACCCTGGTTCACATCTCCTGGGCTCCTTTGTCTCTAGCAGCAGCAGAGAACACACCCTCGATGTGTGAGTCGGTGGTAGGAGCCCCAGCTTGGAGCCAGTTGTCCAGACCTCATGTTGTGATGCCTCAGACATCTCCCTCCCTGAACACCTTCCCTGACTTGCCCGATAGGCCCCCGACACTGACCTCCTTCCAATGGGAAGCTGCAAAATTGAAAACTGGACTTTCAAGAAGAATAAACCCATTAACTTCTTGGACTTATTTCTAAAACCCCACACAGTAGATATAGATATAGATATAGATATAGATATAGATATAGATATAGATATAGATATAGATATAGATGGCCTTTTGACCAACAACAGTGTATTACAATTTTCCCCCTGGAGGGCGTGTTAGATCTTGTTCCCTGTTAACTGCTTAAGGGTTAAAAACCATTGCTGTGGTCACTGAGGTCAGACACCCGAGTCCGTGCACTGGATCCAGCCCACAGATGTGTTTGGTTTGGCCCATACACTTGTACATGCATATGTCAGTTAGTTGCAACATAACAATAATTGAGAGATTTTACATAACAGTCTGCATTTCCAACTTCTTGGGATTTTTAAAAATCCCAAACCTGACAACACTGGGTCTTCCCTCTTTCCCACGTGGGACAGTCGGCCAGGTGGGGGAGCAGCACACGGTCGGCCCCCCACTGTGCCGTGGTTCCCCACCTGCTGCTCCTTCCCTAGTCCCCGAGGCATTGCAGTTTATCATTTTCTTAGGGCCTGATGCCATTTTTTTTACAGTATAATCCCAAGTGAAAAGTGAAAATTCTTCTCATTGCTCTCATGATTTAAATGTGACAGATGCTAAATACTGAATCTCAGGCCTCTGCCCTCTGCTATAAGATGGAAAACTCCGAAGTAAAACATTGGTTGTGTCATTTATTTAAAAATCACACAGTAAAAATTCTCCTCGCCTGATGTGTTCCCTGAGTCAGAGAACAGTCTCCTTCTCTCTCTCTCTCTTTTTTTATACCTCTTTCATGGTGGCATTTTATGCTTTTCTGGTTGCTACCAGTAATACAGGCTAAACAGCAACCCAAAGTTGCACCCTCTGGCCTTGTCCTTAGTCATCTGCTTTTAAAAGGCTGCTGAGACGGTTGAGGTTAGAGGCTCTATCTGGGGAAGGGAGCATGCAGATCTGGAGGGGAAATGTTTCACTTCCACAGAGCTGGAAACAGCCGTGGGCCCCAGAATACAAAGGTAATGCGTGCACAGTATTTATTTCTAAGTTGCTTTCCCTGGGAAGCCATTTATTTGCTTCTCTCTCTTTTGAGCTGCATGGCCAACCCCTCCCCCAAGTTTCTGCAGGGCCCCTCGCCCTCCACGGTTCGGACAAGCATGCATCCATCAGTTGCTAAAATCTGCCCCAGCTCAAATTCTTCCCCAAATTTCTTTACTCTGTAGATAGAACAGGTGCATTTCTAGAACTACCTGCCAGCCCCCTGAGGGCATTCAGAGCATGACAACATGAGGCCAGGCCAGCAGTCCATGAAAGAATTGTATCAACAAGAGTACAAGGCGGCGAAATTATTACTGCATAGAAGTTTAATCAGTTTGCAAAACTGTGTGAAACACTTTATTGGCTTTGCATAAAAATCTATAAGTGAACAACATTAGTGCTTCAGTCCATTGTCATCATTGTCTCAGCTTACCGTAGAGGTGTTTTATTAGTTTGTGCAAATTCCCACGACTCCAATTTCACACCAGGTTATGGATTCCTTCTTTGAAACGTTTTCTTCGTAGCTTCAGTTAGTCTGAAATTTCAGAGCATTGAGCAAGGCCCGCTGAGCTAGGACGTGATCTAATGAGATTGGACTGTCAAAACAAGAAGCACCAGTCTGTGGTTACAAGGGTTTTGAGGAGGAAATGTTAAAACTCTGCTGTGAGAACCTCAGAAAGATAATAAAACATGTTAGGTTGGGAACCGGTTTCTGTCTAATTTCTATGGTGATAGGTGAGACGTTGGAGCAGAGACCCTTGGAATAGAATGAGGTGCAATTAAGTGAGCACAATAGATGGTATCTCTCTATTGGGAAACGCTAATCGTTTGTGTAGTTAGCAGGATGAGACATCAGAAAATGCTGGAAATGTTTTGCTAGGGCTCTGAAGGTTACTTGGGAGACTAGCTCCAAAAATGCCCAAATAGAGAAGATTCATCATCGGTTAATAACTCATCAGCCTGGAGTCGGAAGAGTGAGAGTTCCTTTCCCAGCCCTCCAGCTGAGCTGGGGGCCAGTTATGTAACCTTTTTGCTCCTCAATTTCTTTATCCCTAAAATGGGAATTGGGACATGATAGAACCGTTGCAGAGACAAAAAGAGGTAATGCGTGGAGGATGCTCGGAGCAGCACCGAGCACATGACAAGTACCCAGTAAATGACAGCAATTGCTGGAAGGTTAAGTGGAAATCCGCAATTGCTTGTGTTTCAGCTGGTTCACATGGTTTTTAAAATAAAGACCAGCATCTTAGTTTTTATTTCTAAGTTTTCTGTAATTACGTTAAAATCCCGTTGCTTTCCGTCCCTTTCCCTGGCCTGTATGCTGCATCTCCTTCATCCTCCGGTAATCTTTTACTTTCCCAGCCAATCTAATGAACAATCTTAACGCCTGGATTAGCCAATCTAATGAATAAATGCCTGACGCCCCATCGGAAGAGAGGCTTAGTCTGACTGTGGGGCTGAGTCATGGGCATCTATTTCAGGCTTCCGGAGCTCTCTCTTTTCTGTTTCCTGTCCATTTACTGAAGATGATACATTTTGCATTGTCCCTACTGCTGAATTACAGTGTAATGATGGACAAGATATGTTGGTTAAATGCCTTGTTTGTAATCACTTATAATAAAGCATTAATAAAGAAAATAGTGGATTGATGAATTTATGCAGGCAGCAAGGGGAAACCCAGTGCTCACGATGATGTCACTCTTAGTATGTTACATAATTGCTACAGCTGAAACCTGACTGATTTTACCAGCTTGATTTGGGGTCACAGTTACATCCTGGTAGTTCCTACCTTCAGCGCGTCTCCCTATTTTAACTTGGAGGGAGGGTTTTGTTCTGGAGACCTGACTGTGGCATTTGTCCGTGCTGCCCACCCGCAGAGGACGCTGACCTGCACACCCACAGCTACAAGCAGAAGCAGACCGCTCCTTCCTTCTACCAGGTGACAGACACCATGAAGAAAAGCACTCTCCTCAAAAGTTCTGGATGGAATTAGACACCAAATAAAAATTCCCTTCAGCTCAGTTCTTTGCTTCATTTGAAATCCATAATCTTTGTAGAAGTCCAGGGTGGGGGTTGGGCAGGGGTATACACAGGATTGTTTGATGTTTCATTTTTCCCATAAAATCTCCAAAGAAGTAAGCTCATTTTCACTTTGAACTCTCAGAAACATGGAGAATAGAAATAGTTCATTTGCTCCAACATAGTTTATGATGTCACTGGAGATTCTTGTTAAAATTGTCAGCATGAGTATGCCATTCGAATAATAAACCGTGCTTTATTCATGGTGTGGTGTGCAACATGTCAGCATTTCCCCTTTCTTTCCTGTAAACTGTAACTTTTCTGGTGATTAGCATTTGAAACCTTTTCCTGATTAAGGAATTGTCAGCTGAAATCATCAGGGATTTCCCCTGTGCTGTTTTGAAAGAAATCTGAAGAATTTAATGTGTTGCTTGGAAATGAAGAAATTTGGAATACTTTCTGTCGTTCTAAATGGTGAAATAGAATCAAGAGATGGTTGTTTTTCTTGAAATGAAGATAATAACAGCCAGGGAAGGAATAAGAAAAACTTTAGATATTGTAGAGCCTTTAAAATATTTAATAAGCTTTGATGTACTTGTGATAGTTTAGGAGCTAAAACTGAAATAGAAACATTAAAATTTCAGATGCTTGGAAATTGGTTTCTTAATTTAATTTCCTGACTTCCTCAGAGTTAACAGAAACCTTTTTTGTTTTAAAACATAGTTAGAAAACCCTAAGTATCCTTCCATGTTGTGTCCATAGTGCCACCAGAACACAGAGGGCACATGGGGTAGAAAGCATCCTGGACAGGACCAAAGGCAAAAGATCTATTTTAGGTGCAAGGGTTACGTAATGAGCTTTCTACCCAATGGCAGTGTGGGCTGGGGTGAGCAAGGGACAGCTGGTTGGTGTGATACAGACAGTGGGCCTGTTTGAGAAAAGTGGTCAGAGAGAAACCCTCTGAGTGAAGGTGATGTTTGAGCTGAACCAGAAGGGATCATAGGGATAAATGGGAAGAGCTCAGCAAGCAGAAAGGAAAGAAAATAGCATGTGCAAAGATCCTGGGGCTGGAATATATTTATGTTCAAGAATGAGAAGGCAGATGAAGGTGGAGTATAAAGCAGGGGTGGTGGAATAAGACCTGAAAGGAAGTCTGTTACAGGGAGAAAAATGTCAGCAATTACATTCATTTTACGCAAGCTCCTTTCTCCTTTCAGAATCATCCCAATTCTAAAAATGCCATGTGAAAAACACTTTAAAGAATTAGTAAGGGCCTATATGCTTACGTCTGAGCCAGCTGCAAGCTCCAAATTTGTATTCCACAGCAGATAGGCTGTACTCTTTGCAGTAAAGAGCAGGACCTCATGCCCTCCTAGCCACACGTCTCTTGTCAGCTTCCACCTGAACTAAGGAGACTGAAGCAAATCCTTAACACTGGTTATCTCGTGACTGCCCCTCTCTCTCCACCCTCAACCCCGGTATATGCGTTACACGTGCCCCATTGTTCCTTAATGCCCCATGTTACTTGGTGGACAAATGTGACACTGCTCGTCCAGTGACAAAGAAAGGAAGTAAAAACACACAATTTTACTTTCCTTCTCTAAACAGGTAAGAGAAATTGGTTTTGCAGGACCAAAGGAAAAGTCAGTGGAGTCCAAGGGCAGAGACACGATTCGGTCTACCAGCTGTTACAACAAGCTAGTGGCAGAAAGCCGCTGATGCTCTTACTCTCATCCTCCAACCAGCGAGGACCTTCTGGACACCCTGTGTGACCATATCCGGCTATATATCATTTCCAGAATAGTCCTTTAGAATCATGGAAGGTGAAGGGGATGGGCATGAGGTATTCAAGGACCAGTAATCAAATACGGTAGCAAAGATGCAGAGATTTGAGGTGGACGGATGTCTGAGACAGTGTGTTCAAAATAATTTAATAACTAGCAGCAAAGTCTTTGCTGCCCAAGTGGGTGTGGAAGCAGCAGGCTCACGCCTCACTGCCGTTACACGCTCACACGGATCGTGTGGACTAGAGTCGCGCTTTTCCAGGTTTCTGGTTTCCTTCAAAGAGCCTGGCATTTTAAACACGTATCATACCCTCCTCTTAAAGTCGATCCACCCAATTTGAGGTAGTTTCTACAGTGTTTCTGCCATAAACAGCACACGCATAAGCTCAGTACAACTCAATTTAATGATATATATCTAAGCTCGATATTGTGAAAAGCATATTGCCCAAGACCCTGCACTCAAATGACTAAGTATCTTATTGGGAAAATAGACCTTACCGAAAACAGTTACACAACATTATAGAGTATAGGACAAGGTACAAAGTCTATTCTAAATATGTTTATGATGCAGGCAGTCAGTAAATTGGTCACCCAGGGGAGGGAGAAACTGCCGGAGTCATCGGGAGGGTCTAGGCTTTAGGAACTATCTTATGGCTGACCCGGATGTCTTAGAATAGTCATAGCTTTGGGTTTCATGTCATCCCTCCATCTTCCCAGCAGACCCTAGGCTAAGGATGAGTCCATCCCAGGGAGAATGAGACACTGATTTCAAGCCCATTGTTCCCTTTGTATACCTCCACTCTCCTCCATTGTAAAGGGCAGGTGCATTTACATATAATTCATATCCTGCATGTTTTAGTAATCAAGGACAGTTGCCTAGCAGAAATTTTAATGAGCATAAGTTACACGGACTCAGTATAGCAACACTTACCTAATTTCAGTTTATAGAAAAGAAAAAAGAAGAAACTAAACTGTCTCACTTATTAATTATGAAGTTAGGATATAAACTCCTGTTACTATTGTGTACATATGTGTATTGAGGAAAGAGCAAAACCTGGAAGCCACACAGGAAAGGATTGATAACTCGGACTAATAAAAAAATTTAGGTTTTTTATGGCACAAAACACCCCTTGAGGAAAGACTAAAGAAAAACCATTAACGGAAGAGGGAAATTGTAATTCATATGATAGAGGCTTAATTTCCTGTACAAGTTGTACAAATCAATAGGAAAATGACAAATGAATTTTCTAAAAATTCAAAGGACATAAATAGGCAGTTCCAGAAAAAGAAATACCAGTTACCAGTAAGCAAATATGATATTTAACCTTACAAAAGAAATGAAATTAAAGAAACTTTTTTACCTATCAAAGTGATAAAAATGTAAAAAAATCACTTGTTTAAAATGCACCTACCCTTTAACAATGACACTGTGAGTAATTTATTCAACAGATAGATCTACACGTTTAACCAAAGGTATGTATGCAATAATGTTAATTGCAGCATCTGTTATATCAGGGAAGCCAAAACTAGAAACTAGAAGCAAGGCTTCAGCTTCTGATCAAGATGAAGCAATGTGGACTATATTTAACCTCCACTTGAAACATTTATTCATTCATTCATTCATTCATTTAATTAATTAATTGATTTAGAGAGAGAGAGAGAGAGGAAGAGAGACAGGAACATCGATCCGTTCCTGCATGTGCCCTGACTGGGGATCAAGCCAGCAACCTCTGCGCTTCCGGACAGTGCTCTAACCAACTGAACTATCCGCCAGGGCTCCACCTAAAACTTTTAAAACAAGGGGGAAAAAAATGACAATATATGAAATAGTAGCACTTAGGGCATTGGATACCACCTATTGGAAGGCAATGATCTTTGAAGACAGAAAACAAAATAAGCCCAATGATTGCCTCAGTTTGCTGCCTAGAGTCTCCAGGCCACAGTACAGGAAGGTGCAACATAGTGGTCTCCCTGATTGGAGGAGATGTATAATAGTAGTCCAGGGAAGCCAAGTGGCTAGGCTAGAACGGGCGCTGCACGGAGACAAATCCAGAGAGCTGAGGATATCTCCGAGTGTCGAGTTGAATACAGACGGGCATATGCATGTGGGAGTTTAAACAACCCAAGGGCAGAGAAAACCATCTAAAGGATTAGAGAGAACAGTGCCTGGAACTCACAGAAGAATAGCAGCAGTTAGTGTCTCAATAACCTGAACAGAAAAATAATTTCACAGTGTAGGGGCATTAAAGTCTTACCCCAGCAGTGGGGGGAAATTAACTATAGAATAAATACAGCTCTGGTCACCCTGAACAAATCTTAAAAGCAAGACCCAAAAGGATCAAACTGTTCCCAGTTAATTTTAACAGCATCCCAGAACACAAGAATGTTTATAAGAAAGCAAAAGTAAACATTACCTCACTAATAAAAAATTACCAGGCAAGCATAGTAGCAAGAAAAGACAACCCATGATTGGGGATAGGGGTGGGGTGGGGGGATAAATCTATTGGACTAACCCTGAAATGTTGAAATGATACTGATATAAAAATAAGTAAGCAAGAGGCCTTGGCTAGTTGGCTCAGCGGTAGAGTGTTGGCCCGGCGTGTGGAAGTCCTGAATTTGATTTCCAGCAGGGGCACTCAGGAGAAGTCCCCATCTGCTTCTCCACCCTTCCCCCTCTCCTTTCTCTCTGTTTCTCTCTTCCCCTCCTGCAGCCAAGGCTCTATTGGAGCAAAGTTGTCCTGGGCACTGAGGATGGCTCCATGGCCTCCACCTCAGATGCTAGAATGGCTCCAGTTGCAACAGAGCAATAGCCCAGACGGGCAGAGCATCGCCCGCTAGTGATCATGCCAGGTGGATCCCGGTTGGGCTCATGTGGGAGTCTGTCTCTCTGCCTCCCTGCTTCTCACTTCAGAAAAATACAAAAAATAAATAAAATAAATAAGCAAGAACATTAAAATAATTGTTATGACTGCATTCCATATGTTCAAAAAGCTACAGGTAAGGTTGCCCATGTTAAGTAGAGACATGGAAGATACATACATCTGAATTAAACTTCTAGAGATGAAATCTACAATGGCTGAGATTATGTAAAAAATAGGAAAACTGGATATCAGGAACAGCCCAGACATTACATAAGACAAGATTAATGAACTGGATGACACAGCAGTAAAACCTATCCGTAATGAAACACAAAGGAAAAAAAGACTTAATTTTTTAAATTGAATTTATTGGGGTAACATTTGTTAATAAAGTTATATAAGCTTCAGAGGTACAATTCTATGATACATCATCTGTATATTGTGTTATGTGTCCACCACCCCAAGTCAAGACTCTTTTCCTCACCATTTATCCCCTCTTTACCCTCTTCTACCCCGCCCCTTCCCTCTAGTAATCACCTTACAGAAAAGACTTTAAAAATGCACAGAGCATCAGTGAACTGTGGGGCAATTTATGTATGTCATTAAAGTTCTCAAAGGGAGGGGCTGAAAAAATATTGAGAAATAATGACTGAAATTTTTCCAAGTTTAATTAACATTGTGAGCCCACAGATCCAAATTCAAGAAATCTAAGCACAAGAAACATGAAGAAAAATACACCAAGGCATATTATAATCAAATTGCTTAGAAGTGATAAAGAGAAAAATGTTAAAGCAACTGGTGGGGAAAGGACGTTTTACCTACAAAGTAAACGCAAAGATGAAAGCATATTTCTCATAAATAATGAAACAGTGGAGCAAAAAATTTAGTCTTGCAAGGAAAAACATGTGTCGATCTAGGATTCTATACTCAGAAGAAGTGTCTTTTTTAAAAAAGATGAGATAAAGACCCTTTGAGACATATATAATGTAGAAGAGTTCATCACCAGCAAACCTGCATTATAAAAAATGTTAAAGAAAATTATAGATAAAGTTGGATCCACACAAAGAGGTAAAGAGTGCTATAAATTGTAATTGTGTAGCTATAGATGAAATTACTTTCTTTGTTATTTTAACCATTTTTAGATGAGCATGGACTTTTTAAAGTAGAGATAATACCAATGTTTATATCATATGCAGAGGTAAAATATCTGCCAGCACAGAGGCGGGGAGAGGAGCACTGTATGGAGTGCAGCTAATGCAATGGAGGGAAATGGATTTCAACACTTGCCCATACTGAAAAAGAAGGAAGGTCTCAAAGAAATCATCTCAGGTTCCAGGCAAGTGAGAGTTAAAGTAAGCATATGAAAGGAAAAATAAAAATCAGAGTGGAAATTAATCAAATAGAGATCAGAAAATTAGTAGAAAAACAAAGTAAAAGCGCATTGTTTGAGAAGTTCAATACAGTTGGTAAAGGCTCTAACCAGACCAAGGAGGGGGGAAAAGCAACAAAAGATACAGGACTAAGTACTCGGATCTGGAATGAGAGATGTTAAATCAGCACAGTCACTACATGTATTAAAAGTCTAATAAGTTAAAATTATTAACAACTTTGTTCCAGGTAAATCAAGGGCATAAGTGAAATGGACCAATGTCTTTAAAGCCTCAAACTGCCAACGCTCACTTAAGAAGAAATGGATAACCTAAATAATTCTATATCTATTTTTTAAAAATTGAATTGTAGTAAAAAAGAAAAAAATCCACAAAGAAAACTCCAGGTCCAGATGGTTTCGTGATGAAGTCTACCAAATATTTAAGTAAGAAATAATACCAATTTTACACAATTTTACTCTTAACAGAATTGAAGAAAATACTACTGAACACATTCTGTGAGGCCAGTAATACTCTGATACCCAAACCAGACAAAACCACAGACCAGTATTCCTCATAAACATAGACGTAAATTCTTAAAAGAATTCTTAGTAAATGGAATCCAAATATATATATATATATATATATATTAATACATCATGACCAAGTTGGGTTTATTTTATGGATGCAAGGATGGTTTAATATTTGAAAATTGATCAGTGTAAAAAAAATTGATCAGTGTTATTCACCATATTAACAGATCAAAAAGAAAAAGGCCATGTGATCATTTCAGTAGATCTAGAAAAAGCATTTGACAAAAATCCAATATTGATTCTTGATAAAAACTCAGCAAAGAATAGAAGGGATCTTCTTAAACATAATAATGTGTGTCTATGAAAAACCTATGGGTAATGTACTTCATGATTTAAAAAATGAAAGCTTATTCTCTTAAGGAAACAACCAGAAATGTCAGCTCTTGCCAGTTCTATTCATCTTTGTTCTGGGGATTCTAACAAGTGCAATAAGGCAAGAAAAATAATGTTTAAAGCATTCAGATTGGAAAGATATCAGAAAAATATTGCTACAAGAAATGTCTGAGATTTTACTGCCTATGTTTTTTTCTAGGATGTTAATCGTTTCATAACTTACATTTAAGTCTTTATTTATTATGTATGATGTAAGGTGGTGGTCTAGTTTCTGTGTGTGTATGTGTGTGTGTGTGTGTGTGTGTGTATGTGTGTGTGTGTGTATCCAGTTTTTGCAATATCATTTATTGAAGAGACTGTCTTTACCACATTGTATGGTTTTGCCTCCTTTATCAAATATTAATTAACCATAAAAATGTGGATTTATTTATGGATTCTCTATTCTGTTCCACTGATCTACAAATCTGTTTTTCTATGCCAGTACCATGCTGTTTTGATTACTATGATCTTTTAATATGGTTTGTTATCAGGTACTATGATACCTCCAACTTTGTTCTTACGATTGTTGAGGCTATTTTAGTAGACAAAAAAGCTGTGATGCATTCATATAGTGGAATATTACTCAGCCATAAAAAGTAGGAAGTCTTACCTTTTGCTACAGTATGGATGGACTTGGAGAGCATTTCATTAAGTGAGATAAGCCCATCAGAGGGAGAAGAGTGTCATATGGTTTCACACATATGTGGAATCTAATGAACCAAATGAACTAACAAGCAAAAGAGAAACAGATTCATAGAGAGAGAGCAGGCTAACAGCTATCGGGTCAGGGCATTGGGTGAGAGAGGTGGAGAGATAGAGTGAAAAAGGACCAAGAATAAAACAAAAAAAACCCACTCATGGACACGGAGAAACAGTGTAGAGATTTCCAGAATGGTGGCCAGGAGGTAGAGAAGGGTATAGGGGTGATAAATGGTGGTGGATGAAGACCTGACTGGGGGGAGGGGGTGAACTCACTATACAGTGTACAGAGATGTGTCATAGAATTGGGCACCTGAAACCTGTGTGGCTGTGTTAACCAGTGTCACTCCTGCAGAGATGTGTCATAGAATTGGGCACCTGAAACCTGTGTGGCTGTGTTAACCAGTGTCACCCCAATAAACTGTACAGAAAGGAGTTATGTGCACATTGAAATGTCTGCACTTTTGGAAGTTATATTCTGCAGTATGTCCACGGACTGGAATGCTGCACAGCAACACAGCAGAAACAAACTGTTCATACATGCAGCAAGGAGCTGCATGAAAAGAGCACACACTCTAGGGTTCTTTATACAAGTTTACATTTCAGCTTGACCTGAGGCGACAGAAAACAGATAACTTACTGTCTAAAGTTGGGGTGAGGAGGGGGGTGGGAAGGTATGGAAGGGAGGGATTACTTTACTTAGGGCTCAAGAAAACTTTTGAGAAAGTCGATATGCTCACTATCTTGATTGTGGTCATGGTTTCATGGTAGCATACATGTCAAACTTACCAAATTAGACACTTAGCATTTTAGTTCATTGTATGTCAGTTATACCTCAGTAAAAGAGGGGGATGGGAAGCTACTTAAATGTTTGTTATTAGGAGATTACCTAAATGAATTCTTGATGCCTATAAAACAGAATATCAAACAGCTACTTTTTAAAAATGAAGTAGATTTATACATGTCAATATTAAATGATACCCCAAAATATTGTAGAGGCAAATAAAGCAAAGTTGCAAAACAATACATATTAACATATGATCCTTCTTTGAGTGAAAATAAGCATTATATATTGTTTGTATATGTGTGTATCTATATATATGTATGTCTATACAAATACATCCATTTCGGGGGGGGGGTGTGATTTCTTGAAGCATACAAAAAAACCGAGCAGTTCTTATTTCTGAGGATTAGGATTGCGGGTTTGTGTACAAGGGAGGGAAGCTTAAACTTCTCATTTTACTGGTGTTGAAATATTATAACCATATACATGCATAATTCTCTTCTTAACTTTGAAAAAAAAAGTTTGAAAGAGAAAAAAACGAAACAGAAAGACAGAAACAAAAATTGGGAATTGTCAATTGAATGTAATTGCCAATTGAATGTAATTGCCAATTGAGAGGTATAATATTGTTAATATATAACCCAGTTTGTTTTTTATTCTTTCTTTAGAAAATTAAATGGAGCGGGGTGACATTGATCAATAAGAGTACATAGGCTTCAGGTAAACATCTCAATAGCATTTGAACTGTTGATTATGTTGTGTGTACCCATCACCCAAAGTCAGTTTTTTATTTTTTTGAATTGTCATAGAATGTCACCTTTATAGGAGACTTTAAAGATTATTCTGGGTTAATAAATTGATTTTGGGGAGTTTGTCCCAACTAACTAAAATATGTTATGCCTCATTTCTTGATCAGATTGAATTAAGAGTATTATTTTTCAAAAGGCCTTTTAAATTGAGCTAAAAAAACCTTTTAGTAATATGTAAGAGCTACAGTCTTGTTAAAGAAAACACAGATATGAGAAGGTTAGGAGCATTTTCCATGCAAGTACTGGACATAGACTGTAAGGACATGCAAGATATTAAAAGTAAGATTTCTTGAGGAATATTATAGACTCAAATATTTGACCTGAAAGACCCCATTTTTCCCATATCAAATAATTGTTGAAAGATTTAAAGGCAAAACCTATTAATAATCAGTTACCGTAAGAATGATCATGGGTGCATTTACCAAGATTCTACTAGCTCTAAATGGGTCTGACTCCATTAATGAATAGGTAATCTGGGAACACCCTTTGAATCTTTTGAGATCAGTGTGGATTAAAGAGCTCCTCAATAAAATGTTGCCATATTCCAGAACTGTCATAATGATGGGTGAGGTTTTTCCTGCACAAGGAAATACACTTTGTAAAACTGTTTGCTTTAGTGAGACGGACTGTTGAGGAAATAGTGCGGGCCAGTTTTCCACGTTGGAGAGTCAGTTTAGAGGCAAACATCACCCAGACAGCCCTCACTGGCCCTTTTCTACAGATTCTTTTGATCGTTTTTTCTTTTTTTTTCTTTAATTATCACATTGAAACTGATTGTTAGAATCATGTCCTCAAGTAGCATTTTCTAAACCCGGCTGTACAAACCTTTATGATGCATCTGTTTACAGAAGAGATTCCTAAATTAGTTACAAGACATGCATTAGTGCAAGGTGCGGTGGAGCTAACTATGAGGACTGTGTTCCCCACAGAGGGTCAACGGCCATGCCTGTCGCATCCGCTGCTAGTGGAAATGAAATGACTGTGTAGGAAAGCATGTGGAGAGCTATGAACCTGTAAAAATGGCTGAGCATCTGGAGACCCGGGACCGTGTTTTGTGACAGGCACAAGGAGCGTTTCAATCCGTGTTCTCGGGGGAGGAAATCTGGACTCTGAGCCCTGCTGGTTTGGGAACTTGGTGGGCTGCCAAGCCACAGGTGGGTGATGAGTAGTTCTCTCATGAGAGCCCAACTCAGGGATTTTCGAACTGTGGTCTGGAGGATCCTCCGTGTGACTCAGAGGCTGGTGCACAAAGTCCGAGCCTGGCTGCTTGGTTTCTGGCGTGATTCACGGATCGCATAGCCTTCGCTAGAGTTTCATCAGAAACAGTCTCAGCCTCTCCACTCATCCAGGGGGCTGGCTCGCCACTTTCTGGGGGTGTTTTGCTGTTTTGTTTTTTTTTCTTTTTAGTGGCGGGGCAGTTAGAATTTTAAAATGTTATAGTTAAAAATAATATCCCAGGCCAGCTAGTCCTCAGCCCTCTTGTAGATGAGGAAATGTCGGGTTACCGCTCTGGTGGGCCCCAAAGTTGGGTCTCCTGACCCTGGCCCCTTGCCTTGCCCACTCCCTGTGCGGTCCCTGTGCCTGCAGTCCGCAGACCTAACAGATGCAAGGGGCGTTGTCCAAACTCACCCAAGACTGAGCTGTGAGTTGGGACCCAGAGAAAACCACTCTTGAATCATGTCACAGCAACATCAAGGAAGGCTGCCTGACCTCAGTCCACAGCAGGGCATCCTTTCTTGGCAGTAGTTATCTCGGGAAGACACTAAGATGTTCTTGGGAGTGTTTAGAAAGCCTGGTGCAGCCGGACGCTGTGCCCTGGCCTCACTCAGTGTGAGAGACGGCAGCCGCTCCCACTGCGGGCGCCCTCTGCCCTGAGCCGGCTGGCAATGTCAGCCTGGCTCGTCCTTCACAACTGCCACCAAACTTTTGAATTGCCATTGTGTTTTGATATCCTGTTTCCTTTCGTTTTAGTTAACAAGAACACTTCCGTTTGAATAAATAGCGTGCCTTGTTTACATTCAGAGTTTGGTGTTTAGGTTAATTTCTACTTGGGTTCCACGTGGGCCTTTGCATATAGACGATCTCATTGCCAGATGATCACACTCTAATTCTCCAGCAGCACGCCTGTCTCCCTTGTTCCAGTGCCACCAGACAAACTGGGCTTCAGAAGGTCTTTCTTTGTCCTGTGGCCCCATCACAATACAGAGAGTGGTAACCAGTGTGGCCTCTGGGACCAGACTTATTAGCAGTGGGATGTCAGGCAAATTTCTCTCTCTGTACCTCGATTTCCAAGTCTGTAAAATGGGAATAATGTTGGTAAGCTGCCGTGTTGTAGTGAAACACGCCGTGAATTGGTTCAGTCACGCAGACAGCTCGCTGAGCACAAGTCCTGGAGCGAGGTGAGTGCTCAGTATAATGGTGGTGGTGGTGGGGGGGTGATGGTGATACTAATAATAAGAGAGGCTATTCCCACCTCTCCAGGCCCCTTCAACAGAACCAGCACTACAGAACTGTTGACCTTTGGGCCAGCAAGGTTGAGAGTTAGAGCCAATAGTGGGCGAGCTGGTGGGGGAGGGACAGTGACGTAGGAAGGGCCGGCGATGGGTGTCATCAAGTGTTCGAGCACATGTCTTCCAGGGGTATGGGAATAAAGCTGCTCGCTCCCTAGGGGGAAACAGAATGGCCTTTCAGCCCACCATGAAGAAGTGTGGGGATCAGACCTCAGGGAGGAAGGCTACTCTCAGAGGGTCACGGACCCTGCTCTTAAGGTTTAAGGCATTTGTGGACCATATGAAGGAATCTAGTTTTACTTCCATGTCTAACAACATTCATTTCCTAACCCTGAATGTATGCTTGGTGCTAAAGAAAACAGAATTTATATCTTAACCCTTCGAGTTTCACATCCCAACCAGAAGGGACAGTGGAAAACCTCCATGTCTCGAATTTAGATGGGCAGTGGTCACCCTGACATTGTCCCTAACGGCTGTGAGGCCCTGAGCGCGCACCTCTCTCTCGGTCCTGTCTGTGAGGTGCTGGGTTTAGACTATATGACCACAGACCTCTTTCAGTTTTAATGTAATACTGAGTCCACTAAAAGGAAAACCCGAACCTTGTTCCCTTTACTCAGGAGGTTTGTGTTTGTGTACAGACACGCCGAAAGAGGTAGTAATACGTCGTATAGTAAGGCAGAAAGGCGTCTCATAATTTTGAACGAGTCCTTAGACTCCGATGACTGTTTCTTCACCTTTACAATGGTTATCAGGACTCAGGGCCCTCCCTCCTAGGGCACCTGTGAACATTAGATAATAAAAAGATTGTAAAACACTGTGTAAATGTCAAGCACCATGTGATGAGAACAAGTGACCTCAAAGAGAGCAGGAAAGCTTGGGCCGTGAGAGGTGAGAACGAGCTGTCCTTCTTGAAGTTTAAAAAAATATGCATATCTTTACTTTGTAACAGAAAACAACCAAGTTCTTTATTTCATACTTTTCTCTATTCGTGCTTTATCATAGCAAGTTTGAGGGGCTCCCTTCCAAATCTTTCCAGGTTGTAAGAAGATACTTCACTGTTTCAGAACCCAGGTCCCCTCGTAAGAAATTGAAGACATGCTTACTGCATTTCACATTCTAGTCAACAGTAAACTTGCATCGCAAAGCGTGATCCGTGTCTCGCAACCACACGCTTATTTGCGGAGGTAAATTTGGGACAGCTTAGAGAATACAGGCGGAGGTCTGGATAGCAGGGACTTTGCAAGGGCAGATAATACTTTCATATTTCATTCATTGGCACGTTTCCCTACAGAGATCAAAGCTGCTTTGTGGACTTAATCTATTTAATTCTCACCACGTCCATGCCGTGGATGCAGCTCTGCCATCCTCAGCCTGCGGACTCGGAACCTACAGCCAGAGATGAGAACTAGCTCTTCAAGGACACAGGCACAAGCAAACCAGTGTGAAGAGAGGAGAGTTGGGTTCCAGTTTTCTAACTTGTATTCATTATTCTCTTTCTCTTTGTCCAAATGCCCCTAAGTAAAGCAAAGTCGAGAATTCTGTAAAGGGCCTACTTTTGTCTCCGTTCACAGATTCTTTGGAAATTGGCAGATTTGCTGAGCCTTCCCATTCAGTGGTAGATATCTAGAAAACTTGACCTCAGCTGCCTTCGCTCTTAAGGTCATGTTTGTACTATTGCATAACCTATGGAGTCAAATATGTCTGTGTTCGGCTTGCTCCATGAACTTCCGTGTTCAGTGAAACGGATCCTAGTACTTGCCTCAGAGCCGTGTCCGTGGTGTGGGGCTGTGTGTGTGTAACACGCTTGCATAGAGCCTGGCTCACACAGTCAGCCTTCAGTAGATAAGAGGGCTTGTGTGGCAAAGCAGATGGTTCTCGGGTTAGTTTTTCCCGTGTTCATACGACTTTCCCTGAGTTGTTCTGCTTTGGTCAGGCAAGTCCAGAAACATGACAGGTTCTCTCTGAAAAGACGCCGTGTGCGTTGCCAATGGCAGGCCGGCTGCCCTCCGCCTCTCCTCTCCGGCCTTCCATGGTGGTTACAGGAAGCTTGCTCAGGGAGGAGACTCCTGTCAAAACAAGGCTACCTCTTTCCTTGCCCCGTGAGTCTTATGAACCAACTTAAGATTTCAACATTTTCTGGGCTCTTAGAAAAGTAAGCTGCCACGCAGTCTGCTGGAACGGCTCCACGTCTGGGTTCCGGGGGCGGGGGGATGAGCTCATGGGTTTTGGAACTTGGAAAAGCTGTCTGAATGGAACACTAAACTGGGACTCCGATGTCATAAGCATTTATCGCTGCCAGCGACCTCTGTTCCCATGTGGAGGGCACACACAGAAATCAAGTGTCCGAGGCCTCACACCAGACCTGCAGAGTGAGAACCTCCAAGTGCAAGCCTGGGAATCGAGATTTATTTTTGATAGTGTTTTCCCTGTGGTTCTTACACCTGGCTGGGCTTGGAAACCCCGGCTCAAGACCATTTTCCAGATGAAGGGAGAAGAAGGCCCGAAAAGTGCTTCCAGCATGATCGATCCCGCACTCGCTTAATGGCAGAGGCTGGCCTGGATCTCAGACCCCTTCCCGGTCAATGTGGGGTTGTTTCCACTCCTGCCCCCGGCCTCGGGGTCCGCTGCTGACTCCGGAGAAGCCACTGAAGCTCTCTGTGTCTGTACCTTCTCAGCGGTGTCGTAGTGATAAAAATTCCTGACCCTATAGAGCCGTGGTGAGGTTAGGTTAATTAAACAGCGTTCAGTTCGCCTCGTTCTGTTCTTTTAGACAACCGAAAGGGTGCTAAATTAAGCCACTTTGCAGAGAGGTCTGAGTCATCTGGTGGCAGCTGTCTCTGCTTCCCTGGAGGTGCTTTGATCACTGTCACCTACACACATGCGTGAAGTCCAACCTGCAGCCCAGCGCCGATCGCGCTGAGTGAGTGACCCGGATAATGCTCTCTGCCCTTGAGAACAGCCTCGGAAGCTTAGGGGCTTCGAGGTCGTTCACACAGCGACAGAACAGCACTAGTAGGCAGAGAAGACAGGGGGTCCAGTGTATTGAATGCAGATAATCTAGTCCCCCAGTCCAGAAGGAGCTCAGAGACAGCAGCCAGCATTCCCGGCCTGGGGAGGTAAAGTGCTTTAGCCCAGGCCACATAACAAGCTGGACCAGAGTTCCTCCCCGCTTCCCACCCCGAAGCAGGATTGCTTTCCTCCAGGATTACAATGTAGCAGTGTCCACTATGTTTAATCAGGAAAAGCTTTCCCCGGGAGTTGGCATTCCCAGGGCATCTTGAGAGGAGGCCTTCAGATCTCGGGGTGTTGTGTAGGGTGTTTGAGGAGGATTTTTATCAAGGAAAGGTTACAAAGTATCTTGAAGCAACCTAGAAAGAAGTCTTAAAGTGGCAGATGAGGCTCTTAGGGATGTTTTATCCTGCAGTGGGAAGTCAAGGTAGGATCCCCACTTTTGAAGCCAAACTCTCAAAACTGCTGCCAGTAGAAGGAGCGGGATGGGGCGTGATGAGCTGCTTGGGTGGCGGGGAGCAGCTCTGAAAGGTTAGAAAAGTCTCTTTCCCGTTTCTTGATGGCTCTCACATGCCAAGCCTCGTGTTTAACATTTTACCTAACGTGCCTTTATCCTCAGAGCCGTCCGAAGTATCTGACAGGTTTAGAAATAATTCTGGGTTGTCGTCTTTTGACTTTTGTTAAATAATGCTGCGATTATAAGGTCTCCTCAGTACAACTTTCAAAGTGTTGCTAATAACCACATTGCACCTACCTGCTCTACTTGGATAACCATCTCTCTTGCTCAATTTATACTTAATATTGGTCATAGTGAAACATGTTTTCATCACTTGAAATTCAAATTTTATTTGCTGAGCTACTTAGGGCCATTTATTTCTGTAACATAAACTAGGAGGTTATGCAAGTTTGGTTTGCAAATAGGTTGACTCTTGAAGGCAGCAGTTTGCTTTGAGATCAGCGAGAGGAGTCATTTGAGTTGACTCCCTAAATAGTCATAAAAACCTTATTTGTTTGTTTTTAACGCAGCCTGATTCCTCTCGGTGTAAAACTTTGTCAGTGGTTGGAAGGATAGAGGATTTAAAACCAGCATGGGTATTTGAGTCTATAGAGTCTATCTCCTTCCTCTTTGCAACACTGTTTTTCAGGTGGGAGAAACAGCAAGGTCAAGATCAGTAGCAGTGGTGTGGCCTGTACCATTGGTGACAGAGCCAGGAACTTACAGTCCTTCTGTGCCCTTCCCACCAACATACTCTTTTCTTGTAATTGGCAAATGGTTGACTTGAAGTCACTGTGTTTGTATAGTTTGAATATGGGTTGAATAAGAAATGCCTTTTATATAAAAGCTCTTGAAAATGTCTCTCCTACAGTCAGATCAACAGAACACAAAGTGTCTTCCGGCCAGATCTCCCAAAGCCCCTTTGCTTGGATTTTCTTCTCATTTTTCCTTTGAAAAGCCATGTTCTTTTTGCACTTAGGAATAACCAGTCTTATTTGTTCTGACAGCAGTGTGCAAACATCTATTGCATCAAAAGCCCCAAGCGGAGTTAAAAACCAATGGTCCCTTTCTGAATTTCATTAGCAACGGCAGCAAACATTTCATCAGAACCCCAGAAGCAATACGGAGAAGAAAGAGAAATCAAGTTAGCAATTACATAGTTAATATCGTAGGAGATGAAAGCCAGCATTATAAAATCCCGAGTGCTTTTGAATCTGCCTGCGGGCTGTCTCTCTTTTCAAAGTACAGTGCCTGTTGTCAGGAGCAGGATTTCAAATGAAACTTATTACCGGAGTAATAAATATAGTATGTATGATGAAATTGGGTGTTTATGGAATAGGTTTTTTGATAAGGGACTGAATCAGGCCATTCCAGTGCTTAAGATATCTTAGGATCTGAAATCAGGCCAAAGGTTTTGAAAGGATTCTCTGAGAATTTATTTATAGCTCTAGCCCTGAATTTACAGTTGGCAGCAAGGGCATGGGGAGGCACGTCAGCTGGGGAGAGCACGGTACCTGTTCACGGTAGGCGACGGACCCTGAGAAATCCGGTCAGAAACGTTTCGTGTTTAATTCACACACGAACACATCTGTAAAAGGCCCCGACGCCTTGTTGCTACGGAAGGGTCTCTGCCCAGCAGTATCGCGTGTCATCCTGGCCTACTTTGTACCCCTTCCCCTCCCTACTTCCTCTCCCCCGCTGTTCCTGCCCCAGCTGCACCTGGCTGTCTCTGGCTGGAGGCCCATTAGGAGCCCCCTGCTCCCCGGCCTGGAATGGCCTGTCTCCGCTGGAGCCCTCTGTTGAAGCTCGTAGGCTTTATCCCAGCCCTGGACAGGGAGTCCTTGAGGTCAGGAGCCCTGTCTCACCGACTTGGTGTATGCAGGGTCCAACATGTGTGATGGGCCCTCAGTTAACAGTGCAGGGGGGCGGGCTGAACAGGAAGCTAGCAGACAGGCTCCTGTGGAGCAGACATTTTAGGAGGCATTTAAATAAGAATGCTGGGAAAAAAGCAAGTATTAGCAGAAAACCTGACTTTCAAACGCTCCTGTTGCTTCACTGATTGGGGTGGACATTAGGGCATTTGTACGTGTTATTGAGCAAGCGGCTGCTCTTAAACCCCTCTCCTGAGAGTAGGAAGGGGGGGGGGCTTTCTCTCAAGTGTGCCTTTGCTCATCCTGCGTCCTTTACCTTCAGGGTTCCTCCCAGCCTGATTGTCCCTCCGGCAGGCATGTTTAGAAGCCTCACTGTGAGCACCCACAGTCTCCCAGCTTCCGGCTACCTTGGTGCTGGGCAGGCCAGGCTGTGGTCGGGGTGAGCTTGTCTATTTCAGCCCTGGGACTTCGCAGCCCCTGTGCCTAGTGGTGCTCAGCTACCTTGGTGCTGGGCAGGCCAGGCTGTGGTCGGGGTGAGCTTGTCTATTTCAGCCCTGGGACTTCGCAGCCCCTGTGCCTAGTGGTGCTCAGCTGGCATTCACTAAATAGAAGTGGCAAGAACCCTACCTCGGGTTCCTGAATGAGGAAGAGACAATTAAATTTTCTAAGTTTTCCTCCTGATCCTAAGAAACCATAAGCCTTCAACACGGTCGTCTTTTAATAGGACGTGCAGCTGAACCATGTTTCGGGCTCCTCAGCAGCTGTGAGAATGCTACCAGACCGTCATTCTGAAACTGGGTTAAGATTGGAACACTAACGCTGTTTGCCTTCTGCTGACAATGATTCAGTTTCATTGTCGTCTGTATATTAATTCTGAAAAAATGATGTAACCGAACCAGTTCTGAAACATGGGAGAAGCCGGCCCTGTGTTGCATATTCCGTTTTCGTTAGTTCTCGTCTCAGGTCTGGTGTAGGCTGCAGTGTGCCTGATCGTGGCCCGTTTTCCCCGCTTGTCCGCCGCCCCTGAGCTCAGATGCTGAATCATGTTTTTAGAGCTAAAAAGTCAGAGGCTTTGTTATCATTAGCTGCTTTACAGTTTAATTTAGAATAAAGGACAGAATGATAAAATTAGATATGTAAGACTTCTCGGTGTCATCAAAAAGCTAGTCTACTTCTGGCAGCAAACATGAAATTCTCTCTATAAAGAATTATTTCTAGAGCTCATTCTGAACTAGCTTTGTTAGGATGAATGGTCTTCGGACTTTTTCCCTCACAACGGGCCCAACAGAGTTTTTCCTGACAATTACAATTTTCCTTTTCTTAATTCCAATGCTTCAAATTACGACCCCTGTAATTAGTGTGCTAATTACCTCCCCTGCAAAGTTTCCCCACCTCCCTGGCATTTGCCTCCTCTCTGGGCTCCCGAGCTCCCAGCTGCCTTTTCCCTCATAGTGCTCATGGCTGAGGGTCTCAGAGCGAGAGACAGGGGAGCCTGTCCCCACCACCCGGTAGCCTAACAGTCGCTTCAGCTTCACCGTATTGTTTGGCCGCTGCAGTGAAGCTGGCCCTGCGATGTCGATGTCGGGGGATGCATGCTAATGATTTGGTGCCTCCTCGCCTCTTACCACATCCTATCACGTCCACACTCTAGACTGGAGGCTGTGGTTCCAACCCCAGCAGCGGCATCCCCGCCGTATGCTCAGAAAGGAAGTCAGTTGAGATCTTTTACTTTTCCTACGGAGCTTGTACAGCAAGTTCTCTCTTTCTTTCTCTTTTTCTTTCTTTCTTTCTTTCTTTCTTTCTTTCTTTCTTTCTTTCTTTCTTTCTTTCTTTTTATGACAGAGATAGAGAGAGGGGCAGATAGGGACAGACAGACAGGAAGGGAGAGAGATGAGAAGCATCAATTCTTCGTTGCGACGCCTTAGTTGTTCATTGATTGATTTCTCATACGTGCCTTGATCTGGGGGTTACAGCAGAGCGAGTGATCCCTTGCTTAAGCCAGCAACCTTGGGCTCAAACCAGCAACCTTGAGCTCAAGCAACCTTTCAGCTCAAGCCAGTGGCCATGGGGTCATGTCTCTGAGCCCATGCTCAAGCCGGTGACCTCAAGGTTTAAAACTGGGTCCTCTGCATCCCAGTCCGACACTCTATGCACTGTGCCACCGCCTGCTCAGGCTATACAGCAAATTCTGAGAGCCTTTTTCCTTCTGTCTTTTTCTTCCTTCCTTAGTTTGTCCCCAGTTAACAGTCTGTTTTATCACTTCCATTCCGGCTGTCTCTGAGCTTATGAGTGTCTGCAGGTTGTACAGTGGAGTGCTGGCACCTGGACCCCCACAGGCTGTGAAAACAAAAACAAGTTCACCCGGTCACCTGCGTTGCCCTTTCAGAAACTGTCCCCCGAGCTCCCAGGGAGCTTGCTCGTGATGTTTTTGTTACTGCCTCGATGTATTTATATTGGATTTGTTCCTCTGATGAAGACAAAACATTTATCTCGGTCTTCACAGTATCCTAATGAAATAGACAGGAACAAAGACCGATAGCCTGCAGGAAATTTACCACCCGAGTTATGGGGCAGCCCAGTGGTACCTAAGTCTAGACCTGACCCACCTTCCTGACGTCCATGCCCACGGAACTCTTCTCTGGGTCTGACAGAACCCCCTTTCCGAAGAAGAGCCAGGGAGTGGACAGAACCATTTTTAAGTCACCTAGTTCGGCTGAAGATTGGTTCCCCTGCCCTGACACTGAGCCTCTAGCATGAGCCGTGCACTAGGAATATGGAGGTGAGCAAAAATGGTCCCTCTCCTTGAGTCACACCCAGATGAGCAAGGGGGACAGTGGCACAAACAATGATTGATGGTGTGTCAGGTACCTGGGTGGGGGCGGGGTAGCCCCAAGTGGGAAGGTTTCCCGGAGGAAGTCAGTGGCCTGGGCGGACTGCTGCCCTGGGCTGCCCCTCTGTCCTCCGCCTCTCTGTGCGGCCCGCCCGCTGGAGGCCTGAGACTCCCCAGCCACTCACTCCCGCCTCCGCCCGCGTCGTCCTGCTGCCTCTTCATTACCCCCGGCCCTGAGATCTGTGAGCTTTCAGCGAGAAGGAAAGTCTGTCCCTCTCAACATTTTCAGGTGTGGATAAGGAAAAGACTGAATGTTTCAGGCTAAGCATATTGTCAAGTGCTGTGAATGGCATGAAGAAGGAAGTTTTAAAAGTGTGATTTCTTCATGTTTACAAAATGAACAAATGACTCAGATCTATTGTACACATTCACAAGAGCTGTGTCCTAAGCTGATCCTGATTTTGAAGTCATGTGTCTTCCTTTGCATGTGGGGAGGTTTAAAGAGGGGGAAAGTGGAGGAGGAGGGAGGTTCGGAGAGGAAGGAAGGAAGGCAGGCTTAGAGGCCGGGGCTTGGTTCTGGGGTATCCGTCAGCGGCAGGGCCTTTCCGTGCGGTGTTGAAGATGTCCCACAACGCCGGCTTCTCACTTCCTTTCTTCTCTCTTTCTCTCGCTCTTCCTCCCCTCCCCCCCATCCTCTCTCTTTCTCTTTCTCTCATTTTGTTTATTCCTTCCAGTTGGAAGGGGGGATTTTTGGTTGTTTTCTGTTATGCAAACTTCAGGCGAGACCCTGAAAACTGGAAGCAGATGTCTAGGCCAAGCAGTGCGCCCATGGCGCCCCAAGCCCTGCAGGTCCGGCAACCCTGGCGGGTGGGCCGCGGGGCGCTGCGCGGGCTGGGAACGGAGCCGCCGTCTGAGTGGCTTTGCTGACATTGTTGCTGACAGGGTTGTTAAGCCTCACTGGATTTGGACCCTGGTTTTGACCTTTTTTAATTTCTTCCATATTGAAGACACTTTGGGAATTGTTCTCTTTTTCTTTTTTTCTGTTTTAGTATGACTACAGCATGACACCATAAAGAAGAGTTTTTACACGAACCAAAAATAAATCTTGACACTCTTACCATGCACGTGGAAAAATAAGCCTATTTACAGATACCAATTGATACATTCTGTGGCATTTTGTAATCACCGTGCTGAGTAAATCCTACTGAGTAACATATCCGATTAAACTGGGGGTCTGTGGGAGGGGAGTGTGACAGTCACTACCGTCTGTGGGCAGCAAAGGGGGCTAGCAAGTGTGACCAGCCTGCCACCGCCTCGACTCCCCCCTTCACCGCACTTTATCCCGAAATGATGTCTTCGCTCTTTATCCTTTGAGGATCAAAATTTATCATGTGAGCATTAAATTCATCACTGATTTTTAAGAAGCTTTACGAAACCTACTATGACATCAGGGCTGGCTTCATTCTGTTACTGAAGTCCTGCATTTCATTATTGTTTTATCTAGAGCTTGGAAATCGGAGGAGATGGAAGAGAGGGTATTGTATAAGTTACACTGTGATATGTGGCCTTGTCGGTGGGCAGAGAAGTTGGAAATATTTTAACTGTCGTTAGGATAATATGGCTGGAAAATATCGGGTATGGAAATGGTGTCATAGCGCCTGTCTTAACCCAAAACTGAAGCGTTGCAGTTTTAAAGTTGAGCAATGATCATTTTTAAAGTTCCTTTTTTAATAGAATGGTCCCTGGACTTGATTTCATAATTTGTTTCAGTTTGACAAAGTGAATAAACAAATCCATCCGTCCTCCCCGCCAGCAGACCTGCTTACCCCATAAATATTACTTGGTCTCATGAACAGTACTAGCTATAAAATGTGAAGCTAAATAATTGTTTTTGCAAAAGTCTTAGAAATTTTCCTTGCTTCCTCTACCACCAGTTCACACATACACCGATGATGATGTCACTGGGACGCAGTGGGCTGAAATGTTCTATCAGATTTTCTTTCAGTCTTTTTTTTTAATTATTTTTATATATTTATTCATTTTAGAGATGGGGGGGAGCAAGAAGTGCCAACTCCCATATGTGCCTTGACCGGGCAAGGCCAGGGTTTTGAACCAGCGACCTCAGTGTTCCAAGTTGATGCTTGATCCACTGCACCCCCACCGGTCAGGCCCAGTCTTTCTTCTACATGCCACTTTTAAGATTAATTCATCACTCTACCTATGCAGTTGCAATTTTGTTTTTCACCTGACGTTGTAACAGGCATCGCCAGGGTTACAGACTGGCTTTAATAACTGTCAGAGCTTGTGAGCAGCGCTGCGCAGTTCTGTGCAGGTGTTGGTCTGGCCGGTAGCGTGGTCTCCACACTGTTCCTCCGTTCTGAACACTCTTGTTCCTGGATATCACCACACGTACCCTCAGCCCTCCCTGGGTGACCTCAACAAACTTATCTGCACACTTTTGATAACTGATTTTTTATTGTGCTTTCCTATGAACACTGGTGGTTTGGGGAAAGGAAGCAGAGACAGAATTGATCGAAAGACAGTGTGGTGCAGTTTGTTTCTTTGGAATGGGACCTTTTTCCTCTTGCTCTTTGGTGAATTGCTTTTGCTCAGAAGTAGAGCAGAGGGTGTAGAGTGGAATGACCTAGGCAGTGTGACATGGCTTCCTTTCTAGAAAATTAGCAATTAGATCAAGGACCAAGCTGTCTTATTCTAAAACACTTGCCTTCAAAACAGTCTTCTTCACTGTTTTCATCTTACGATCACGGCCCATTTATATCTAGTGATATTCAGAGCACTGTCTTGTTCCTGCAATCATTCACTCAGTGAACATGCATTACATTCTTGCACCTGGCCTGGCTCACCGAGAATCTGAAGATGAGTAAGATGGACCTGCTTCCCTTAGGGATTCACAGTCTGGTAGGGGAAGTAAGGAGGCGAACACACGATTAATTATAGCTTGTGTAAAAGATACACTGGAGGCGAAGGAGGAATCACCACTGCTTTGGGACGTTAGAGGGAATTGGGAGTCTAGAGGTGGTCAGAGAGGGCTAGATGAGGGGCGAGCAGAGGTGCAGGAGAGCGTGGCAATGTGGGCAGGGGGCACAATAGTTTAGGGTGGCACTGGGGGAGGGGAGTGAGGAGAGAAGCAGCAGGAGACGAAGATGCTCTGGGCCAACTAATGGCAAGTTTTGTCCGGCTTAGGAGGCCACAGCCTTAGGAAGATGACTCGTTGGAGTAGGAAGAATAAATTAGGGAGAGACTGGGGTGGGGAGGTGAATAAAGAACCTTTTGCAATATTCTAAATAGGAAATTCTGGGGACTTGAGTTAGGACAGCAGCAGCGAGAATGAAGAGGAAAAAACAGAGTCAAGAGAGTTTAAAGATAGAGATTGCATGGCCTGACCTGTGGTGGCACAGCAGATAAAGTGTTGACCTGGAAAAGCCGAGGTTGCCGGTTCGAAACCCTGGGCTTGCCTGGTCAAGGCACATATGGGAGTTGATGCTTCCTGCTCCTCCCCACTTTTTTCTCTCTTTCTCTCTTTCTAAAAATGAATAATAATAATAAAAAAAATAAAGATAGAGATTGCACGGACTGTCTTCACTACCTGGCTGGGTGGTACACACACCCTCTAAAATAAAACCTCAGACTAACTCCAGGGGCATCTCTCATGTTCTAATCTTCGCTCACTTCATACTCTGCAGTGGATCTAAATAATCGCGAGTTATAGACCTTCTCAGTGCTGGCTCCTCAGTGTGCCTGTCATGTGCGTGTCTAGTTAATTGCCGAGAACAAAGAAATAGAATGTGTGCATTAGCTTTCCCGCTTTTGCTTGGTTAACATAGAGATGGTCATTAAACCTTCTCTTACAAGAACTATTAAATGCATGTAATGAGTTTGGGGATATTTTCGGTATTTGTTGTTTTGAAATGGATAGTGTGTGACCAGCAAGAACTGATTGGGGATTATCGCACCAGTCGAATGCAGTGCGTTGTGATTATTTCACAGCCCTCATGTTTTGACATATGACATAGTTTGACAGTATTTTAATCGGTGGAAGCAAATTATTATGTGGTGTCAGCTGAGTTCAAAAAAACATGTCTAAAACAACAGTAGGAGTACATGATAATGTGAAAGGGTACATCTTATTATCAATGTCAGCTCATTTGGAGGAAATATTTTGAAACTCTTCATCCAGTTTACTTTCAAGATCTTTAGTGGAGTGTGTCGCAAGAGCCGTGGAAGTGAAAGCGGACAGGAATTGAAGATGTCCATGGTGCTGTGTCAGCCAAATACCACGGGGCTGATTTAGCCTCTCTGTGCCCTGGGGCACGAAAGAGCTTGTCCCGGTTAGAATCTTGGGTCGGATTATCTCGTAGTTTCCTTTCGGCTGATTCCTTACCGTATCATCTTTAGCTAATTAAGCCTGCGGATGACAGGGACCCACAATACTCTAGGTCTGTGGGCATTCCAAGTAATCATGTCAATAACTATAACGGTATGTATTGATCAATTTCTATTTGCCAGGCACTAGTCTAAGACTCTTTCGTACACTATAACTCATTCATTCCTCACACAGCTCTATGAAGTAGTTATTAGCTTCACATCTACAGCTGAGAAGATTGAGACAGGAAAGGTAAAGTAGTTAGTCCAAAAGTATCTGGTAAAAGTGACGGAACTAGGATTCCACCCGGGCAGGCTGTTTTTAGAGCCCACCCCGTTCTGGAATACTGGAATATGGCCTGGATGTCCTTCCCGCTTATCACACCTCCAGGGCGGGGGGGGGGGGGGCCGAGGCATCACTCTCATCACTCTCTCCTGGAGGCTCACCTGGCTTCCTTGCCCCACCTACACAGATCCTCTGGGTTCCTTTTGTACGAAGCACAGACGTTATTTCGCTCACTGCACAGAATAGAAGTGTTCCTGTTTATCTGCCTTACCAGGCCCAGTCGTAGTCCTCTTTGTAGCCACAAGCCTGGCACTTGTACAGTGCTCAGCACAGAGCAGATGTTCAGCAAACACAGCTTGAGTCGGGCTGGCTTGACTGCACTCACACAGTGCTTGTCCTTGAAGAACTTTCCATCTACCTGGAAAAGAAGCTCCGCCCACATGAACCAACTGAACTTCCTGAAGAGGAAGTTAATTAAAGCTGAAAGAAGATGGTATAGGCAGCAGGTGTGGGGTTTCCAAGAAGGGAGATTGGCTGTAGGGATTGCGTTGGGTTGGATGGCACGGAGTTAGATTGGATAGAGCTATCTTCTCCAGGTACATAGAATCTGAGATGAGTTTAGACTGTAGCTAAGAGGAGAAGGAAGAACATTGATCAGCATGTTGATTGACCTCAGATGGCTAAGACTAAAATGCTCACATTAAGGGGGCAGCAGAGTTACATCAGAAAAGCCCTTCTTATTTATTTATTTATTTTCTCTCTTGTTTATTTACTCAATTTTTTAGAGAAAGAGGGAAGAGAAAGAGAGAGAGAAGGGGGGGAGGAGCAGGAACTCCCAAAGCTGCCTTGACCAGGCAAGCCCAGGGTTTCGAACCGGTGACCTCAGCATTCCAGGTGGACGCTTTATCCACTGCGCCACCACAGGTCTGGCCAAAAGCCCTTCTTTTTGATGCAGATCAGATATCAGCTCTTTAGCGAGTCCAACACTGCCCTTTTCTTAGTATCTTGTGTGTATGCACAGCCCTCACAAGACTGCTGTGCATTGTATGACTGAGCCAGGCCGGGGGGGGGGGGGCATTCTGCCGTGAGGATCACAGTGTTCTGGACCATGGGCTCTGGAAGCAGCCTGCCTAACCGTCCCATGTGCCTGAGCTCCCTCGAGGCAAGGACTCTTTGTCACCAATACCAAGAATGGTGCCTGGGGTACTCAATAGTGGTAAAAATAATAATAGTAGTAGTAACAATATTATAAATATATACCATGGATTCTTATAAAATATACTGTATATGATAAATAACATTTATTGGATCCTCCCAGCCATTGTTCTGATTGAATCATAGCAACTTATTCTATGTTTGTTGAACATCTTTGTTGAAAATTGATTTCTTGATGTTTGCCATCCTACGAAGTTTGTATCATGTAAGAAATGTTGAACTCTGTAGGCCATGTCTGGGCGTGATCTGCATCTTAATTCTCCGGAAGCCACTCCAACACAGCAGAGTCTCAGGTGCCACGGAGTCTTGGGAACTAGGGCTCAGTTCTCTCAATGGCAACGTGACTCAGCCAAACAGCTGGCATTCAGGACAGGCCAGCAGTCCCAAGGAAGAAACTGTGATACAAAGCTGGACACCCAGCAGTACCATAGATTGACCTCAAAGCCACACACACACACACACACACTGCTCTTAATTCTTCTCCCACTAAGAGTCTGAGATATGTCTAAGCTGACAGGTGGGACCCCTCGGACCCCCATCTGTAGGTCCCCGGGGAGGAGAAACAGGAATTGGCACAGACACATGTGCAGACACAGTAACTATAGCGTTCAAACTTGGAATCAGTGTCCTTTGCACACGAGGGAGGCCCCACACCTCCGGTGCGCAGCTCAGCCTCTCCAAACAGGCTGTCCTAGAATAGCACAGCACAGTAATCTGGACAGCCCAGTAAGCATCTCAAGCAGGCAACAAATATTTGTAAAGTATGCCTTTAGATGCTACTAATGCTAAGAGAAAGGTGCTTTTAGAAAAATGCCCAGGCTTAATTGAAAACGCACATAGCAATCAACTTTTATTCCTGGCATGAAACTGTCTAACGGGTGGCCAAATTTGGGATGCTTGAAGACAGACAAGTGACTAATACTAGGGCTGTGTGTGGCCGGGACCAAATGTATTTTCTGACCACAAGACCATGTCTGGAGTCTCCTTTGTAATTACCACACGGCCCACTGTAATTGTAAAACTTATAGTTACTTCCTGCCTTTGACATGTAATTCAGGGTCCAAGGCTGTACCCCAGGCTAGAGGGAAACCCTCTGTTATTTGCCTAAAACCTATAAAATCATGATTGTGTGAGGGTGTGTGTGTTTGTGTTGCCACATCTGTTAAATATGTTAAGTATATCCTTATGAAAAATATGCCTACTCCTGACTTGTTGGGACTAAAACAGATGTTTATTGAACACCTAATCCTATATACCAAAGATATCTTAGACTCTTGCAAACATCAGTGACCAAGACAACAAAGACCCCGGAAGGGAACGAGGGGAGGGGAAGGGAGAAAGAAGGGCAGGGGACAAACGAGTGACTAGCTCTCACGGATGGGTGCCACACAGTGTCGCCACAGAGTGACGTGACAGAGAATGCCCTGGTGACCTCTTCAGCTCGGGGCATTAAAGACGCCCGCTCTAAAACAGTGACATTTAAACTGACATTTAAAAATTACAAGGAATAGGACAAGCAAAGATCAGGAGGAAGAGCATCCCAGACAGGTTAGTATAAAGGCCCGAACACAGGAGAGCTCGGCACGTTCCGGAAACAGCAAAGTGCAACTTGAGCGTGCTGCACGAGGGGAGGCCTGGCAGAGAGGCTGACTGTGCAGAGTGTGTGCTCTAAGTCAGGAGGGCAGCAGAGAGTGTGTGCTCTAAGTCAGGAGGGCAGCAGAGAGTGTGTGCTCTAAGTCAGGAGCCCCGCCCAGGTCTGGGCAGGAGACCACGTAGTTTGTACCAAGGTGGAGTGGACCTCAGGGAAGGGGCTAGATTTAGATTAGAGAACGGAGCTTAGAACCAGTCAACAGAACTTGCTGATGGTTTGGATGAGAAGAATGAAGGAAAAGGAATGGTCGGGAATGATGCCTAAGGGTTTGGCTCGAGCAGTGAGGAAGGTGATGACCGGGAGGAGAAGGGCTGAAGGCAGAGCTGTCCACTGAAGGCAGAGCTGTCCAGCTCTTCGCTAACAGTTGTAACTGCCTAACCACAAACCACGTCTTGGGGTCCAGTAAATTCCCTCACTCCCCCAAACTTTACATCGCTGGGAAATATTCGTAGACTCTTGGGATCCTTAACTGTTCACTTACTACTACTTCAAGCATTTCCATGGTTTTGCCTTCTTTTTGATGTTCATTTTATGATATCAGATAAATTACCTTCTTGTTACTAACCTTCCTGCTGGTGCTCTGTGGATTTCGGGGTGTGTCCGTGCTTCCCTCCTCACACGTGTCTTGTGTGCCCTGGGCCCACACGTGGATGTCAGGTCGGTCTCTCTGCTCACTAGTTCACAGCTGACGTAAACTTCTAACAACATGCCTTATGGCAAGCAAGATGACTAATTTTCTTCTTTTTCTCTTTATAATCAGGGGAATTTTGAGATCTCTTTAATAACAGACTAATTCAGTCCACTTATTTCTTTGTGATAACACTGATACTTTTCTAATTTTGCCTTAAAAATATTGTGGGGCTTCAGTTTGCTTGTCTATACAATGGGAATAACATTAGAGTTGTTTTTCACTGGCATTTTATGAGGATTAAATGAAATAATGTATATAAAATGCTTAGCGCAATAGCTGCTATGAAGCATTCAGCAAATTTTAGCTGCTATTATTACTAAAATAATAACTTGGGGGGGGGAGGGTAGCTCCCCAAACAAATACCATAGTTTCAGTAACCAGGACAAGAAAATAGACCAGTACATCAATGGGCTAAATTCTTGTGGGATTTGATCTATTGACTTTTTTCTCCAATTTCCTTTTATCAGGCTTATTAAAAAGTTCTATTTTTGGGTCAGCTAAATTCACGTAAGTGACATTTATTGCCAGACGTGACCTTTTGTTAGCACATTGTAGCATCCCAACATTAATACCACTTTCTATAAATACAGATTTCGGGTGAGGAAATGTTCTATCTCGAGGGAAGTTTAGCTACAGAGAATCTTTCTCTTTTTAGACTCTTGGCCTGTGGGCTCTTAACTCACTGTTGGCATTCTTCCTCAGTCTTACTTGTGCCAAATCTCCCTCTTCCGTGACCCCCGATGTAGCTGGAGTCCTGCAGTGTCAGTTCCCCACTCTGCCTTCCCGCGTGGTGGGCGTTGCATTTGACTTGTGCTGTCTTACTTCTTCTACCTTTTGAAATTTAAAAATAGAAAATAACAGAGCAAACCCACAGTTCTTTCACATTGGCTGAACTCTGTTATTCATACCAGATTCTCCGGTGAATTCCACAGTGTAACATATACAGTCAGAAATCTGCCCTGGTTCGGAATAAGCCCTGTGAGAAATGGCTGCAGAGGCGCTCTTATTTTGAGTGTCAGACACATGGTCAGAGATGGGCAGTGGCAGCCCCAGGCGGAGGCTGTGGAAGGTCAGAGAGAACTCTCCCAGCTCTGCTCCTTGGCTCTCCCTCGCCCTTCCCTGCTCAGCTTTCCTGAGCCACCTGGGAATCACTGGGCTGACGGACTCTTTGAAGAGCCTGACTTGCTCTGTGAATACCAAAGACAGGTCCTGGGAGGCGCAAGCACCCTTCATAGGTCTGAGGAGCATCGTCAGAGCCCCCCCCTCCATAACAAACATACTAAAATATGGCCACCTCCACAGGAGATATAATGTTATTGCTGACAGAAGGTTTTGAAAATGTTTTTACAATTTTGCTTTGGAAATGGGTTGGCGACAAGTATCTGGTTTAACTTATAACTGGCTATTAATTTATCAGCAGTTATCTTAGCCTACTTGGGAATTACTAAGTTAAAACCTAAATCCAGCCCACATATTGCTTCCAAATGAAATGTTTTTGATGACCAAGTCAACAATTAACAGAGTTAACCCTAGCATTATTACATTTTGTTTTGACCCTTAACATTTATTAATTCGATTTGGTAATTATTCAGTTTGAAGCCAATAAATGGCTTTTAAGACCTCAGATGTTTTTATAGGCCTTTGAGAAGCTGGCAGGCCCCAGGCACGTCCCCTAATGGCCAGTGGTTAGACCGCTCTGCCTGGGAAGTTCAGGCCTAAGTCCCTCTTGCCTTCTTCACAGAGCGAGTGCTACTCTGCAGGACGTGTCTCTCAGAAAATACAAGCTGACAGACAAAGACCACTAGTCCTGCTAAGCACAGTGAAACCCCATACAGATCAGAGTCATTGGGGGCAGACCCCCTGGCTTCAAGCCCTTAGTTCACTGGGTAACCTTGAGCAGACGCCCTGTGGCCCTTTCTTACCCCCGGTTGTCCTTTCAAAACCGACTCTCCATGTGGCCAGGGTGGGGCCCTGGTTCCGGGACCCAGAGGGTGCACAGAACCATCCGAACCTGAGACATGGTTCCCCTCACGCCTTATTAAAAGCAAAGCAGTTTTTAACGTCCATATTATTTTGCCAAATGAAAGAAGGGAGGGAAGAAAGATGAGAGTGAGGAAAGGAAAGGGATAGGAAGGCGGAAGGATTGCCCTGTCCACAGCTGAAAAGCCACCGACTGGTCTTTGATGTCTGTGCAGGGGACAAGTCTGCCTTTTCCAGGAAGGCTTTCCTACGAGATACCCTCATTGTCCCATCAAATGTCACCTGTCGTCTCTTTTTCCTGTGAGAGGCGAGTGTGACATAGTCAAAAGAATATAGATTTTTAGTCAAATAGCTAGATTCAAGCTAGTCCTACTGCTCATTCACTCAGCAGTTCTCAGCGTGTGACCCAGGACCCCCTAGGGTTCTCAGAGAGCCCGGCAGGGTGCCCTTGGGGTCAAAACTGTCTTTATACTGGTAAGCTGCCGTTTGCCTTTTCTCGTCTTTTTATAAGTGAATTTTTCCCCGATGTGATGTATGTAGTATCCCAGCAGATTAAACATATACACAGATATCAAAATCTGTCTTTTATGAAGCCAAACATTAAAGATATTTTAAAAAATATGAAGCATTGCCACTCATATCACTAACTTATTTTTCTTCTGGAAAACATAGTTGCTTTTAATTTCTTTAAATGTCACTTATGTTAACACGTAACGGGGCCCCTGCGCTCCTGACAGTCATCACCGTTTATCAGACATTTCCTTACGCCGAGAGCTGTTCAGAGCACACGATGTTCTTTATCTCTTTTCATGTTTGCGGTAAAGCTGGAAAGAAGAGCTTAAAAAAAAAAGCCCTTGCTGGCCCCAAGTGTCACCACTGGAAGTGGCAGAGAAGCAGGGCCCTCGGACACCAGCACCACACCCTTGGTTACTGGACCACACTCCTTCGCAGAGTTCTTCTCTGGAACTTTGAGACAGTGATTTGACTGCTCTGAGTCTCAGTTTCCTCACCCAAAACGGGCAGCATCCTACCTACCCTGTGGGAGTCTTTCGAGAGCAGAAGGGTTGACCTGCACCCACGTGCCGAGCAAATCAACCCCGCGCTGCTGTGAGCCTCCTTCCTTCCGTCCCTTCCTGTCCCGCACGTACGACCAGGAGGCTCAGCCACTTCCCTTCTTCCCTCTAGATGGTCTTCAAGCAGACAGAGAGGCTGATGGAACAGGAGTTGATGAAGATATGATCGTGACCCAAAGTCAGACCAACTTCATCTGCCCCATTACGCAGGTACCGTTTCCTCCTTTCTCCCCCAAAGGAAAGTGCAGTCTGCTCCACAGAGGCCAGGATTCCTGTCTGCTTCCGGACTGGATTTCGCGAACTTGGTTTCACGTCCGGAGTTAAGGAGGGAGGGGAGAGAAGTGATGAGGGTCAGAGAGGAAATACAGAAGGGTCCCTGGGCTGGACGGAGTTTTCAATCAATCATGCCCATTTAGGAATAAATTCCTGGCCCCTGGACCAAATGACATTGCTGCCTCTGGTCTCCCAGCCATTTCTTCTGTAGTCATCTGTCCCAATTATCATTCAAAGCCAGGAGATTGGGTGGTTAAATGTAGGAAGCCCCGGGGACTAGGAAAAAACAGCGCCAAGTAATTGGCGACTTAGAGAAGTTACTGGAAGTTGGTCATTAGCATTCCTGAAAGCCTAATGTCTCCTTGATTGCAGTTGGAAATGAAGAAGCCAGTGAAAAATAAAGTGTGTGGCCACACCTACGAAGAGGAAGCCATTGTTCGAATGATTGAGTCCAAACACGGACGGAAGAAAAAGGCCTGGTGAGTTGCTGCAGGAAGGGCCAGGCGTCCGAGGGCCAGGCCAGAGGGAAGGGCTCCTGTACAGCCACTCACCTCACCCCCAGTGAGTGTAGACATGGACACCGTGTTCTGGGAAAACAGTATCTGAGGGAGAACTTAGTAATCTCCTTGGGAAGAAGCTGGTGGGACTTCAGCCACACCTTTTTAAAGTAGGAGGAAAGAACTTGGATTGATGTTCAGTCATTAGATAACAGGAATGTTTGTGAATTTGTGCGGTAGCCGAAATACTGAGCCTGTGATACTAAGAAAAGGATGGAAAATATTTCTTGTCTCTCATTATGTCAGTCACTTCCCCAGTGGTTTAAGTCAATTTGTGGGTAATTGATCAGTGAGAAATTGTTTTTTCCATTGGAATGTTGGGAGCATCTTTTATATGGATATTTCTACCCCCTTACTCTGTGACTGTGTAGGACATGGCTCTCGTCCTGTAATAACATAGGAGCCTGAGCTGGCTAGACAGACATTTTTTCTTCTTCTCAGTATTATGCTCTTATCGCAGATTTGGAATTATCACAAGGAATGGAATTGCAAGTGTGCCCAGTTCTCAATGGACTTCTGATAACAGTCCCTTTGATGTGTGCTTTGCTTCTGTGTGGCCCAGAAATTTGCCGGTCCAGGCCTAGAATTGGAATTCCCCACCACTCCTCCTCTGGGTGTGACTTAGAGCTAGGGTATTTGAGACCACTGATACCTTGATGGTCATTCAGTCAAGTGATTCACCCTGTTTATTCTAGAAGAGCTCCTGCTGGTTGCAAAATGGAGATGGCTTGAGTACTTTGTTATCTGCTTTGGTTTTCCAGCTGACAGCTGAAGATGTCGTATTTCCCGAGCGAACCTCCCTTTTCATCCTGTGAATATCATTGTCTTCATTTCTGAACTTCTCGGCCTTTCTTTTCTAACTTTTTTCTCTGCTCACCCTCTGAAAAGCAAACTGTTCATTTTTGTAGCAAAATGGCTAAGATCAGGTATTCCCAGAGTTCTGTCTCACAACCCCTCTTTCTTCAAGTTTGTAAAATGCTCCTGGACTCAGGTTTGCAAAGGCCACTGACACAAAGCATAGTTCTCATATTTCTCCCAAGTCCTGGGGTGGGTGAGGCGACTCCCAGAACAGGCTTCACATACTTTGACTTTCTAGTGTCCTTGGTCTCTTTTGAATTGTACATGCAATTTGGAAGCAGTTGAAGAGCACTTGCCATTTAGAAAAAAAGTGGTTTTCTCATATTTTCATAACTTAGGTACAGATTCTACAAACTCTTCAGATTCTCATTGCTTAATAATAACTATTAAGTCCGAGTGGTAGAAGTCTGAGAGATTTACAGAGGAAGTCACAGTTTTCCTGGGCTTTTAAAAACTGAGAGCGATTTCAGAGAATGGTGAAGAAGAATCTTTCTGGCCAGAGGCTCCCTCACTCAGCCTGACCGCTGGGTGGAAAGTAGGTGCTGTTTGAGTTATTGTGTGCTGGACAGAGAATGGAAGGATGATGGACAATAATAGTTAGGGAGTGCTGTAAAGGTTCGTTACAGAGGGTGTTAAATGTCATGATTTTGTTAGTTTTTGCATCTATAAATTGATGCTAATACAGGGAGTCCTCGGGTTACAACAGTCTTGACATACAATGTTTCAAGTTTATGATGCTCACTCCCCTAAAAACTTTTAAAAATTGATACGTGAATGTTTCGGCCTACGCCATTAGCATCGCACTTATGGTCTACGTGGATGAACTAGTTTGGTTGCACGCAGTGGAAGAACACGCAGTAATGGCATATGAGTGAGGGAGTTGGCGTCCCTTTGTACACTTACCTACCTCATTTTGGACTGTTAGAAGTGCAAGGGTTCCATTTGTGTTAGGCTAGGGTGTGTTTCGACTTACACCAAAATTCAGGTTACGTCACTGTCATAGGAACAGAACTGTGTCATAACCCGAGGACCCCCTGTAGTTGTAATTGCCTCATTGGCATGTTTGAAATTTGAATAAGAGATATAGAAGGTGTTTAAAGCACGTGGCACATGTAAGACTCAGTACGCATTGTCCCCTCATCATTACCGTCCCGTCTTCATTGACATCATTTTCAGCACCAGCACTCAACAGGCATGAGAGAGCGTTGTTTTGAGGGGGTCAGGTAGGCCAACCTGGAGGTTAAGAAGTTGCTTCCATAGCAGTTTTGATGGGATGGATTAAAAAGACATGGTGAAATGTCAATTAGGATGCTTTTGAAATATATTAAGTTATAAATAACAAGAGCTTGGACTGAAGCAAGAGTCGTAGAGACGGCCCTGGCCTGATAGCTCAGTTGGCTGGAGTGTCGTCTCAATACACCAGGGTTGTGGGTTCCATCCCTGGTCAGGCCAAGAATCAACCAGTGAATGATAGATAAGTGGAACAGCAAATCAATGTTTCTCTCTGTCTCTCCCTTCCTCTCGCTCTGTCTCTTAAAATATAAAAGTCACAGGGACTGAGAAGGGAGTGCAAACAAAGTGACTGTGGAGGAAAACTGTCAGAATTTGGTGACAGAACATTGAACAGAAGTGAAGGACTGACATTTACACATAGGTGTCTGGAATGACGGAGATGTGGTTAGCCAACAGAAGGGCACAAGAGAGGGACACATGTAGGGCATGTTAAGAGCATGTTGAGTATGGTAAGTTTGAGGTCGCATAATACTGCCGTGCAGAAGTAACCTGGGGGCGTGTAAATGTGGATTTTTGAACTCGGAAGAAAGCTCTGAGCTCGAGATGTTGACTGAGGTTATCGTCACAGAGGCATCAAACCCCCTATCTGCCAGCACGGCAGCTCTGGACCGGATGTGATCACACGCAGAGCCAGCGAGGACGGGCCGGGCTCGGCTCCGCCCTGCGCGCAGTGGGGCCCGTGGCACTTGGCCCGGGGTTTGGCTCCACTGTCACGTGGCCTGCAGCACCAGAGCCGGGGCTTGGCTCCACTGTCACGTGGCCTGCAGCACCGGAGCCGGGGCTTGGCTCCACTCTGCGCGCCATGTGGCCCTTGGCACCGGGCCGGGGGCCTCTGGCAGACCCTCATAACTAAAGGGCAGGCAGAGGAGGAAGACCCCGGTGGGGCGGTCTAAGACGTCACAGGGAAAGAGGAAGAGAGCTCAGAGCGGGGCGTCGGGGGAGCCGTGGCAGAGTGGGCTGGTTTGGGGACAAGAGCCCTCGGCAGCAGGTGGGAGCTCAGGCCTCGCACAGCCGGCCTCAGAGCTTCCCTGTGCGGCACGAGGTCGGCTCATTTCCCACGATGCACGTTAACCTGAGGAGCAGTTCTGGGTTTCCTTTGTTTAAAAACCTCTGTGACACATCCAGCTTGAGAAATCCGTTCTTCCTCCTGGTTGTTCTGATTGTGATTGTTAGACTGGACTTCCAGGTACACTGTGTCACTGGGCACTGACTAAAGTGTACTGTCCCTGCTTCAGTCTCTGGGAAGACCTCTCTCCACGGGCTGAGTCAGAATGAGATTGTTGAGACATTAGCCCTAACTAAAAGCAGTCGTTAGACTGATTTCCTGAAATATCTCTCTGAATAATCAGGCTATTTATTATCTTACTAACAAAGCTGTCTTATGATTTTTTATATTAATAAGCTATTTCCAGTTTTCCAGTCACTCTTTCCTTTCCTGTTTAAGAACCTGCCCTGGATTTAACTAAGTCACATTTAAGAATGTGTAGAGTAAACTTGAGTTGGATAGAACTATTTTGCATTTCATGACCTACCAACAAGTCATTTAACTTTTCAGAGCCTCGGTTCCTTCCTGTGTGAGGTGGAAATAACACCTCCCAGAATTCAGAGTAAGGAAATGGTGGGGAATCCCAGCCTAGCTCTGCACCAGCAGGTTTCTTGGCACTGGAGGAGCAGGCCTCTCAGGAGAGAGCTCTTTTTGGACAACAGAGCGCTAAACAAGTAACAGTCTGGTTATCAAGGCTGGGACTGTTAGTGCTGTTCTTACTTACCTCTCCACTTAGTGACGCTTTCTTTTAGACTCAGGATATAGGGTACAGTTGCTCTCTGTGTTTGAGTGTGATAGGAATCCATCCCACTCAGATTTCCAGAGGGGGGGCTATAGACCTTCTTTCTAGAACTTTCTAGAGCTGGGTTGGACCTTGGAATTCTTGGGACCCATATCCCGGAGCTCATAAGACTCACAGTCTTCTACTTTTGAGCTGATGCCGAGGCCAAGGTTCCCGGCAGGCTCTGGGACCCCTGAGACCTGGCTCCTTTGTTGAGGCGCATGCTTGCTGGCTGGTTGCCGCAGTGCAGTGTTTTGCCCTGTCGGGGACCAAGTTCAGGACCCAGCCTCTCCTTCAAGGCCTGAAAGTCTGACTCCTGCACAGCAGTGACAGAGAGCTTGAAACCTTAAGATCGGGTATTGCCACACCCACCTTGCTCACCAGGATCTTGTGAGGATTAGCGCACCATTGCTTGTATAGGGTTGTCTCCCTAGGGAGGAGTGTGCTGATTCAGTACTGTGCCATTACGGCCTTACCTCAACCTTTGTAGCTTAAAAACTTGTGTTTGTTTACTTGAGACAGAGTGAGAAACAAGAGTGTCCTCAGGCTCCTGCATCAACACTTCCTCCAGGAAGCCTTCCGTGAACCCCCATTCAAACTGAACACAGCGCCCTCCCCTGTGCTCCCCTGGGTGCCATGTCCCTGTGGGGCTGGCTCTTCTCCATGGCCTCCTGGGTTCAGAAGCCGTGGGCTACAGCAGGAACTGCGTATTGTAGCCCTGAGTGAGTTCCTTCCTTCTCACGAAACCCTGCACCCTCCCTTCACCTTCATAGGGGAAGAAACTGAGGCACGGGAATTAAGTCACTGCCCAGAGTGTCACAGCCAGGAGGCGTGAGCCCAGGCCTTTTCCACTCTGGAGCCTGTATGTGTGTCATGGGGCCATGTGGCTCCTCTCGGGAGGGCTTTTGGGTAACGCTTCTGTTCCCAGAGGTCATCCCCTACATGAGCTCAGACCTCTGTGTGAGACAGGTCACCCGGGGCTCCGTCCCCTCCAGATGAGTGTGCCTGCTTGCTCTGCAGCCGGAGGTGTGGTTAACCCCGTCAGACGTCCTCAGAATGCTCTCCTGTACTGACTGAAAGCACTGATGTCATCAGGAAGTCCTTGCCACCTCCCTCTCCACTTCCCTGTCCACACTTATTCACTGTCTGGCCATCCCTCTGGGGGGGGGAGACCGAGGCCAGCCGCCGTCAGGGGCCGGTGGGCTGAGGTATATTAAGCGAGGGTCATCCCAGCCACCCCTTCAAGTTGCCTTTCCATGTCACAGGAGTTGAAATGATGGAAAATGCCCCCTTCAAGTTGCCTTTCTATGTCACAGGAGTTGAAATGATGGAAAATGCCTTTTCTGAAGTCACGAAGGCGTCCCTATCCTTTCCATGTTCATAGCTACTTACTGTCATAGCAAAGAAATGACTCACTAAGAGGCATCGGGGTGTTCAGAACCAGTGTGAAACATTTCTCAGGCACCCCCAGACCTTACCCTGACCCAAAGCCACGTCACCAGAAGGGGGCCTAGTGGGGGACCCCCCCCGACCCCCTTTCAGACGCTGCCTTTCTAGAATCGTGTTTAAACACATGAACCTGACCATCTGGGGCACATCTCAGTATTTTAAAATTAAATACTGCCCAAAAGCATATTGTTCATTACAGCGATTGGTGTCCCTCGGATATAAAGTCGCTGTGACACAGAGGTCAAGGCCCAGGGGATTTCTCTTGCGTGTTGGACCGTTGGGCTTCCTACTACTGGACAAATTAGAGCTCCCACGATCAACTACCTTCCCCTCCTGCACTACATCTGTTATTTCTTATCTTGTTTGGTATGTGTTATTTTTTTTTTTTTTTTTTTTTTTTTTTGCTATTTTCTGAAGCTGGAAACAGGGAGAGACAGTCAGACAGACTCCCGCATGCGCCCGACCGGGATCCACCCGGCACGCCCACCAGGGGCGATGCTCTGCCCACCAGGGGGCGATGCTCTGCCCATCCTGGGCGTCGCCATGTTGCGACCAGAGCCACTCTAGCGCCTGGGGCAGAGGCCAAGGAGCCATCCCCAGTGCCCGGGCCATCTTTGCTCCAATGGAGCCTTGGCTGCGGGAAGCGAAGCGAGAGACAGAGAGGAAGGCGCGGCGGAGGGGTGGAGAAGCAAATGGGCGCTTCTCCTGTGTGCCCTGGCCGGGAATCGAACCCGGGTCCTCCGCACGCTAGGCCGACGCTCTACCGCTGAGCCAACCGGCCAGGGCGGTATATGTTATTTTTTATCTTGCTTTAGCTGTGCTATTTGGAGAGCTTCCTCAGGTCAGTGGGCCGGAGCTGCGTGTGGGTGGGAACGTACATGTATGTCTCACAGTTGGTGGCCCAGGACCTAGCATAGAACCAGTCACCCATAAGGGCCCAATGAACGCGGGAAAGTGTGTGTCTATGTCCTGGATGTATGACGACATCGAGAGGTCATCAGCTATAAAACGCCTTACAGGAACGGTGATCAAGGAGCAAGTGATAGTCATGTGAGACAGTGAAGGGGAGCAACGACATCGAGCCCCATGAAATAGGGCTTCTCCCCCTAGGTTAAATTGAAAGTGGTCTCCTAACTAGCAAGAAGGCAGTAGAGACAGAATTCAGACCTAGGTCAGCTTGACTCCAAACGTTGGGCGCTTTACTCTACCAAAGTCTGGCTCATGTTGAGAAGAAATCAGGTGACTTCATCCAACTCAGTGGCTTCAGAGACCACATCTAAGCAGAGCCATGGGCGTACGTCCCTCCCACCTCCTGGTGGATGAGTCACACTGATGTCTTCGGCCACAGCTGCAGTCCTACCGGCTCACTCAGTCTCTCCACTGAGGGACTGGTGGGCATTTCGGAGGGAACGTGCACCTGTTAGGGCCCCCGATTTCTCCCCAGCCTGGTTTCCAGCTGTTGCCCTTAGAGATGAGGGCACCATCGCCCGTGGGCTCCGGCCAAGGTCTGAGTGAAGCACTTCTCTTCCTTTCTTCTCTGATCCACCAGCAGGGCCTAGAGGCTCTCCATTCAGCCCTGGCCCTCCACCCTCACCCATGCTGCCCTGCTCCCAAGCTGCTGCAGGATCCCCTGTTGACCCTGTGTCCCCTGCCTGTGTTCTCTGAGCAGCCAGAGCTAAGAAGACCCAAAGCCCCAGTCAGCCTCTGACCTCACCTCCAAGTGCCCTCCCTCTTGCCCTAGGTGTTTCAGTGGCCCTGACCTCGCTCTTTCTCCAGGGCTCCGTGCTGCTGCCTCCTGGGCTCCTACATGTGCTGCTGCCCCAGGCTGGCCCACACAGGGTGCTTTTCTACAGGGGTCCTTAGCGAGGCTTGCCCGGACCCCCGCTGGGAAACCTCGCCCACCCTCTCTCTCTCCCTAGACCACCTTCCTTGCCTTCGTAGCACTTAATGCACAGAACGTCCAGTCTGCATCCAGCTGGTGACTTAGTGACTGCCCGTGTCCCCCACTGGGGAGTAGGCACTGGGTGGGCATTGCCTGTGCCCCCTCCATGGCCCACGGCCTGGCGCAGGTGGGCATCAATGAATGCATGAATGAGTGCACATCACTCCTGATTTGTAAAATATGCTTCTTTTTGGTAAAATGTCCTCATTTAAGTTCTTGTCTGGGAGAGAAGTTTATTTGGAAGGTGTTCAAGCTAAGTGACCTGACTTAACTTTCTAATTCCTCGCAGTTGCCCGAAAATTGGCTGTAGCCACACTGACGTGAGGTTGTGTGACCTCATTCAGGACGAGGCCCTGAGAAGGGCAATCGAGAGCCATAAGAAAAAGCACCGTCAGTCCGAGTAGGAACAGCCACCTGCCGCAGGGACAGCCGCAGCCTACCTCTGGCCCCAGCCGTCGTGGAGGGGTGCTTGCCCGCGCACGCCGACCGGCTGCACCGCATGCTTGTTTGGGGTACAACCTGCAGGTTCTAAATGTAATTGAGAGCGTTTTTCTATGTTACTATAAAAGGTCCAGGAAATTATATTGTTTATTTTTAAGTATTATATAATTTTAAATAAAACTTTGATTCTCTGTAGTGTGTCCTGTCTGTGCACTGCCCGAGACGTAAGCCATTCCAATGGTGCGGGCGGGGCGCCAGGCCTGTCTACTTCTCAGCGTGTAGCCTGGCTTGTTTTGTTGTTGTTATTTTGTTTGTTTGTTTTTCCAAGTGAGAGGAGGGGAGATAGAGAGACAGACTCCCGTACGCACCCTGACTGGGATCCACCCAGCAACCCCATCTAGGGCCGATGCTCGCAACTGAGCCATTTTTAGCGCCTGAGGCAGAGGCTCCATGGAACCATCCTCAGTGCCCAGGGCCTATGTGCTCAAACCAATCAAGCCATGGTTGCAGGAGGGGGAGAAGGAGAGAGAGAGAGAGAAGGGGGAGAGGAGTTGCTGGAGAAGCAGATGGTCACCTCTCCTATGTGCCCTTACCAGGACTTGAACCTGGGACATCCACACTCCAGGCCGACAATCTACCACTGAGCCAACCAGCCAGGGCCAGACTTTTTATTATAGTGTTAACTAAACAATGTCTTTCAAGGGTATTTGAAATGGAAACACCTGACTGCAAGCATTTATCAGTGCTGCAAGCAATCACAGGAGGTGATAAAGCAACACCAGCTCACTTCCCAGTAGAGATGTACTTTGTATACTGACAGGTGCAAACATGGAGAAGCTTTCTGTTGTCCTCTGACCGCATAGGACGCTCGTAGTCTGTGGTCATGGTTGCCGCAGCCCCTCCCCGCACCCCACCCCAGGGTCTGAGTGTCCTCTGTGGAAAGCCACCTCATCGGGGCTGGTCTCCACCTTGCTCGGTGGCTCTCGGCACGTGGCCTCCTCCCCGGGGCCTGGGGGTGTCAGCCAGGGGCTGCGCCGGTCATGCTCTAATGCCCCTTTAGCCCCAGAAGTCGGTGGGCATACGACCAGCAGGGTCTTTGAGTATTACTGATTATATTCTAATTGTGTGAAGAGTGCCAATCTGTTAGTAGTCCCCGCAGAAACCTTTTACCCACTAGGCTGTTCAGTGAAACCAAACCCGACTCCACTAGGAGACCAAGAACAGCTCACACGGCTAGCGGTCATTGAGCACTTACTGTGTACCAGGTGCTTTTCCAAGTCACAGACGTCCCAGCTCCTGCCATCGCCCGATGAGAACGCGACGGTTATCACGCCCACTCTCCAGAGAAGTAGAGCGAGGGCAGAGAGGTGACGCGACCCCGGGAAGTCATAGAGCTGGCACGTGGCTGAGGGGGAGGGGAGGCGGGTTGTCCCCTCGGCATTCTTAATCCCATCTTCTCCTCCCCCCATTGATTCCTGCAGAATCTTAAACCACATTCAAAGCCATATTTTAAAACTGAACCTGTGCAAATACACAAGCGTGTGTGTGTGTGCGCGTGTGCAAAAGGTGTTGGTTAAAATGCAGGGAGTAACTGCACCTGACATTGAGGAGCCACGAAATAACAGCATACTTCCGTTTAAAAGCCTGGACCTGGCAGGATTAATTTTGAAAGCATTTTCGTGGAAGCCAGCAGCACTATGACATCCAGTTGCTACAAACCAAGTGATTTTGAATTTCTTAAGATTCTTTATCTGAATCAGACTTCCTGAGGAAATGATTATGTTTAAGCCAGAACAAACATACTTTTCATGGAATGTGGTTCTTTTGTGAAATACTTTGTTTCCTAAACAGATAGAGACCAGCATGAAATGCTTGCCCAAGGTTCCGGTTGCATTTTTCCCCAACTCTTTCCAAAGAAAATGCAAGCTATTAGCCTAGATACCAGTATCAGTTAGAAAAATGCAAAGAGGACACGTTCCACTGCGGGAAAAAGTGTCCTGTTTGTGCCCTGTGAAGCTCTGTCCGGTTTCAGTCTTCAAGAACCATGTTTTGTGTGTTTGTCTAGCCAGTGAAGGAATTTGACGTTTTAGGTAACATTTCTCTGCATCTTTGACGATGCAAATATTCGCTGTGACTGTCAACCTGGCATATGCATTCGATTCTGACAGACATTTTCTTAAAACGTGAAAACTTTCCTTCAAATGACGTCGTACTTATCTTACTGGGAACCCCAATCATATGAGACTACTGAAGGGGATTCTTTCTGGTCAAGGTGAGGCCGGAGTCCCAGCGCATCCTGCCAGAGCCGCCCCAGAGTGGCAGGCCCCATCCGAGATTACCCAAGGCCCCATGAGTGACATTTAAAAACCGCAGCTGACATTGGGGCTAAATCATTTTTTTTATTTTTTAGATATGACTGATTTAAGACTTGGACAGTTGTGTGAACTTGGCATTTTTTTATGTGCTAGTTCCTTTAAGAAACTTTCAATGGGGTTAGTTTAAAACATGACCACAAACTCCCAAGGATGAGATAATTTATTTCTCACCTGATGAGCTTCGAACACAGCGCGCCCAGCTCGGAGCAGCCCCGGCGGTGCGTGCCGTGTGGGTGCTGGAGCCGACCGGGTGTTACTGTGGGGAGAGGGATGAGTTGTGGGGCTAAGAGGAACCGAGGCCGCCGTGATCTGATGCTGGCTGCACACCAGCTCAGGTCTAAGCACCTGAAATGCCTCACCTCAGTGAATCCTTTTCCCAACCTTAGAAGGCAGGGTTGCTAGCCCATTTTACCGAAGAGGAAACCGAGGCTCAGAGGCGTCGAGTCATCTGCCCAGGTCCCTCGCTGGTGTGGTGGGGGAGCCCGTGCCTGAACGGGCCAGTGAGCGCACACTAGCGATCTGACCCTCCAGGCTCCTTGTCCCAGGACCACAGGGACACCAGGGACCAGCCGGCCTGCCTTCCACCCCATTTCCTTATTTCTGTTCCCGAGACCACCATGTCCCAGGCCCCCGTCGACCACACAGTAACTGCCCCGTGCTTCTCTCTCCCCTAGTTCCCTCTGCAAACACCCCGCCAGGTCCCTGCTTCCTGGCGTCAGGCTTACATGATTCGCCAGCCTGCCGTTTGGTCCCTGACCTCTCATCTCCCCCTCACAGATGAATCTCCTAGGATACTGACGGGGTAGCTCCGCATCTGACTCAAAAACCTTCCTTTCCTGTAGAAGGAAGTCCAGGCCTGACACGCCGATTCCACCGCAGGCGACCCCACTCGCTTCTCCCAACACTCCTGTGTCCCCAACACCTCGGTCCCCTCCTGTTTATTTGACAAGTTTCCTCTATGACAGCAGTTAACCCTTAGTACCCCCGACCAGCACATACAGATGACCTTGGGCAGGTCACTTCACTGCTCCAGGCCTGAGATTTTTCCTATAAATTCAGAGACTGGGACCTCTCCCCAAGGTGTCTTTAAACCCTATGATGCCATGTCATATTTTCAATGACTAGGACCTTAGGGGAGGGTATGGCCCTTTGAAAGGAAAACAGGCTGATGAGGAAATCAGTATCTATATTTGAACCAAATGTGTACATTGCATCTTCAACTATTTATTCAATGAATACTTTTTAAGGCCCACTTTATATATTTTGTGCTAGTCTCTTTGGATACAAAAATCTCCCCTCTGAAAGGATTCTTGTCTCATTAGAGCAGACAGATATGTAAAAAAACTAACGCCACAGAAGGTTTTATGAGTGCTACATAGAAAGGACAGTAACATAAAAGAAACAGAAAAAGTATTGAGTAAACAAATGGTATTTTAGTAAATCAGGTAACAAGATTAAAAATAAGCCTGGTGGGTTGTGGCTCAGTGGGTAGAGCATCCACCTGGGATGCCGAGGTCCCAGGTTTGAAACCCCAAGGTCGCTGGCTGTAGCATAGACTCACCAGCTTGAGTGTGGGATTATCAACATGAGCCCAGGTCACCGGCTGGAGCAAGCGGTCACCGATCCCGCTGGAGCCCCCCGGTCAAGGCACGTATGAGGAGCAATCAAGGAACAACTAAGTTGCGACAACTACAAGTTGATACATCTTATCTCTCTCTCTTCCTGTTTCTCTTGTTCTTTCTCTCTGTCTCTCTCTTAAAAAGAAAAAGTGAAACCAAGTTGAAAAGTCTCGAAACCTTCACACTGGGAGAAGGAGGTAAGTCCTGAGGGTGGATTATCCAGCAATATCCAAAATAAACCTACCTTCTAGCTTGTAGCAAACTTTGTGGAAGGGGATTTTCAGAAAAGAAGGCATTAAAACGGAGGGGGAGCAGGAACTCTCATACATTGCTTGTGGAAATACAAATCAGTGCAGCACTTGGAAAAGTTTAACTTAAAAAAAAAGTTAAACAAATTTACCACACAACCCAGCAATGCAACTCCTAGGTATCTACCCAAGAGAAGTGAAAACCAAGTTCACACCAGACTTATATATGAATGTTCTTAAGTAGCATGATTGTTAAAAATTTTTATTTATTGATTTCAGATAGAGAGACAGAAACATCGATCTGTTCCTGCATGTGCCCTGGCCAGGGATCAAACCCACAACCTTCGTATATCTGGATAATGCTCTGTTGGGCAGATAAAATATATTATGCTCACTTTGTTAAAGATGGCGCTGCCCATGTAGAAGCCCGTCGCCCAGGTGATAGTATTAATTGCCCTTCTTGCTTGGGATGGGCGTGATTGTATTAATGTGTGTTGGGGGAGGGCTTTCACGCCAAAAGGTTTTAAAAAGGAGAGATCACGTTGTTAGGGAGAAGAGTGATGACGTTCTGAGAGCAGAGAGGAGAGCGGCCAAGATGGCGGACTGCTGAAAGAGAAGCCAGTTTGTGCAGAGTTTGTGCAGAGAGAAGGAGATGGGGAACAGAGGTGAATAAGGCTGGTGAGCTAGAAACCTTTGATTCTAGGAAACTCGGATAAGTCAGTGGCTCTGTGAGCACTGAATGAGTGGGTTTTGGAGCCCAGTGTGTATTTTTACTTGTCCGCTGGGTGCAAGCTAGGATTAAAGATGATGGCCCACCAGTTTTTGGCTCCATTGTTTTATTACCGTCTGTCCAAATCCAATGCGAACCTGCACGGGCCAGGCGGCTGTGATGGTGGCCGTGACTACTGGCTTTACATGCTCTAACCAGCTGAGCTATCTGACCAGGGCAAGTAGCATGATTTAGAATAGCAAAAAAGTAGGGACAATTCGTATGTCCAGCTGGAGAATGGATAAGCCAGAGAGGTGGACCATCCAGCGGAATGCTACTCAGCAGTGAAAAGGAGGGAGGTACTCATTAATACATGCTGTAACATGGTTGAACATTATGCACGTGCATGAGATGTCCAGCAAAGACAAACCTGTGGGTACAGAGAGTAGATGAGGCGAGAATGGGAGAACCCCTTGCTCAAGGGATTGCTTTGGGGTGAAGGGGACGTTCTAGAACTGGATTGTGGTGAAGGTTCCACGGCTCTGTATTTCCTGAAAGTCAGACTGCAGCACTTGAAACAGGCAAATGTGATGGTTTGTGGACGATACAAAGGACTGAGCTGAGAGGGGACTGCCCGTTCTGAGGACAAGGAGGGGAGAGCTTTCTTCGTCATTTGGGAAGAGTGACAGCTGTAAGAGCTCTCGGTGCCCCGAATTCAACTGGTAAGCAGAGCTCTATCGATCTTTGGAGAAGAGCTTTCGAATCTTAATTGTATACATTATACTGACGTACGAATTCTATTCCAGCCTCAAGACATCCGCGGTGAAAAGAAGCAATTACTTTAAAAAAAGAATTAAAAGTTAATGAGGGGATAAGATTAGTGACTTAACAATAAGGAACTTAATATTACCTATTTGTATTTCTTTACCTCCTGATTGCATATTCCTTTTCTATACAGTGATTCCTAACAGCAATTATCAGCTAGTTTTATGTATGTATTGATATTTTTTTAAGTACAGCGGAGTGGGCCCTGGCCGGTTGGCTCAGCGGTAGAGCGTCAGCCTAGCGTGCGGAGGACCCGGGTTTGATTCCCGGCCAGGGCACATAGGAGAAGCGCCCATTTGCTTCTCCACCCCTCCGCCGCGCTTTCCTCTCTGTCTCTCTCTTCCCCTCCCGCAGCCAAGGCTCCATGGGAGCAAAGATGGCCCGGGCGCTGGGGATGGCTCTGTGGCCTCTGCCCCAGGCGCTAGAGTGGCTCTGGTCGCAATATGGCGACGCCCAGGATGGGCATAGCATCGCCCCCTGGTGGGCAGAGCGTCGCCCCATGGTGGGCGTGCCGGGTGGATCCCGGTCGGGCGCATGCGGGAGTCTGTCTGACTGTCTCTCCCCGTTTCCAGCTTCAGAAAAAAAAAAAAAAAAAAGAAAAAAAAAAAAGTACAGCGGAGTGAAAACCCTGGTCAGTTCTTTTCTTTGCTCACCCTGCCTCTGGGAAGGATGAAAATTCAGTTCCTAAAGATGACCCAGTCTCGGGATGGCAGAACAACCCAAACTTAAAACAAGATTGTCAACGTGTATGACCGCAGAAAGAAACATGTCGTGGGGATTTTTTTTTTTTAATTTATTTTTTTGATGAGCAAATACAAAACTGGTTTGCAAACAAGAAGAAAAAGCAAGCTACAATTATGAAAGGAAGCAGGGCCAGGGCCATTCAGTCACCAACAATGTGCACCCCGAGCGCAGCGCGGAGCTGTTAGCAGAGAAGCCAGAGCACCGCCGGGCGCTGTGTGGGGAGGGCTGTCGTGCCGAACAGGAGACCTGGCCATCAGGGGCGCGGGGCCCAGGCTGTTTTCGGGTCGGTCCTGGTCACTGCAGTTCGGGCTCATCGGGAGAGCAGTGAAAACAAGGCTGAGGATGATGAGACTCAGATGCCATGTTAAAGGAGTCGGGATGCTTTTGGCCACAGAGAAAAAAACCAGACTTTTCTTTTATATAAAACATGGGACTACAGGAGGAGCATGCTACAAGGCCATTAACATGTGCCAGGAGAGGACCAACTAAAGGTTCTTTGATACTCCGGGGAAAAAATTACTGTGAACATCTCAGTGCGACACCTCTTCTCTGGGACACCATGGATTCCCCCGGGATCTGTGGGTAAAATTATGAATTAGTATGGGGGTGGAAAAATTACATCTTTACTTTTACTAACCTGTAATTGGAACTTAGCATTTCCTACAGTTACGAGTGCAGGCAATGGATTCCTGCAGAATGAGCAGGACCTGTTGACTTTATCACCCAGAAAAAATGATCAGTATTTTCATATGCATTCCTGTCGCTGTAAGGATAAATTTACACCCACTTCTTGTTTTAAAATACAGTTCCTAGTGCGCTTCTGGCCACGATGACCTAATGGAAATTGCACTTACCCTTTCACCTTTCACAACTAAAAGATCCAGGCAATATATATGAAGTGGTACATTGGACGACAGCCCTCTGCTTGCTGCCTGGAGAGCTCCCAGGCCACCTGGAGAGATGGGGACGTCAGTCTGTCTGAGTGGAGGAGCTGAGATTCCAGGAGACCGAGCAGCTAGAATTTGGAAAGCACAGAGCTGCTCAGACAGCACGCCCTGGAGAGGTGCAGAGGGTCCCTCCCCATCCCCCGGGTCTTCAGCTCCTGTCTGAGGGAACTAACTACCTGAGGTCAGGAAAGAACTTCCTAGAACATCGGAGGGAACAGAAACCAGAACCGCCACAGGCCTGCAATGTTCCTTCTCCCATCGGCCAGAGCAGAGCACAGAGGCTAAGGGTGCGCTCATCCTGTTTAACAATGCCGGAAAGAAGCCGCCAAAGCAAGGATAGGCAAATTTTTGTGCAAAGGGCCAGACAGCGAATATCCTCAGCTCTGCAGGACATATGGTCACTGTCACGAGCGGTCCACTCCACTGTGGGGGCATGAAGGCAGCCATGGGCAATATGGAACGATCAATCGACAGAGGCCATGTGCCAATAAAACTTTATTTAGAGACACTGAGCTTTAAAGTTAATATAATTCTCACACATCACAAAATAGTATTGTTTTGATTTTTTCAACTGTTTAAAAATGTAAAAACCATTCTTAGCTCATGAGCATACAAAAATAGGGAGTCAGATTTGACCCCTGGGCTGTAATTCACTGACCTCTGATTGAAAAGATGAAACTCTCTCTAATTAACTGTGTCCCAGAACAACGCTCAGAAATACTTAAGAGAGCCCGACCGACTGGTGGTGGTGCGATAGATAGAAAGTTGACCTGGAATGCTGAGGTCGCTGGTTCAAAACCCCGGGTTTGCCAGGTCAAGGCACATACGGGAAACAACTACAAGTTGATGCTTCCTGCTCCTCCCTCCCACCTTTCTCTCTCTCTCTCTCTTTCTCTCTCTCTCTCTCTCCCTCTTCTCTCTAAAATCAACAAATAAAATACATTTTTAAAAAGGCACCAAAAACACACACACAGAGGACAGGACAGACCGCATCAGTGCGCCGCGGGACAGCGCCACGCTGCCTATGCATGTAGATTGGGGACCCCCGAAGGAAGCAGCAGAATGCAGCACTGATTAACCCAGCTGCAGGCCTCACAAAGAGGCAGATCTACTGGATCACACATCGATCCTTCAACATGTTTCTCAATAACTATCTTCAATATGTTTCCCTTTGTAGCCTTAGCTTTTCAAAGCACTGTTCTGAAAAGGGTGCAACAATATACTGACTGCCAGGGGTCCAGGAGGCCAGGAGCCCTGCCGGCACTTGTACCCCCTCAGGCGGGACCTCTCCCGTGGTTCTGGGACACTCTCTGCAGAATGTGCTGTGTTCACACGTATCCAGCACCCAGCGCAGAGCCTGGGACCTCACAGTAGTTCACTGATTGTCTGGTAAAGAATGCATAAAAAAAAAAAAAAAGTTCTCTATGTCCTTGGAAGATTAAACAAGAAAAAATAGGCATAAATCAACACACGTGAAGCAGTGGTGGTTACCATCTGTCAGAGTTCATCTGACATTCCTCATACATTCTCTCATTAATCCTCCCAACAGCCCTGGGTACAGACAAGGAAACTGAGGCCCAGTCCCCGCCTTGCAGTCCTCTTGAGCTTGTGAGTGCTGGGACCAGGGCTGAAACACATGAGGCATGTCCCCTCTGTGACAGAGCTGTGGCAGAGCTGTGGCTTGGCAAGAAAGGACTTCTGGCTCTGGCCGGTTGGCTCAGCGGTAGAACGTTGGCCTAGCGTGCGGAGGAGGACCCGGGTTCGATTCCCGGCCAGGGCACACAGGAGAAGTGCCCATTTGCTTCTCCACCCCCTCCCCTCCTTCCTCTCTGTCTCTCCCCCTCCCACAGCAAAGGCTCCATTGAAGCAAAGATGGCCCGGGCGCTGGGGATGGTTCTGTGGCCTCTGCCTCAGGCGCTAGAGTGGCTCTGGTCGCAACATGGCGACGCCCAGGAGGCGACACCCCAGGATGGGCAGAGCATCGCCCCCTGGTGGGCAGAGTGTCGCCCCTGGTGGGCGTGCCGAGTGGATCCCAGTCGGGCGCATGCGGGAGTCTGTCTGACTGTCTCTCCCTGTTTCCAGCTTCAGAAAAAAAAAAAAAAAAAAAAGAAAGGACTTCTGGTGAAGGCTGATCATGGCCAGGCCCAGACCGTAAAGCTGGAGCATGTGAATTCCTTGGGGCAGCCCCAGCCTTGGCAGCTGTTGTCCCCTCCCAGGGAGTCCCCAGGTCCTAGTCCTTGGGTCTCATTCCTTTGTATCAAGGTAAACTCATGCGGGCACTGGGGAGAGGTGGTGGGTGGGCAACTGAAGAGACAGCCCTTGGCCCTGCCATGGCCACACACAGCCTGGCACCTCTAACCTCCTTCAAAAGTTCCCTCGGGGCTTCCTTCTTGACGCTGTTGAGAAGCAGCAGAAGGCGGAGGTCTCGGGAGGCTGCACTTCATTGTCACATGTCAAAAGATACCCCAGTTCCTGAGACCCCATCTGAGTTCTAATATCCAAGACGAATTTCCACTTCTCACCAAAGCGAAAGATCCTACCTCATTGAAATGATTCTTCTACTGGAGTAGGAGTGATACTATGTGTAGATAATTCTGGGTTGTTTGGAATAGAATTCAGCAAAGTGTGGAAGCTTCAGGATCCAGGGTTCAAGTTTCAGACCTCTGGGTGGGTGGCAGTGGTGACAGCTCCCTCACACCTCATTCCCTGCTGTCCTGCGGCACCGGGCACTTCCTACCCCGAGCTCTGGTGGGTGTCTTGTCTCCCTCCCTCGGCTGTGTCCCAGGGGTGAACTCACATCTGAACCACACATTCCCTACGTCGGGCCCAGAAACCCCTTGGTCAGAAGATCTGAAGAGCATGTTAGAATGAGGATGCTCGGGTCAAATCTTGGGGGACAGGCCCGGGAGTCTGCATTTTGACAAGTTTACCAGCTGCCTGTGATTCACCCTCCACGCGAGGACGGTGCACCCGGCAGAGAGGAAAAGCCCAAATGAATTAACCTTAGGTTAAGAAAGCCAAACGGGAGCAGCGTCAACGCTAGCGGTCTAGTTTCAAAACACCACGTTCTTATGTCAGAAAGCTCCGAAAAGACCACAGGTCAATTCCAAGAAGGGTACATCTTTTCCTTGAAAAAGCAAACTTCTGATGAGTGGAAAGCCTGATGACTCACTCCAGCCCGGTCCGGGTCACCTCTCCTGCCCTTCCTGCCATTTTAGACTTAACTCTGCAGATGGTGTTTAACTGCCCCACTGGTGACAGCTGTTCATCTCTGTTCCCCGGGGCCCCTAACATGGTCAAGTCTCAATTAAAACGAAACAACAACAAAAAACCCTTCATTCTGCTTGTCCTGATCAATCTAAATTCCATGCACAGTGAAGGCTTGGAAATAGGGTAACGTGCTTCTGGGGCGGGGTGGGGGGTGGGGGGTGGGCGGAGGCGGCCGTCTCTAACCCTCCCCTCGGCTGGATCTAGCCTAGGTCGGAATTGGATTCTCCAAGAAAGGAGTGTTTCCCAAACTCCAATTATTCAAGCTCCTCCATCAGGGTTTTGCCATATTCGCGTGTGGACTCTACTAATATTTGCCTTTTTTTTGTTTTTTAAATTTATATTGAGTCACTTTTAAAACCGTTCAGCCTTCTCCTAAGCAAAAATATACACGGAATCACTGGTTTGATGTGCTAAGTGTATTTTAACCCATGTTAAAGTAAATACTGTACGTGAGTCTTACAATAGAAGAAAGAGGTGTCACGAAGCACCTACCCTCATCCTGGGTGGCCCTTAGGGAACCGCTGGCAGGGAGCAGGGCCGGGCGCCCAAAGCCTCCCCACGCTCACCACGTTCTCCCAAGCACCTCCCTCCACGCACTCTGGCGCTGAAATAAAGCAGTCCCTTGAGAGTAGGTTGATACCAGCGTGAAGCTTTGGCTATTAATCATCGGGCCACAGCCGCCCACCCACTGTGGCTGGGGTGTCAGCGGGACTGGCAGAAAGGACAAGCTCGGGAAGGGGGCGGGGGGGGGTGCTCCCCCTCGAAGCTGAGTTTCACGTGAGAAGTGTTAGCTGGGGAGCGGGGCCTCCTGGACCTCGGGGGCTGCCCTTGCGGCTCACACCCACAGGGCTCAGCCGGCATTCCCATCTCTCCCGAGGCAGTAGCTGTGAGCTCCTGCCAGCCATGGGTGCTGCACAGAGAGAACCAGCTCCCAGCACGCTGATGCACTTGTATTCCTCAGATCGATTGTTCCTGTGGGCCCGCGTTTGCCTTTGAGGCAAGACCCTGCATCTAAGCACATGTCAGAGGGGCCCCGATAATGCCAGCAAAAGATACTGGCCTCGCACCGCTGCCTGCTCTGGGCTGAAGGGGAGGCGACAGACGGCGGGTGGTTGATGACTCACCCTAGTGGACACTGACCCGCGGGTGTGGAAAGGGCTGCCGTGCAGGGCACATATCAAGTCACAGCTGAGAACCTGGGTTTGGCCGCCCGGCAAGCCATGAGGGATTGCAACATGTTTTTAGCTAACCTCAGCTCTGCAGAGCCGAGCTGGGCGCTTGGGGACTGAGGTTTAGGGAACTCAAGCGTCCTTCAGCGATTTTCCCGGAACAGCTGGGGAGGTCAGGAGACCCCAGTTCCAATTTCACTCTCTTACTAGCTCTGTGACCCGAGGTGACTCCATTAAGTCATCTGTGCCTCGGTGACTTCACCTGGGACAAGGAGGTATTACCCCCCCTACCCCCCCCCCCATGCCTCACAGGCCTGTCCAGATCCATGTGGGATGTGGCCTGTAGGAGAAACTGAGCACCAATGGCCAGAAGCCTGGGTGGACGCTGGGTGAGCCCAGGTACCTCGGGCCCTGTTCCAGCTTCCAGGACAGTGGCAGTATGCTGTAGAACAGTGGTCCCCAACCTTTTTTGGGCCACAAACCGGTTTAATGTCAGAAAATATTTTCACAGACCTGCCTTTAGGGTAGGACGGATAAATGTATCACGTGACCGAGACAAGCGTCAAGAGTGAGTCTTAGACGGATGTAACAGAGGGAATCTGGTCATTTTTAAAAAATAAAACATCATTCAGACTTAAATATAAATAAAACGGAAATAATGTAAGTTATTTATTCTTTCTCTGCGGACCGGTACCAAATGGCCCACGGACCGGTTTTGATCCACGGCCCGGGGGTTGGGGACCACTGCTGTAGAACACACGTGGTCCATGAATGTGAAATACTGCAAGGTTCCTGCTGAACTCACAATGGGTTACTTTGGTGGGGGCAGGGGGGTGGGGGAAGGACCAGATTTGAAGGGGGGAGTTAATTTTTCTAAAATACATATTCACGTCTTTACAATACACTGAGTCCTTTTCGAAGATAATTACAGGGTTGAATTGTGCGATCAGACTAATGAGGAGCACATGGTCCTTCAGGAAGTGAAAGGAGGGAGAAAGCCTCGGGGTCAGGCAAGACTCTGCACTGGGGCGACTTGAGGTGGGCGATGAGGAAGGGACAGGCGCTGTCCCAGGGGACCAGCATGAGCAAACACCGGAGGCGGAACGCAGAGGGCAGGAGTGAGGAGAGGAGAGGCCAGGCAGACGAGAACCCAGGCTCACACTGGGGACCGGGCAGGCAGAGGGACCGGTCGCATGCCAGGTCACTGTGCATTTACTGTCTGAGCATCAGCTGTCTAGCAGATACCGGAAATGTCAGCACGTGGCACATTTTAGAGACAACAAAGAGGCCCTGACAGGTTAGCTCAGTCGGTTAAGAGCGTTGACCCAAAACAACGAGGTTGCAGGTTGGACCCCCGAGTTAGGGCACACACGGGAAGCCAGTGAGCGCCCGACTGAGTGGAACACCAAACGAATACTTCCCTTCCCTCTCCCCTCTCCCTCCCTTCCTCTCTTTGTCTCTCTGAAAATAAAAAAGTAATTACTCCCTGGCCTGATGACAGCTGGGTCAGTTGGAATGCCATCCTGGAGCGCGGAGGTTGCCTGTTCGGTTCCCGGTCAGGGCACGTGCTTGAGCAGCTCCACGTTCCTGGTTCCTGTCCCCTCTCTCCCTGTCTCTCTCAAAAAAAAAAAAAAAAAAAAAGAAAGAACAAAAAGAAGGAGACAACAAAGAAAGAAAACCCTCAGGTTTAAAGGGGGAGGGGAGAGCCAACACCGTAAGCAAAAAGACCCAGGGAGAGTTAAATCACAGAGAATGTAGAGAGAAGCTGCGCTCAGGGGTTTAATAAAATTTCCACGTCTTCAAAGTGCACCGGCGGTGCTGAGAAGTGAGAGAGAGTCATCCACAGCATCCTTTTCTCCCCCAGGGAACCCAGCCAAGAGCTGCTGCACACTCAGGGCTCGGCTGATGTTGGAAGCGGTGGGAGCCACAACGACAGCCAGCCCACGGTACCCTGGGGCCAGATGGCACCTCTCTGAGCCGAGCGGTGGTTGGGAGGGTGAAAGGAGACCGAGCCTCATCAGGGTCCTGCTCCCTGCGAACCTTGGACTTGGCCTCGGCTGTGAGGCTGGCCTTGGGGAGAAAGAACGCTATCTCTGTCACCCCCCACCTTACCACCCCCCCCCCCCCCCCGCCAGCAGCCTCCTGAGCTCAGGGAGGGATGCAGGAGTTAGCAGGCTTCTCCGTCCAGCCTGGAACCGTCCCCACGTGGGCTGTGGAAAAGGGGACCCCCACTTCACCATCCTTACCTACACACCGTGACCCACGTGGGTCAGACGGAGATTTATGTGATAACTTAGCAGACACGCCATCATTTTGCATTTGTAAATCAGTCCTCTGAATTTGAACAGGCCGTTGTTGGAGTTTGTTTTCGTTTCCAATCCGTGCCTGTGTACCTGGTGCTACTGGCCCTTCCTGGCTGTCATCCACCCCTGCCAGTGCTAAAGCAGTTTCCCGGAGGGAGCTCGGCAGCTGCAGCTGCAGCAGCCGAGTCTGTGGGTTCGAGCCCCAGCTCTGACACTGACGAGCTGTGCGTTTGGAGCAAGTGTCTTTACGTCCCTGGGCCTCAGTGTGCTCATCTGTAAAACCAGAGGCCGTTAAGTGAGAGGACACATGTGAAACGGGCAGGCACAGCCTGGCACGTGATAAGTGCTCCGTAGGAGGAGCTATGGTTAGCCATGTCATTCCATAAATCTTTTAAAAAAGGTTTTATTTACTGATTTTAGATAGAGGAGAGAGAGAGAGAGGAGGAGTGGGGAGTGGGAAGCACCAATCCACAGCAGCTGCCTCTTGTATGTGGCCCCCACCCGGGCAAGCCCCAGGCCTCGAACCCGCAACCTTCGCATTCCAGTTCGAGGCCCCAACCTCTGCGCCACCTCAGGACGGGCAACATTCCATAACTCTTTATTGAGTGTCTGTGATGCACCCAGCAACTAGGCTCGAGGGACACAGCAGTGAGCAAAAGAGACAAGGAGTGAGTGGCGAGGGACAATAAGCAGGCAGATGAGTCAAGTGCTTCCGTCAGGTGTGGCAGTGACGAGGGCCAAGGAGAAAAACACAGCCCGGGCAGAGGGAAAACGTGGACGCTCCAAAGGGAGTAACGAGGAGGGGCTGCCTGAGAACCTGCTATGTAGACAAAGGCCAGAAAGGGGGCAGGGAGCCCCAGCGGTGCTGACATGGGGGGAGGCGTGTGTCGGGGAGGGAGACGTCCCCAGTGCTGGAGCGGCTGGCTCTGGGCTCCGTGCCCACTGGGGGCGGGGAGGCGGGGGGCTGTTCTGGACTCTTCCCAAAGGCGCTAGTGTCAGCCCGTGCTTGACTCCCCTCACTCCCAGGACCCCTGACTTTTCCTGGAGATGCCCCCGGCCTGGGTCTAGCACCTGCGAGTCCCTTCTCGGATGCTACTTGCTGTGTCTGCTCTGTCCCCACCCCTTTCTCCATCACCCTACCTTTGGGCCAGACAGAGTGTCCTCATCCCTCAAAGCTATCAGGCCCTCGTCTGCCTGTGGTCTTTGCAGGTGCCAGCCTCGTAGTCGGGACTCTCCCCTGCAGACTCCACTGCTGTCCTCCTCAGGGGCCGGGCCTGCTTGCCCCTCAGCGTAGTCGGGACTCTCCCTGCAGCCTCCACTGCTGTCCTCAGGGGGCCGGGCCTGCTTGCCCCTCAGCGTAGTCGGGACTCTCCCCTGCAGCCTCCACTGCTGTCCTCAGGGGGCCGGGCCTGCTTGCCCCTCAGCGTAGTCGGGACTCTCCCCTGCAGCCTCCACTGCTGTCCTCAGGGGGCCTGCTTGCCCCTCAGCGTAGTCGGGACTCTCCCTGCAGCCTCCACTGCTGTCCTCAGGGGGCCTGCTTGCCCCTCAGCGTAGTCGGGACTCTCCCTGCAGCCTCCACTGCTGTCCTCAGGGGGCCTGCTTGCCCCTCAGCGTAGTCGGGACTCTCCCGCAGCCTCCACTGCTGTCCTCAGGGGGCCTGCTTGCCCCTCAGGTCTTGGCTTCGCCGTCTGCTCCTCCACCCGCCCCCCCGCAGTCTGTGTCAGGCCCTTTGTCCAGGTCCCCTGGGCTGCCCCACTCCGGACCAAATGCAGGTTCCTTCCTGGGAGGAGCGCTGCCCCGTCTCCTAGGAGATGTGCCCCGGGGTCTGTCAGAGCACTTGAAGGCAGGAAAATCCCTGTCCTGCACCCGCCCCCCCCCCCCCCCCCCCCGCTCCAGGTCACAGGTATACCCAGCCCCTGAAGTCTGCACACAGGCACACAGTGAGGTCATTTCCTCTTTCTGCCAGAAGCACTGGGGTGGAGGAAGGACCCCCTTCTTCAAGGGGGAGTCATGGGAGGGAGTCCTTCCTGGGAGTTCCCTGAGTCACCCAAGGGATTCTCCCAATTTCGAAATCCCATATTGTGTGGGTGGGCCACGAAGTTCTAGAATGATCTTGTCTTTCACTAATATCAAGAGGAGCCCTGGCGTGAGTGTAAGTGGAAGCCAAGGCTAGAAGGCAGTCTGGTGAGAAAGAGAAAAGGAACTGGCGCGTGGGGAGTGGCCGGGAGCCGAGGGCTGGCTGCTTCCTTCACCCTCTCATCAGAGTGTGCGGGGCCTGCCTGCCTCGTGCTGGCCAGGTCCTGGGCACAGAGAGGCGGAAGGAGGGACCCCTGCAGATGGACGGCCAGAGGAGGGTGTCTAGCTGGTGACATTTTGCATGGATGTCACCTTCCCTCTGCCCTGCCTGGGGAGCCAGTGACAGACTGGTGGTCTCAGCAGGGGCTTCTGAAGGTGCCTTCCCAGTGTTCTCAGTTGGAACGACGTCCGAGGACTTGTTCCATGGCACAGTGAAGAAGCAACAGGACAACCTTAGACTTTGTGTGGTGCACCCTCTGCAAGGCCCTCTCCAGGGCCCGAGGCATTCATGTCTCAGGCTGCCTGGAGTTCAGGCTGCTGGGACCTCCCAGCTGCGGCCCTCCCCCTCCCCCTCCCCCAGGGGCAGCTCACACCTGAGGACCAGCTCTCAGGGGAGTAGAAAGGGACAGATCTTTGGGGCCGCCCCAGCTGCAGGGTTGGAATGGGCAGAGGCCTCTGTCGCCCAGCCTGCTTCCTTGACCCTCCCACAGCTGGCGTTCGGAGACGACCCCCGGCACACCTACACGCACATCTCCGGCTCAGGCACTGGTTCTGGGGGACCTGACACAGAACTAAACCTAGGTTTCAGAACCGGCCGGGTGTGCTGTATGTCAGCTCCATTCTGGGTCCCAGTGTGGGCTGCCCCGTGGCCCTCAGGGCTCCCAGGCTGAGGGTGTTCTCATTCCTTTCAGCAGTTCTCTCCTGTGTCTGGTCAAAGGCCCCATCTGGAAGTTCTTCCTCGCTTCAGACCGGAGTCCCCGCTCCTGTGATGTATCCTGCTTCCTCTCCCTTTTCCTCCACGGAGCTGCTTTCTTGCCAAGAAAGAAAGTTAAAAGGGAGTGAAGACATATGGTTTTCTTATTAAGATGGAAGCTGGTGTTTTAGGCGAGTCAGAGGATAGTGTTCAAACAAGGACAGCGGAAATACATTGGCCCGACGCCAACATTTGAAATAGATTTTTAAAAAAAAAAAAAGTTAACCGGACAGTGAGTACTCCTTTCTGTCCAGTTCACTGAGCTTTGGGGTGGTGAGAATATCCTGGGGACCCTGTACTCCGAGGGGACATGGATGAGCCCGGAATTGGGAGTCCGCTGTCATTCATTCAGATCCTGTTCCTGCCGCTGCTAGCCGTTTCACCGTGTGGAAGGCGCTTTGCCTTGGAGCCTCTGTTTCCCTGTGGTACCATAGGTTAGCGAGAGTGAGGTTGAGGACACGAGGAAGCTCAGAAAATCACGAGACCTCGTCGTAATGTGAATATTCTAGACTGAAATCCAGCACGATTCTGCGAGCAACTCCTGGGTACAGAGCTCAGCTACATTTTCTTTTGAAAACTTGACAGGCTGATACTAACATTCATTTGGAAATGCAAAGGACCCAGAAAAGCCAAACAATTTTGAAAAATAACAAAGTCAGAGGACCACCACTACCTGATTTCAAGCCCCATTAGAAAGTTACACTAGTCAGCACAGTGTGGTATTGGAGTAACGAACAGAGCAATGCAGGAAGAGACGGCATCCACACACAGGCCTGTGTTTCTATGGAAAACTATTTTCTTCACAAGGCTGCGAAAGCAGTTCTGTGGAGCAAGAGCTTTTTTGTTTGTTTGAGTTGTTTTTTTCCAACGAATGAGGCTGAGACAATTGGATATCCACACACTGAAAAATGAACTTGGACCCGACCTTGTCTCATTCACAAAATGTAATTCAAAATAGATTATAAGTCTAAATGCAAAACCTAAAACTATAGAAGCCCTCTGTGATCTTGGCTCAGGCAAAGATTTCTTAGAGATGACTTCAAAAGTGTAACCCATCGCCTGACTAGGCAGTGGCGCAGTGGATAGAGTGTCCGCCTGGGATGTGGAGGACCCAGGCTCAAGACCTCAAGGTCGCCAGCTTGAGCGCGGGCTCATCTGGTTTGAGCAAGGCTCACCAGCTTGGACCCAAGGTCGCTGGCTCGAGCAAGGGGTCACTTGCTCTGCTGTAGCCCTCCCGGTCAAGGCACATATGAGAAATCAATTAATGAACAAACTATGGAGCTGCAACTAAGAATTGATGTTTCTCATCTCTCTTCCTTCCTGTCTGTCCCTATTTGTCCCTCTCTCTGACTCTCTCTGTCTCTGTCACACAAAAAAAGTATAACCCATCAAATGAATGGATAGATTGAACTTCACTGAAATTAAAACAAACAAACAACAGTTCTGCTTTTTAAAAGATACTATTAAGAGAATAAGCTAAGCTACAGACTTGGAGAAAATATTTGCAAGTCATATATCTAATAAAGATTTTGTACCCAGAATATATAAAGAACTCTCAAAACCCAATAATAAGAAAACAAACAACACAAGTATATATATGCCAAAGATTTGAACACTTTGCCAAAGAGAATAAACAGAGGTCAAATGAGCACACTGAAAGATGCTCAATGTCATTACTTATTAGAGATAACAGAACACAGATTAGAGAGGCTGGTATGGACTCTGGGAGGTAGTCAAGGGCTGAAGAGGTCATAAAGCTAGAGCCCAGTGTTGGCACTGGTGCCCCGTGTTGGCACTGGCGCCCTTACAAAGAGAGGAAGAGACCAGAGGGCCGCCAGGTAGAGGCCTAAGGGCTTCTGGCCCGTGCTGTTCCAGGTAGGTGGACATTGACCTCGAGCTGGCCCAGTCCTGCACACCTGGACCCTCAGAGACAGCTGGGGCCTGAAACAGAGGTGGAAGCAGGGTGGGAGTCCGAACCCTGGGTCTGAGCACCGACCCGGCCACTTCACGCCTTCTGACCTCAGCCTAATCCCTGAATCTTTCTGGCACGACAGAAATGTTTCTGTGGAGTGGAGTGGGGTGGGGAGGGCTGGTGGCTAGCCGGTGGCCTCAAGTTCACCCGGCTGGTTCATGTGTGGGGCGTGCCACCTGCACGCCTGGTTGGGTTTCTTGCCGGTTCCCACGGAGCGCGCCCTTTTCTGGGCGGGATCTGATGCCGTCTCCTTTCCTCGCTGACCCGGCGACAGGTCCACTCATCCGTCTGGAGGCCTCGGTCTCCAGCCCCGTGAATTACTCAGGGGAAGTCAGAGCCCATAATTGTTTGACTAATCCTCATGTGGCAACACACTGAGGATTGTTTGTTTAGCGCCAGGCAGAGCCCGGGTGAGCTCTTCTCCGGGCAGCCTTGCCCCGTCTGGAGCCCAGAGATGTGGACGCTTGATGGGAAGGTGCAGAGCTGGGTTCCGAACCCCTGAGAGCGTGCATCACGCCGTGTGCTAGTTGCCGAGGGCTGCTGAAACAGGTCACTGCAGTCTTGGTGGCTTAAAACAATGCCCATTGATTCTCCCACAATTCAGGAGACCAGAAGTCCCAAATCGGGGTGTCTGCGGGGCTCTGAGGAGGGTCTTCCCTTGGTTCTTCCAGCTCTGGCATTCCTTGGCTTAGGCCAGGGCTACATAACTCCAATCTCTACTTCTCTCTTCAAACGGCGTTCTTTGCTGTGTCTCCTATAGGACACCGTAGAACATCAGGTTTAGAGCCTGTTGGAATACTTCCGGAGGTTCTCATCCCGAGATCCTTAACTTAATAACATCTGCAGAGACCCTTTTTCAAATAAGCTCACATTCACAGGTTCCCAGGGGACAACTCTTTTTGGAGGGTGGCCACCATTCAACCCACTACCCCCAGAGGTGGCCTCTGTCAGAGCCAATCAACAGGACGGACACTTCCCTCCTTGCTAGATACCTCTGTCATTTGTCCTTTGCTCACTGTCCCAACAGCCACCTGTCCTGTTCAGGCTCTCTCTTCTCTTGCTGGGACTGGTGCAGTAGTCCTTCAACCTGCCTCAGTCTCCCCACCCCCATTTTCATCTCCTCCTCTCATTCTCTTTGCTGCTCCAGAGGGATTTTTCTAACTCTCAGTTTACCCTGTAGCATTCCTGCTTCAAACACTTGGGACGAGCAAATCCAGTCTCCTCGGTGTGGGGTTGAGGCCTTGCCCTGCTGCTCAGCTTCTTGTCCGGGTCTCTGCCCACACCTTCCACTCTGCCCCACCAGCACTGTCAGGCCTTTGGACAGGCCATCCTTTGATCTTGAAATGCCTTTTGCTTGTCCTCATTGTTCAGTGCCCAGCTTACTGGCCAGAACCTCTGGGAGGCTCCTCCTGCCCGGCCCTGAGTCCCAGTCACCTCCCTCGGCCACTGCACTTGTCACCCACCCATCGGCGTCACCTACTGACACGGCCAGGGCTTTCTTCAATAAGATCAGCGCTCCTTGGGGGCTGAGAGCTTTAACTCCGTGGCCCCCATCCTGCCCAGCACAAACTTTAGCACATAGTAGGTGCTGAATAAAGTTCATTGAGTGTGTGGTCTAGTAATGGTAAGCACCCTGCTCCATTGTTGGTTTAATCCTTACAGCATCTTTTTTTCTTTTTCATTGCTTGTCTTAAAGTTGTGGGAATTTTGCTCCTATGATGCAATTTTGCTCCTGTGAGGCTGAAAGAGCTTGGCTTTTGAAATTGGTCCTAACTGTAGGCAAAACCTCTTCAGCCTGGGCAAATTCTGGGTATTTGTTGTTGTTGTTTTTGAGTCTCTATTTCCTCATCTAAAGATTGGGACTGATCTCGCCTCCCTCAAAACAGAGGCAATGAAAACACGAAGGTACCATTTGGCCCTGCAATTCTAGTCGTCAGTATATACCCAAGAGAAGTATATCCACACAGAAACTTGTACATGAACGCTCAGAGCAGCATCATTCATCTGTGGACAAATGGAATAACGAAATGGGCACATCCACACAATGGAATAATACTGGGCAAGGAAAAAGAATGCGATGCTGATATGTATATGAGCACATGGACCAACCTTGCAAACACGCTAAGGAAAAGAAACCTGCCACAGAAGACCACATACCTAAGACCACATTCCTATGAAATGTCCAGAGTAGGCAAATCCATCGAGACAGAATGTAGATTAGGCATCACCGGAACTAGGAGGTAATGGAGGAGCGTGGTTAAGGGGTAGCAGCTGAAAGGTATGGCGTTTCCTCGCAGAAGTGATGAAAACGTCCCAGCTTTGACTGTGAGGATGGCTGCACCACTCTGGGAAGTGAACCCTTGGGTTACACATGTTGAAGGGTGAACTGTATGGTATGCAAATTATATCTCAATGAGGCTACTTGAAAAAAGAAAAAAACACAAACGGTGGCGATGCAGCAGAATGGTCAGCACCTCATTTCTGGCCTCTAATGGGTCTGAGTTTAAATCCTGGCTCTACCACTAACTGGTCATCCGAGCTTGGGGAAAATTAATGTGTTTTCCAGGCCTTCAGTGTTGCCTCTGTGAATTGGAGACTGCCCAGAGCTGTTTTAGGGTAAATTAGAAGAGACTCGTAAAGCCCTTGGCCGAGGAAGGGGCCCCTGGTCCAGCGTGGGGTATGGTCACCCCACTGTGCAGTGTCTGGGATTAGACAGTGCGTGGACAGAGGGGTGTTTGGTTTGTGTGGGATGCAGTGTGCTCGCAGGGAGGGGAGGCCCTCTCGCGGTTCTGGGCGTGGGTCTGCACCTTCTCAGGAAGCAGACGTGTGGGTTCTGAGCCGGTGCCTGGCCCCTACGCCATGCCACCGCCCTGTAGTGACGCGAACCGCTGAGGGAGGGAGAAGGATGCTAGGGTCGCTCCGACCTCCGTGGGCATCGCCCAGGGACGGCTGCCGGGGACGTTGAGGACACTTAGGACGTAGCGACTTCGTCTCTTACTGTGGCCATCCTCATGCTCCGTCTAGGCCACGGTCGCTGTGTGGCCGAGCTGGTTCCCTTCTCCCTGGCTGACCTGGCCCAGTGCTTGTCCACGGGGTTTTAAAAGACCGTGCACCAGGGCCTGCTCCCCTGAAGCTCCCTTACATGCTTCCCCTTGCCCCCCATGGTTTTAATCAGCCTGCATAAGGGGGTCAGGGTTGGGCTACGGTGGCTGTCATGGAAAGGCTGTGTGACCTTGGGCAGGTCACCTCCCTCCCCTAACGTCCACTTTTTTGTTTGTAAAATGGGAGTGATGGTGGCTGCCCCACCTCTTGGGGAGATGGTGACTGAATGAAAGGGTCTAGAGCCGGTAAGTACCGTCTTTGATGTGACCCCATTTCCCAGGGAAGCACCGGGAAGACATCCCAAGCAGGAGTGTGACAGGTCTGTGTACCTGTTTGCTTGTTTCTCCGACTCCCTGCCCAGGCTCCCCAAGGGCATGGACCGGGCCTCTCTTGTTCACTAACGAGGACTCAGTGCCCAGGACAGTGCCTGGCACATGGGTGCTCCAGAAATATTTGTGAATAGAAGAAAGAATGCGTGAGTACAGAAAAGGGGATCAAAAGAAGGAATGCAAATGGTGTAATCTGCCCAGTGGGTGTCTAAACTGTATCCCCCTGAGCCCCCTGCTGCACACAGCCCCTCCAGTGTCTCGTCCCCACCCCCCACTGCTCTAACCACTCCTCCTCTGCCTGCCTGGGGAATGTCGTTGTCCCTGCTTCTTCCTTCAGTACCCAGCTCAGCACTGAGCACCTGCCCCATGTTGAGAGCTGGTCTTGGGTCAGTAGATGCTGCCAAATGGTGTCCCAAAACGGCTGCCCTGTTTCTCTTCCCTCCAGCAGAGGATGAGAGTCCCCGTGGTCCCACGTCCTCATCAACACTTGATGGTGTTAACTCACCCTTCCGCTTTACTTAAAACATTCTGAAAGGTGACTTTTCAAAACCACAATGCTCTCTCTCTCTCTGTTTTTCTAACACCCCGTGACAACAAGTGCAGATATTAAAATGGAAGCGACCCACCACCTCGAATCAAGCACCACCGTGAATCAGGTGAGCAGCCCCACCGGACACACCTGCCCACCGGACACACCTGGAGACCTTCTCCTCCCCAGGCTGACCCTTCTCCTCTTGCTCCTCAGGGTCTCTCGGGGTCTCTGAGCTCTTTGCTTTGAACTCCCTTTTCCGTCTCTGTCCTGAACCTAGAACACAGCTCAGCTCCACCTCCTCCAGGAAGCCTTCCTTGATCTCACCCCACTTACATACATTTCAATACATACATCTATTAGGTGGCCCCACTCTGTTCCTCCATGGTCCCCTGCTTCCCTCTATGCTCTAAACCTCTCTGTTCCCCTGGGGATCTGACTTTAAGTAAGGGCAGGAAACAGGTTTTGACCACAGCTGAGGTACTGGGGCTGGCCGGGAGGAGAGTGGTGTCCAGGGTGGGGGACCTCTCCCCTTAGCAGTGAGTGGAAACGGCTTTGGGTGCATGTGGGAAATGTGACTGGTATGCAGGCTCCAGGCTGCGCCCCACCCCCCACCTGCTGTCTCAGCTTACACAGTGCCAACTCTGGTGGGGGTGGGGGACAGGGCTGGACCCCGCATTCCTCAACAGGCTTCTTAGGGGCAAGAATCCCGACTGTTCATGTTGTCACAGAAAAATGTCCACATGGCTTAGAATAGTGATTCTACTCTGGTCTGGAGTAACGAACCCAGCACCTCCCCCACAGAGACTACTACATGAGGACGGCCAGCAACAAGGCAGGGCGATGGGGCTTTGAGAACGCCCCGCGGTAGGGTCAGCTTGGCCCCCACGACGCTTGCTTGATTGGAGGCTTTGGGCAAATTAAACATGAGCAAGAGGGGGTCCTTACCATGAGCACCCCCAGGCCCAGTGCATGTCGTTGAACAAAGGGCTAGAAACTCGCCACGTTTTCCCTCCATTAATCCTCACAGAGGAACCCTGGGACAGGGTGACCCCAGGCTCACTGCAGGTGCAGGAAACTGAGCCACAGAGAGGTGGAGTCAGCTGCCTTGCTCGAAGGCTGCAGAGAGGACAGGGCTCTTGGGCTTTGAAGCTGAGTTCTTTCTCATCCGCTCACCAAATAAACAGTGATAGCACAACATAGTTCACGACAACAGAGCAGCGTGCACGTGTGGGAAGAAGCCACAAGCAGGCTCTGATTCTGTAGAGCTGCGTGAGATCTTCCCTCAGACACCTGAGAGAAGCCCCCGGCCCCCCAGCGCCACGAGTTCCTGGGGCCTATGCTCACGGCCCTCAGGGAACCTTTTGTCACAAGTCACTCGGTGAAGGCCTGTCCTTGGGGACGGCCCTCTTTCGGTTGTCACAGGAAGCTTCCGTTATTAGGGCCGCTGGTTATACAAAGTTACCACCGGGGTCGTGCCTTTGGGGATTGATGTGGTGTCAGGGACCCGGCCCAGTCCTGGATCAGAGAACCTGAGCCCCTGGGGGACCTCCCACTACATGGGCAAGTCATTTCACGTCTCGGAACCTCGTCCTCTTTGCCTGCGAAGAGGTGGGTAGAGCCACCCGCCTCACTTCCCTCGGGGAGTGGATGTGGGGCGCAAAGGCAGGGGGCGCATGGGAAAGCCCTGGGCAGCCTGTGCCGGGACGAGGAGGGGCAGGGTCTGTGATGTCATTCCCACCATTGGAAGCCCTGAACTCGCTTCCTGGTTTCACCTGGTGGCCAGGAGTTTCCCTGGGAGTCTGGCAACGGCTCGTCACAGAACATAAGGCAGGACAAAGTGCGGCTGTCCCCACAGGGCATTCCAAACACAGTTAATTGGGGAAATATGTAACTAGTTCAGAGGACGCCTGCCCCACCCTCTGTCACCCTGAGTGACTATCTCCCAGGTGGCTGAGCAATGGCCGGGACTCTGAGCCGCCGGGACCTAGGGTGCCCTGCACCCACTCAGCCACCGGGAGCAGGACCTACCTCTCCAATCGGCACACTGCCCAGAGCCCACGATGCTTACAGGGGCCCACGGAAATGGTCCAGCTTTCATTTCTTTTAAAAACAGAATTTAAAAAATGAGTGTAATAATAATAGTGAATGTATATAGTAAGAAGCCCAGCCTAGATCGTGTCCATCGTTATACCACCGTAGCCATAAACGACAACTTTCATTTTATTTATTTATTGTATGGAGGAAGGGGCCCCTGCAAGCAAAACTGTCATACTCAGGCCTGGACAAAGGGCGGGACCTGGGAGCAAGTCATATTTTTCTTTCTTTCTTTGGGGCCACTCAGCTGGTGCAGGTCGATGGCAGAAGCGCCACAGTGCTCTGCAGCGCTGCTCACTCGAGGGCAGAGTCTGTTCCTCCTGCCCACGGATCTCACTTGCTTCGACACCCGATGTGGTGGAGGTGACATTGGGTGAATTCTGAGCGCAGGCCTCCAGCAGTCGTGCCGTCTCCATCCGCCTGCTTTCAGGACCCTGTGGCTGCTGAGGGAATGCTCCTGGGCTGCCCTGATGGACGATGAGGGGCACCGGCCCAGTGTCTCTGTCCCTCTGGCCGCTGCCAGCCAATCCTATGAATCAGAGCTGCCCGGCTGCCCACAGTCACTGAGTGTGACCGGCTGAGAGAGGCAGAGGAACAGCCCAGCTGAGCCTGGCTCAAACTGCTGACTCACAGAATCATCAGCACCATTGAATACTTGTTGTCTTAAGTCACTGTGTTTTGGGGTGATTTGTTACGCAGCGGAAGCCTGACTGCTGCGCAGCTGCCCTCTGCCCTGGGGAGGGACCTGTGAATGAGGACGGCCCACCTGTCATTTCCTCTTCCAATCCTAGCTGGAGTAATCAAACCCGCATTTGATGGGAGTATAGCATGAACCATACACTTTAAATGGCCTGGGGGCCACAGTGCTAAAACATTCAAAGAAGCCGGGGAGATTCATTTTATTATTGGTTTTTATTTTCTTTTACTTTTAAATTATGTTGCTCTATATTCATTCCAATGGAAAGATGTCCACCAAATAGTGGGAGGGGCAGGTTATAGAACAGAAGAGAGGGGAAATTTAATAATATATCTTATTCAACCCAATAGATCCAAACCATCAGCATTTCCGTACCTAATCCATAAAACATTACTGATGTTTTACTTTCTCTCATTCATACCAAGTCTTCGAAATCCAGTGTGTATTTTGGGATTTTTTTTAACTCATTTTAGAGAGGAGAGGGAGAGAGAGAGAGAAGAGAGACAGAGAGAGAGAAGGGGGGAGGAGCTGGAAGCATCAACTCCCATATGTGCCTTGACCAGGCAAGCCCAGGGTTTCGAACCGGTGACCTCAGCATTTCCAGGTTGACACTTTATCCACTGCACCACCACAGGTCAGGCAAAATCCAGTGTGTATTTTATGGTGTAGCCCTACTCGGGTGGGGCGCGCCCCATTTCTAGGGCTCGAAAGCACTTTGACAAATGCTCTGGGAAGTGGCATTCGGCCATCCCACTGAGCTGTCCCCCTCCCCCCAGGATTTCCTCTGAGCTGGGCTGCCCTCGATGTCAGTGCCCACAGAGGGGGCCCCCGACTCGCTCAAGTTTCCACACTCCTGGCACGTGGCAGCACCTGCACGGGAACCCGAGTGGCCTCGTTTCATCCCCGTGGCCACTCACATGTGGCCACTCACATGTGGTCACTCACATGTGGTCACTCACACGTGGGCCGCCTCAGGGGAGCAGGCTGGCGGAGTGGGGACAGCCCCTGTGAGTATGGAACCATTTTCCCCTTTCCTAAAGGGAGCCCCATCGCCCACCCCTTGGCCCCCCAAGTCTGTGGCCTCCATCACACCTGTTTCTCAGCCCTGCTCAGCAGCCTCCTCACGTTCTCGAGTCCCCTCCCCCCCTCCTGCCCACCACCCACAGAAGCGATCTCGAATTTCTCCCAGTGCCTGCGGACTTTGGCGTCACCTCTGCCCGGTTCCGCTCTTGCACTGTCTCCCCCAGGTGTGGCACATGGCAGAGCACCCCTGTGGCCCTCGCAGGGGCCTTCCTGGCTCTGGAAAGGGACACCTCCTGTTCCCAAGAGCCACCCCTGCCCCGCCCCTACCGAGGACCTGCCCCTCTCCCAGCCTTTCTGTTCCAGTTACTCACATGTATTCATGTGCAGGGAGGACAATGGTCCACAATCGACCCAGTGTTTCCAGAGAGAGATGGCAAAGGCCTCTCTGAGTCACCCGCAGGGCAGTTCCAGAGAAGGCCCGGCCTCCCTTCCGCCCCTCCCGGGAAGTGCCAGTTCATACCCCACATCCTGGCTCTAGGCAACAGGGCGGGGTCACCAGCAGGGTTGAAAGCCAGTCAGATGGATACTGATACCACAGGGCAAGTTCTAACCCTGTCGCTCACCAGCTGTGCGACCTTGGCCGGTTAGCTTAACCACTCGGACACCGCTCAGGAGAGACAGAGAGCAGTGAGCCCACCTCCAGGGCTGCTCGGTTAGCTCCGAGTGCCCTCCTGCCCACAGAAGGCGTGCCGCTCGAGGGGGCTCGTGACAGGAAGGCTCTGCTGACGATGGAGAGGGTGATAGTGATGATGAGAGTGACAAAGAGAGGTGATCTGCAGATATGGGTTGCCACCAGATGGCCCAGGGATTTCTGTGAATGCCCTCAATGCCTCCCCTCAAATCGGGCTGCTGCCCAAGCTCAGGGGACGCAGTGAGAATGAACAATGGCTGCTTTGGGTGATGACTTAGCTTCCTGACACAGCCCTGGCTGGAGATGAACCCGCCTAGGGGTGTGCAATGGCCTGGCAGATGGACACCATGCGCTGGTCAGCAGGCCAGGGATCAGGGCCCTTCCTAGGAGAAATTGCCGCTCCAGCCCCCAAAGACCAGGGGTGGGCGAGCCCCTCCACCATCTGCCCAGGCTGTCCACAATCTCCCCCAAATCCCACCGAAGCACCCACCAGCCGCCGGCCCTGCTGGTGTCGCTTATTGTTCTGGGGACCCCATCCCTGGGGGATGACAGCAGAACTTACTACAGAATGTGCATTTGGGGGGGGATGGGAGATGCCTTTGTCGACCTTGGGGTTCCCTGCTTCTAATAGTAGGCTCAGGATGCTGGGAAGGAGAGAGGAGTTGGCAAAAAGGTGGGTGAGGTACCTTTTTGAGCAGTTCAATTAAAAATGTTTATTGAAAACTAACGTCCGTTTTTCATCTTGTCATTTGGACACCTCCGCCACAAGCCCATTGCATGGAAGAGGACACTGAGCTTTAGGGTTAAGGCTCTGCCCCAGTGGCAGAACTTGGGCTGCCCTCTGGTTCCTCCTAGTCTGGTGGCCAACTTGAGCTCTAGCTTAGATCTCAGTGAGGTGACAGGAAAAACAAACAGAAAACCGCTCGTGATCGTTGGAACTGCCCCCTTGGGAGTCCTGGTAAATTTCAAGCTGTCCTGACTCTGGACTTGCTCTGTGCTGTCCTCTCCCTGGGATTTCCTCTCAAGCCTGGCAAGTCCTCCTTGGCCTTCAAGGTTGTCCTTAGGTGTCCCTACCTCCCCAAAGGAGCCTCTGGAAGAAACAGCGGAACGAACCATCGGGAGTTGGAAACTCTCTCTCTCCCGGTGAATGGTTGGGAAGCGGGTGAAAGGTCCCTGACTCTCAGGGCTACAGGGCCGCCCCCTCTCCCACCCCGTACGAAGCGCTCCTCGAAGGCCACGACTGCTGGTGGCGTCATCCTCCAAGCCCACATCGTCCGTGGGTACTGCCCAAAACGACAGTCCTTGCTCAGTGTTGAATTTCTTCTCACGTGAGAAAATAAATAAGCGCCGATGCGTTAGAATACTGTGATTTCAGTAACTGACACACGACAGAAGAAACGGACACGTGGCAAGTCGCCGGGCCTCAGAGGCAGCTGGGGAAGGCTGAGATCACGAGAATTAAGAAAACAGAAATGAGGTTTGAGGTGGAAAACTTGAGACCTGGGTCCTCGTTGTGTTCCGTCTCCTCTTCCGAGCCTTGACATGCCATCAGCCTGAAGCCCCAGCGAGCGTCTCCTCTCCCGGGGGAGTAGGGGGGTTGGGGGGATGGGGTGTGGGGGGTGGCGGGGGGGGGGGCACTCCAACAGGGCCCCGAGTGCGGGCAGGGCCGCGAAGGCGCCTGGGTCCCGCCGCGCTGATCAGACGGGCGCTCTCGGCCCTCTGCCGTGTTTTCTATGCAGAGAAGTGACTCATGGCAGTTAGGAAACCCTGCGAGGCCCCGTGTATTTACATTTCTGTCCTTTCACTACCCCGGTCAGGAAGGTTTCCAGCTTAATCTCGTTCTCTCAAGGGAACTGCTGCTGGGAATGAGGAGAGGCCGAGAGGAAGCAGCACTTGACTCATAGGGAAGAGGCCAGGGAGCACACAGGTGAAGGCCAGGTAGTTGTTTCAGGCCAGCCTGAGGCCGCTCTTCCTGCTTTTTCCTTCTTTCTAGAAGGTTCCACTTCAATCTGTGGAGAACCCTCCCACACACACACACTTCCTCCCAAATGTGTACATGTGCGTGTGCTCTCCCCTGCTTCATTTTGCAGATAACAACGGCTAATATTTATTGATGGCTTGCCGTAACTCAGGCTTGTGCTTAGAACCGTACTTGCATGAGCTGAGAATATCGTCACAGCCAGCCTGTCGGTGGGTTTTATCATTTGACTGGCAAGGAAGCTGAACACAGAGAGGTTAAGTGACTCGTCCCAACTCACACAGACCGTAAGTTGTGCAGCTAGGATTTAGATCTGGGCATTCTGACTCCAGAGCTCAAACTGGTAACCAGAACCATATCTCACTGCAATGGAGGGAAGTGAGGCACAGAGAGGTTAAGTGATTTGCCTGATGTTGCAGAGCCATGATTTGCACTTAGATCAATCTGTCTACAGGTTGTTTGTTTTGATCTCTCCCCACCCCTCTGCTTACCTCTGACCCCTCCTGACAGCATTACCCATTGCCCCCAGCACAGACGCCCCCCCCCCCCCCCCATTGTGGAGGAATGAGCACCAGATCAAGAGATTTCAGCCTCAGTATTGCTGTCTACTCATTTGGTGACCTTGGGCAAATCCACATTCTCATCTGTAAACTGAGACTTGGGTTTGCCCCTCCCACCCGAGAGGACTTTGTTGATCAGACGTGATTAGGGGTGTGGAAGAGTTAGATCCGCTCTGGGGCAGCTGCTGGTGTTTCTGTTGTTTCTCTAGTCTGGCGCCCCAGCCTCGGGGTAGCTGTTCCTCTGGACTAGCATTTGACCTGCAGGACCCTGTTCTGGCAGCTGGGTAAGTTTGGGGTTTCCTGCTGCTGTTCAAAATTACCACCCTCCACAGAATGTTCAGGGATGCGAGGGTTTTGCAATCAGTGATTGCATCAGGAAAGCTCTCTGAATAGCCCTATTCTACCCTCTTCCCCGCCCAGGTGCTGGCTCAGCCAACAGGAGGAAGGGCACCAAGGGGAAGGATACAGACACTTCCTCTCCCACGGCCCAGACCGAGCCTGTGGCAGGGACAGTGGACTGCGGACCTATCCCAAACACCCCCAGGAAGGTGCTAGTCCTCTGGGGAGACTTGAAGAGAACCAAGAAGCCAAAACCAGGCTGAGGAGTGGGGTGGGGGTACGAATGGATTGGCCAGCAACCCCCAACTGCGCCGTGGCGAGCTCACAGCCCTGCTAGGAATCAGCTGTCACGTGGGAGAAGTTGCACACCCTCTCTACACCCACGTTCCTCACCTGCACACAGAGACCCATCGCTGACTCTGGCTCATAGGGAGGTCAATGGGCACATGTGCCCTCGCTTTTAAAATCAAGCCCTCAGTCAGCACTCACCATGACCACTGTCTTCATTACCCTGTGACTCTGTCAGGCCTGCCTGCCCCCAGAAGCACCACGGAAAGTCCACAGTTTCAGTCACCACAGCCCTGCCACCATGACCTTGAAACCGGTTGGCCCTGTGCCCTCTGTGAACCTCAGCTTTGGGATGAAACGGCACCCACCACCATGGGCCGTGGTGTGAATCTGGTGAGAAAATGGGCCTGGGGGACCCAGTCCAGTGCCTGGCACAGGGGGAGTACTCATCAATGGCCGCCTTTATCGGCACGCTTGCTTGGATGGGACCCCGAGGGAAGCGGAGCGCAGGGAACAGAGGAGGCGATTGTCCTGAGGTGAATGGGGAGGGAGCCTCCCTGGGGACGGGCAGGGAGAGTCCTCGCCCCTCTGGGTCTGGCTGAGTCCTAGGTCCACTGTATTCCTTAGGGTGGCATTCATCCTTGCAGCCTGGGAACAGTGAGGGGAGGGAGTCCTTCCAGGATAGGGCACCCTCGGGATTTTCCCATGCTCTTTGCTCACAGGTTCCCACCCAGGGGCTTCTAAACATCATTAACCCTCTCCTACCCCATAAACAATTTTCCTACAAATATTCGGACGTGGACTCTCAGATGACTTGAGATCCTGAAGGCAGAGGGGGTGCCTGCTAAGCAGCAGTGTCCTGGGCTGCCAATGTGTGCATCTCTTCCCAACGCCGTGTTCAGTGACCTCACGTGGGTATTTTAGAGTGGGCCACGGTGGGAGTATTTACACCACGGGAATCGGCAAATACCACAACCCCAAGTGGATTGTTGCACAATTACTGGCACGCCAGTATTCCCCGTGAACTTAGAAGTGAGGTTGTCAGCATTATGGTAGGATTGGCCTTCAGGGGAGCAAACCAGGGGGGAGCCAACCACACAGGTGTGAAGAAGACCTGGAGGAGCCCCCGAAATCCCAGCAAGGTGAACCGGTGTCGCTTCTGGAGAGTGATGTTGATTTGGGAAGCAGACATCTAGTGAAACAATCATCCTGATGTGGTTTGGAGAAAGATAGCCAGAGGGCTCATGTAAAGAAAGGGGAGAAGCATCAAGCAGCCCCACGGGGTGAGCGGTGACCGTGCCCGTCATTGTCACAGCCGCCTGACTGCCCAGTAGCCCTCCTGCCGACTTCCTCCCCCAGACCCCAACTTCCCTCTCCCATACAGCTGTGTGCAGCCCTGACTGCACCCCAGGAGTGGGCCAGACTGACCTAGTCCCGTTGCCAATCGCATCGGTTAGCTTGGGCCACAGTAACACAGGCCGCAGCCTGGGCGGGTTCAACAACAGGAACTTATTTCGTCCCTGTCTGGGGGCCAGTGGGTGCACCTCTCCCCAGTTCCGTGCTCAGTGCCCTCGAGTGGGTACTTCAGATCAAGTCCGAGGTCAAAGCGTGGGCAGGGCTGGTTTCTTCTGGGATCTCTCTCCTTGGCCTGCAGACGGCCACCATGTCCTCACGTGGCCATCCCTTGGAATGTGTGTTGTCTGTGTCTCAATCTCCCCTTGAAAAGACACCGGTCATATTGGACTAGGGCCCACCCACATGACCTCATTTTAACTTAATTACCTCTTTACAGGCCCTGTCTCCTAACGCAGCCTAGACTAGGCAAAGTGACTGTTTGCATTGATCCGCTGATGCGTTCACCCCGATGACGGCCTTGGTCGGCGAGGTTCTCATGACATGTCGAGTTCCAGCAAACCTGCCGCTGATGTGTCTCCACGCTCCCCAAGGACAATGCCAGGTTGCGGAGCCTGGTCCAGGAGGGGCCTTCGGACAGAACCGACCTCCCCTTCCGGTGCGTCCCTCATCGAGGACCTGCCTCACTCTGCTCATGCCCAGGGCTCAGTGCTGCCGCCTTCCTCCCCACCCGCTGGGGCTCCGTGCCGACGGGGCTGCTCTCTGCTGCCACTGTCCGACGCGCTGCTGGGCACACAGTAGGAGCTCAATACATACGCGCTGATGTGACCAGTGACTCTGGCCAAGGACCAGGATTCCTTCCGGAACCCCAGCTCAGGTGCATCCCAATGCACAGAACAGGAACATTACCCAAAGCTCTTAAAGCAAGTTGGGCCCGGGTTCAATTCCCGGCCAGGGCACATAGGAGAAGCGCCCATTTGCTTCTCCACCCCCTCCGCCGCGCTTTCCTCTCTGTCTCTCTCTTCCCCTCCCGCAGCCAAGGCTCCATTGGAGCAAAGATGGCCCGGGCGCTGGGCATGGCTCTGTGGCCTCTGCCTCAGGCGCTAGAGTGGCTCTGGTCGCAATATGGCGATGCCCAGGATGGGCAGAGCATCGCCCCCTGGGGGGCAGAGCACCGCCCCTGGTGGGCGTGCCGGGTGGATCCCGGTCCGGCGCATGCGGGAGTCTGTCTGACTGTCTCTCCCTGTTTCCAGCTTCAGAAAAATGGAAAAAAAAAAAAAAGAAAAAAAAAAAGCAAGTTGGGGTAAGTAGAATCGTTTTCACACGAGCTAGGTAAGCCCTCTCTCAAACTCCCAGGTGGGGCCATACGCAGTCTCACCCCACAGGTCAAGCAGAGACACTTACTCTGTGGTTTCCTAGAGAGGAGGAGAGGAGAGAGAGGGAGGGAGAGAGGAAGCGGGAGCAAGTCTGAGAAGGAGGCAGAGAAGGAACGAGGGAAGTTACTTGAGATGGGCCAATCCCGCAGTTCGAATCCTGACTCCCAGTCTTTCTAGCTGTGTGACTTTCGGCAAATTACTAAACTTCTCTGGGCCTCTCTTTCCTCAATTGGCAAATGAAGATAATCTTGATTCGTAGGGCTGATGCGGGGGTAAACGAGATAAAGGATGCAAAGCACAGCAAGCAACGCAGCGTGGGTGTTCAGCTGCCAGTTACTCAGACCCGAAGGAGCCACGCCCTCCACGCGGGGAGTAGCGAGGCCGCAGCCATCTCCGGCCATGGCCTCCCTGCCGCACAGCAGAGATGGTCCCTTCCCTGCCCTGCAACTCCATGAAGGAACATATGGAGGGAGACATGCCACAAACAGCTGGTGACCCAAGTGTGATTTGTCCCCAGCCCACCTGATTGTCCAGGTCAGGGTCCACAGCCTTCCCCAGAAATGTGGGGAAACACAGGCCTAGGGCTTAGTTTTGTTTTGTTTTTATTTTATTTTATTTTATTTTTATTTATTTATTTTTTAATAATAATACCCAATTTATTTTTTATTTATTTATTCATTTTAGAAAGGAGAGAGAGAGAGGGAGAGAGAGAAACAGAGAGAGAGAAGGGGGAGGAGCAGGAAGCATCAACTCCCATATGTGCCTTGACCAGGCAAGTCCAGGGTTTCGAACCGGCAACCTCAGCATTCCCAGGCCGACACTTTACCCACTGCGCCACCACAGGTCAGGCTTGTTTTGTTTTTAAATGGAAATCCCAGAAACCAAACAGTCCCTCGCAGGAGGCTGGGCTTCCTTTGAGAATGAGGGGAGATGCGCTTGGCTGGCTGCCTCCGCAGCAGCCTGGTTTGGGCCCGGGAGGGAGAATGGTTAAGCGTTTGAAGAGGCAAGAGGGATTAATTCAAAATAGCCTGCAGACTTCAGATCAGCTCAAGAGAGGGCGGGGCGGGGACCTTTTCTTAGTAAGAAAAGGGAAAAGGCAGCCTATAGGACATGTATATATAGATACGTACATATATATATATATTTAAATGAATGCTGATGTGTTGAGATGACTCACTGATGAGGCACAGCTAGTAAGGGCCGTCCGTGCACAGGGGCTTCCCCAATCCTGGAGATGCTCAAGGAGATTACATGCTTGTTAGAGAATGCTTTCTCCAGGTCCAGCCTATGCTGTCGCAAAAGGGAAGATTTCTTTCCTTTCTACAGCCAAGTAATATTCCATTGTGTAAATGTACCACCGCTTTTTTATCCACTCTTCTGCTGATGGGCACTTGGGCTGTTTCCAGATCTTGGCTATTAAAAATAACACTGCAGTGAACATAAAGGTGCAGATAGTCTTTCGAATTAGTGTTTCGGGATTCTTTGGGTGTATTCCCAGAAGTGGGATCACTGGGTCATGAGACAGTTTCGTTGTTAATTTTCTGAGTGAACTCCATACTGCTTTCCACGATGGCTGCACCAATGTCACCCCCATAAATTCAATAAAAATATTAGAAAAATAGGTTTAAAAAAGGGAAAAGAGGTCCTGGCTAGTTGGCTCAGTGGTAGAGCATTGGCCTAGTGTGTGGAAGTCCCGGGTACGAGTCCCGGCCAGCACATACAGGAGAAGCGCCCATCTGCTTCTCCATCCTTTCCTCTTCTTCCTCTCTATCTCTCTCTTCCCCTCCTGCAGCCAAGGCTCCGTTGGAGCAAAGTTGGCCCGGGCACTGAGGATGGCTCCATGGCTTCCACCTCAGGTGCTAGAATGGCTCCGGTTGCAACAGAGCAACACCCCAGATGGGCAGAGCATCTCCCCCTGGTGGGCTTGCCGGGTGGATCCTGGTTGGGTGCATATGGGAGGCTGTCTCTCTGCCTCTCAGCTTCTCACTTCAGAAAAGTTAAAAAAAAAAGGGAAAAAAAGGAAAAGCAAAAGCCTTCTCTTATGTCAGCTTGGCTCACAGTGATCCCGGCAGAACAGAAGAAGGTGTCTCTGGCCAGCAAGGCCCTGTGCACATGGCTGTAAAGTCAGCCTGCCCTCAGCTGGCCAAGTCCTCTGCCCCAGTGTGTGATGGTGCCTGTCCGAAGGATGAAGCACCCTTCTCTAGACTCTAAAGGTGTCCTATGGGCTGGCAAGGCCCTGCCTTGTTAGAATGTTCCAGAATGTTCCAGCCATCTATTGCTATGGTACAAATCACCCCAAAGTAGAGGGGTAAACAGTCCTGTGGGTCAGGAGTCCAGAGGGGCACAGTGGGGATGGCTCGTGTCTACACTGTGATGTCTGTACCCCAGTGGGGCAGATGTGGAGGGCTGGGGCTGGAGCATTCACTCCTGAGATGGCTTCCTCACTCTTCTGTCCAGGGCCTGGGCTGGGACAGCTGCGGGACCATCTCTGCTGGGTCTGTCATTGGGAGGGCCTACCTGTGCCCTCTCCAGCAAGGTGTTCTCAGGGTAGACGAAGTCCTGACCTGGCTGCACAGGGCTCTCGTTGCAGGTGTCCCCGTAAATAAGGAGCTGCGTGGTCTTGTGTGACCCGGCCTTGGACATCTCAGAGTGGCATTCTCACTGTCAAAGCCGTGACGAGCCTGTGCATACTCCAGAGATGCTGCCTCTCGATAGGAAGAGTGGTGAAGACATTGCAGATTATATATATATATATATATATTTTTTAAGTTAGAAGAGGGGAGGCAGAGAGACAGAGTCCCACATGCACCCAACGAGGATCCACCTGGCATGCCCACTAGGGGGCGATGCTGTGTCCATCTGGGGCATTGCTCAGTTGCAACTGGAGCCAGTCTAGTGCCTGAGATGGAGGTCATGGAGCCATCCTCAGTGCCCGGTTCAACTTTGCTCCAATGGAGCCTTGGCTGCGGGAGGGGAAGAAAGAGACAGAGAGAAAGTAGAGGGGGAAGGGGGAAGAAGCAAATGGGCACTTCTCCTGTGTGCCCTGGCCGGGAATTGAACCTGGGACTTCCACACGTCAGGCCAGTGCTCTACTGCTGAGCTAGCTGGCCAGGGCTGCAGCTATATTTTTAGAACTGCTATAGTGATCAGCTGGACTGGGTAGGCAGGAAGAGAGGGGAAGCCCTTATACCTAGACTACCCACTCACTCAGGGTTGGGGGACATCTGTTCCAGGCTGAGGACCCCTCTGAGGAGGCCAACTCAAAGGTCTCCAGGAACCAGGCTGCTAATGCAAATGTGAGGTGACAGGCGTTAGACAATAGGGAGCGGTGGCGACTGTGGTTAACCAGAAAGGGCATGCCTCAGTACCGAAGGAGCTAGCATCCTGTGATGCACTAACAAAACATGGCTGCAGATTGGATTTGGCCTGTTTTGTGACTACTGTCTTGTGACTCCTCACATTAAAGTAAAGAATCTGTCGGAGATGGATCACCCAGGCCAGTAGTTTTCAAACTATTTTTCCCAAGGCAGTGGCAGCCTGTTCTCAAACAAGCTCTTGCAGAGAAGCATCATGTAGACCACCTGATAACAACCTGAAATGAGTACCCCAGGATCCCACATCGACTCCCTGCTCTCTTCCCAGGGTGCCACTGCGAGGCCCCAATAGTCCACGGAACCCAGTTTGAAAACTGCCAGTTTAACATCCTCATGAAAAAAAAAAAGGGGGGAAAAGTGAAACCCAAAAAGTGGAGGTAACCTACCCAAATTCACGTCATGAACAAACAGCAGATGTGAGCATTGAACCATTGAACCCAGGTCTTTTCCTAAAATGAAAACCTGTGCTCTCTCTGCTGGTGGTAGGAGGAATACGTCACGTGTATACAAAGCTTTGCACATATGACAAAGTCTGTTTACAAATATGGCAATTTTTCTTTAAGGTAAGAGGCAGCAATGGGCATGGGAAGGGGTGAGAGAGAGATGCAGGGAAGCCTCCGGGAACCTTTCATGGGACCAGTACCTCCCTTGGACATGGGCAATCCAGCCCTGCCTACGCCCTCTCCCTATCACATCCCTCTGACATGGCTAATTGCGTGTCTGCAAGATGCTGTACCTGTCCATCTAGTCCAAATTCCAGGTACCCAAGACCTGGGGATTCCCTACCCCAATGCCAAGAACCTGCTTCTAGGGCTCAGGAGTCTCTTTCCTGGGCCCATTTTTCCAAGGCGACCTGCTGGCCCTGCTGTGTGCACCCCTGGGCCTGTGGGTGGTCCAGGGGGGCTCCGGGGCAGCACTGTATATGTGGACGGAGTTTGGTATGTTGGCTGGGGTGCCTAGCACAGGCTCTGGAGGGTCTGCAAGGTGAGGGCTAAACCCGGCGCAGGGAGAGGGAACAGGAACCAGGTCACAGACTCTATCCTGTACTCTGGTCCAGGCCCCCAAAGAGCTTAGGGGGAGGCCTGGAAAGATCAAAGGCTTCTTGCGAGTGAGCTTAAAATAAAGAGAAATGTTGGAATAGAGTGTCTCTTCATTGGCAGATTGGAAGTAAAAGAGCAAGGTTTGGGCTCAGCCCGACCAGGGTTCCAGGTCTGACTTTGCCACCTTCCAGCTGTGTGATCTTAGACAAGCTAATCAACTTCTCTGAGCTTTCCGGTGAATATGTAAAAGGATGATAATAACTATTTTATGAGACTATTTTGAACATTAAACAATAGACTGACCTGTGGTGGTGCAGTGGATAAAGTGTCGACCTGGAACGCTGAGGTCACCGGTTCGAAACCCTGGGCTTGCCTGGTCAAGGCACATATGGGAGTTGATGTTTCCTGCTCCTCCCCCCTTCTCTCTCCCTTCTCTTTCTCCCCCTTCTCTAAAATGAATAAATAAAATCTTTAAAAAACCCCAAAAATAAACAAACAAAAACACACAATAGAATAGGCAAGGGTCTAGCCAATGGAAGGAACTTTAGTAAATTTTCATTTCTTCTCCAGTTTTTGAAACCTTGTTTCAAACATGAATATTGTCTTTCTCAGTTATGTCCCAGTTCCTGTTGTTGTTGTTGCTCATTTGTTTGGGGAACAGAGAACCTTCCGAATGGGAAGCACACACCTACCTGGGTGTGAGTGAAAATGAATCAAGCCCGAGCTCATCAGTCACCCAACCGTATCCAGAAAAATCAATACAGGTTTCCCCACATTACGCAATATATAATTTCCTAAAAAGTTGGAGATAAATCAATTTTTTCCCCAGTTCAACATGTATCGAGGATCAGGTGTGAGCTCAGCATTATGCTGAGGCTACACACACACGCATGCGCGCGTGCACACGCACACATCCACATGCACAATCAGCCATGAGTCTGGCTTTCGAGGTTTCTATGCTTTTATCAAGCCACGTCATAAATGCACAAAGGGGCTTGCTAATGGAATCACATGGGAGGCGCTTTTATAAAGCAAAGAACCTTCTTAACACGGGAAGGCTAACTTTCTGATTAGTATCCTATTTTATTTATATATTTATTTGCATTTGTCAACTTGGATTTTCATAGTAAAGGTCTTTTTCAACTTGGCATATAGCAAGCCTACCATGAATATTTCTTGACAAAGTGAACATAATTCAAAGTCCAGGCATAGCTGTATGTGATGACCGCGTCTGCGTGGTCACAGGTGTCTCAACAGCGCTTTTCACGTCTCTGCACCTCTTTGCTTTCATGAGAAGCTCGAAGGGGAAGCAAAGCAGGATATTACTCTGCCCACTTCACAGGTAAGACAACTGGAGCCCATCAACACTCGGCTTCTTCAAATCAGTACCTGAAAAGTCTGGTGGAAGTTCAATCCAGACTTTGCCATCAGAGAAAGCCGCAGCAATGAAATCAAGAGAATTCTGCTCCCTGGTCCCCTCGGCTGACCTGACCTCAGGCCCTGCCAAGGGTACCTGTCCATCCTCCCAGACATCCAGGCTGGAGGCCCCCAAAGCTTAAGCCCCATTCCCCCCAACAACGCACACCCTATTACATCCCAGAGCTGGACATTCAACTCTGAAACCTGTGCCCTGCTGTCCAGCACCCCCTGGTCCTCCGCCCAAATGCCTGTCCCTCCTCTAGTCTCCATCTCAGGCCCTCCCTGTGGATGATACTCTGCCCTTGAGTACATGTATTTGGTTGACACTTACTAAGCCCCTCCTTTATAATGAACCATGGGCTAGGGACTGGAGATCCACGGCTGAGTGAGACATGGCCCCTACCCTCTGTGAGCACAGGTGGGCAGAAAGTGCCATGACAGAAAGAGGACTCAACAGCCCCTGGGAGGACATTTAAGTCTGACTTCTGTGCTGGGGGAATCTGGGTGGTGTTTTGAAGGCTGAATAGGAGTTCATTAGATTGGCAGGAGGAGGTGAGGGAATTCCAGTGGGAGGAAACAGCACAGGCAGAAGTGCAGAGGTGTGAATTGGCATGATGTGTTTGGGGACCTATCAGGGGCTGGCCTCAGTAGAGCGACGGAGAGAAGTCAAGAAAAGTGAGGCTGGGAAGGGAGGTGGGGCCAAGAAAGAGGGCCTGTTTCTCCCCACTGTGGTGGTTCGATTCTATCTGAAGGTCCTTGCAAGGTTTGAGGCCAGGGCCTGATGGAATCAGGTTCAAATTTTAGAAAAAATGCTCTGGCAGCTTTGTGAGGAATGGATTGAGGAGATAAAGGACACGTTCTGTTTTGTGTACCGTTATGACCAAGCGCTCAGTGTATGCCGAAGGGATGAATGGGTGACCCAGTTAGGAGCTTACTGCAGAAATCTGGAAGGTCCTAACCTAAGATCACAAGAGTGGAGAGGTGTGGATGGACCTAGGAAACGTCTGAGGCTTGTTTCAGGAAAATGGAACCCAGGCCAGGAGGTTCAATGAGAAGAATTTAATGTGGGAACCTCATTTCAAAGGTATTGGAAGAGCAGAAACAAAACAACAAAACAGCATGGTCCAGGGAGGCCATCCAGAAAAGCAACATGAAGAGGCCACTGTCACCCTTGAGCTGGAGGGACAAAGGTGGCATCATTTGATTCCAGGAGTCAGAGTACCTAGTGTGGGCCAGGACCGTGGAGAGGGAAGGGTTGCCATGGTTGGGTCTCCCAGGAAGCTGATCTGATCAGAGATGGAAATTAGCATGCAGAGGGATTATTAGGGAATGTTTTGTTTAGGGAAGAAACAGGATGGGCAGAGAGAACTGGGCTGGTGGCAATCTCAAGAAAGTCCTCATTGACCCTATGTATGAGTAGTCTGAAGACTGGACGCCCTTCAGAAGTAGCCCAAGTTGGGGCAAGGCAGCTAGACCTTTGTAGCCCCACAATCACCAGTCAGTGGCTGTAGACCTCTGGGAGGTAGACCTCTGCCTCCACGGACAAGGCAGCTCTTCTCAGTCAAGGCAATTTCCAACAAAAGCTCCCCAAAGGCGCCCCAGCTGTCGGAGAAAACGAAGTCCTTTAGTTCTGGAGGGGGATCTCACCGCACTTGGCAACAGCCATAGCTGTCTAGGGGGGCTGGAACCACAGAGGTGCAGCCAGGCCCAAAGCAGAGAAAGGAAGAAAGAGAGCCGAAACCCTCTGTTCTACCCACCACCCTCCGATTTCCCTCCAGGGTCTCCTGCTGGGCAAACTAGGCTGGAAACCAGTGGGTAAGGGAATATGGGAAACATTTTGCAAGGGGTAGCCCCAGGGAGCTGAGCAGGGGAAGGTAGGGGATGGCTCACCGCAAACAGGTCTATGATGGACCCAGTGACCACTGGCTGTGAGGGACAGGAAAAAAGCAGATTCAAGGGGAAAAGACTGTCAGGGATTCTGGGGCGGGAAAGGGGAAGGTCTGTGATGGTGATGCCTCTCTCAGAAGAGGCAGTGAGGGAGGTGCACACTCACTGAAGATGCTGATGGACCATGCTGAGTTTGCCGTCTAAGTGCAGATGCGAAGCTGGCAGCTCAGTGGAATCTAAATACTGGTACAAGATAAACTTGAGGAGCATAAAACCTCAGGGGGGCTCTCTCCTGGCCACAGGACCAACTGCAGCCTCCTCAACAGGACATTTTCTCAAAGGACCTTTGTAGGTTCCTCCACTCTGCCCTTCTCCACATCCCTACCTGGTCTACCCAGCCACCGTTCATACCGCCCCACGTCCTGCCCCAGCAACAACCTCACCATAGTGCCCCTCCCCCCAAGGTCAAGTGCTTTCTAAGTGAGTCCTTCCTAATTCCTCCTTTCTCCCTAGAAATGGTAATCCCACCAGGATTTGCTAGCGATTTGACCACAGCAAATAACTTCATATTCCTAGCCTTCTTCCTTTGTGAAATGGGGCAAAAAATAACCCTCAATCGTGGCTGTAGCAAGCGAAGTGAAGTAATATGGGTAAAATGCTAAGAACAGCGCCTAATGCATATGGACCTCAATTAACGTTAGTTATTAGCATGATCTTAATTTTCATCTCTTAATCCTCAGCGTCTAGCCTTTAGTAGACGCTTAATTAGTGTTTGTTGAATGAATGGAGACTTAATATGGAAAAGGATTTATCGTTGGGTCTCTACCTGGTTTTAGAAAATTAAGTATTTGGCAGAAGCACTGGCACTCTCTATTAGGTATTATGCTATGTTGGGTGTCCAAGGACTCCAAATTGACCTGGTTCTCTCATGAAAGAAAATGACAGAAACTGTTTTGGTTTTGCTTTTCACGGAGCTTTGCACAGGGTCTGGCACACATTCTGTGCTCATCCAAATCACATTGCACGAATGCACGCACACGACCTGGGAGGGTCGCCCCTGTGTAGGCAGTATCATTGTCTGTGGTCAGAATGACTTCCACTCCCCTACCCGCCCACCGCGGAAGCGGGACTGGCACCGCGGCCCCAGACCCTGCTGTGGAGGCTGGGGAGGGGGCAGGAATCCGGCGGCGGCCACGTGGGCCCCTTCCGCCCTCTCCCCACATCCTTTGTTTCCCACCGGCCGCGGCTCAGGAAGTTCTTTCTGCGAGTCACCGCGAAGGGGCGGCCAGGGAGCCTGGAGAAGCTATTTCCGTGCAATCCGAGCAGGCGGCAGGGGCGTGGAGGTGGAGGAAGCGCAGAAGGCCCAGTGTTTGCTTTTATTTCATCCAACAGAAGGTTCTATTTGTGGAAGCGAACAGACGCTGGGGATTAGAACTGGGAGGGGGGCAGGAAAAGGAAAAAAAAAGCCACATCCACTACCACGCACAGGTCTTCCCCGGAACTATCGCGTGGGGGTGAATGACTGGTTCTGGAATTCATCACCTTTCCTATCCTCTCTTCCTCCCGCTGCACCCGGGCCTCGGCGGCGCCTACCGCTCCAACCGGAGGTTCTTAGGCACCGGGCGGTGGGAGGGATCCCCGGGGCAAAAGGCACAACAGCACTGCAACTGCAAGCAGCTGTGCAGAAAACTGTGGAGCGCGCACCCGCAAACCATTGTGCTAGGTGTGAATGGAGAGCGCGCACCAATCAGCGGTCGCCTAGCCCCCTGCGGCCCCGCCCCTCCCGCCCACTTCCCCGAGACCCTGACGTCACGGGAACTTTTCCTCCGCCCCCTCCTCCGGTTCTAAAGCCTCATTCTGGGCTTGTCTCAGGGCGCGCGCCGCCTCCTGCCCAGCCCAGCCCCGGGGGCGTGTGCGCGCGCCCAAGCGGGCTCCGGACGCTCCACCTGCGCCAGAGCGCGCGCTGCCCAGAGCATCCCCCTGCGCTCGCTCCACTCCCAGCGCCCCCGCGGATCCAGCTCCACCTCTGCCCCCACCCAGGCTCCCCCTCCGCTCTGGTGATTGCTCTCTGGCGGCGAAGCCCGAGTCGTCGTAGCCACCTCATTGCACAACCCGGCTTCCCAACTGTTTACACAGCCTGGCCTGTGAGTGTGTGTGTGTATACAGCGTGAGTCACTGGGAGGCGGAGGAGGTGGAGGAAAAGGAGAAGGAGGAGTGCACTGGCCGGGACCGGTGCGGCGCACACACTCACACTCAGTCACTCTCTCCAAGCGCGTCTTGTTCGCGCACACACACGCCGGGAGCCCAGGAGCGCGCAGGATCCCGAGCGCCACCGAGAAGTTGCTGCGGCTTGCACTCCGGACTTCTTGCTTTGCAAAGTGCATTTGACCTGCTTTGTGCCGAGCCTGCGGAATCCTGTCCTCGCGGCTCAGGATCTTGGGAACACCGGACGCCTCTGCCGCCGAGACTGTCGGCAGCCTAGACAACAATAGCGGCGGCGCCCCCAACGAGGAGCCCCGAGTCGGTGTCCGCGGGGATCCGGGGACCCGAGTCGGCCTCCGCCCCTCAGACGCGCGGCCAGCCGTGGTCCCCGCGTGCAACCGGAGCGCCCGAGAGCGGCTCCAGCTTCGCCCCCCGTAGGGACCGAACCCAGCTCTGTCTGCAAACTCCATCTCGTGGGCTGGAATAAGTCGCGGCGCCGGCGCCGAGACTGCAGCGCCTTCCCGCGCGGATCCGCGGACGTACAAAGTCGGGGCCGTCCGGTCCTGGGACGGGATGCGGGTCGGTCCCGTGCGCTCTGCCATGAGCGGCGTCTCGCAGCCCCGCGGCCCGACCTTGTTGCTCCCCGCCGCCCGGGGCGCCCCGGCCAAACGCCTACTGGACACGGACGACAAGGCGACCGTAGCGGCCAAGTGCCCGCGCCTCTCCGAGTGCTCGAGCCCACCGGACTACCTCAGCCCCCCTGGCTCTCCCTGCAGCCCACAGCCTCCTCCCGCCGCGCCGGGTTCTGGAGGCGGCTCCGGGAGCGCGCCTGGGCCCAGCCGTATCGCCGACTACCTGCTGCTGCCCCTGGCCGAACGCGAGCATGTGTCCCGGGCGCTGTGCATCCACACTGGCCGCGAGCTGCGCTGCAAGGTACGTGCACGAGGGTTGGGGGGACGCGGTGGCAGTCTAGCATGCTTAGAGCCTCGCCCGCCCGGGGGGTCGAAGGTACCACCAGTGCTTTTGGGGCATGTCGGATAAGTGACTTGAGTTGGGTGAGGCAGCGTTTGATCAGGTTCACCCCTTTAGAGATTGAAGGGTTGCCGAAGGACTGATATAATGGGGGCTCAGCGGTCAAGAGGAAGTACAGTGTTCAATTACTTTATATTATTTCCTTAGCGTCTGGAGCAGAGCGTGGCGTTCCATATAAGTTATGGAATTGAGATGGATTCCAGGGCCATGCCATTCCCCTTCTCTCATTCTCGCTCCCCCCGCCCCTTGTCCTGGAAGGACGCCCTGCAGTGGGTGCCTCCTTGGAGCTTGGAGTAACCGGCAGCTCCCTGCCCGGGTGTCAAGGCACCCGGGCTCAGCTGTCTGTGTGGGTCTCTGGTCTTGGGGATCCCAGCTTGAACCTGCTGTGGGACGAGAACCCCGTTTTCCCTAGAGAGCAGCCTGAAGGGGTCTTCCAGTCGGGGCGGGGAATTTGCCCAGAGTAGAAATATTGGAAAGCCCGCACCGGCTAGGAATCCTCGCTTCCATTCTTGTCTTTATTTTCCGGCCAGCGATTTATTACCTCCTGAACCTAAGGGATTCCACCCAGGAAACCGGATCCTTGAGGTGCTCCTCCAATGCCCATAGACGCAGACCATTCCTACAGTTCGCCCTTTGCGAACCTCAGACCCCCGTCTGACATCCCTGAGAACCCTCTGAGCGTCTCCTTTTCACCTGAAGGATAGGGTCACCCCTGTTAAAGTTGCTCATGAGTTTTCCTCAACTCACCTGACCCCCCCACCCCATTTTTCCTGGGCTTGCTGCTGCCACCTACTGTCCAACCTGAGTGAAATTTCATGATCAAGCCCAATTAAAAGGGGTGGGGGGGATCGTTTCTTCTGGGTGGCTGGCGGGTTAAGAGCTGTTTTGGGAAGAGTGTGTGTGTGTGCGGTGGGGCGCGGTGGGGTGGGGTGCGGCGGGCAGGAGGAGGGGAGCAGCGGAGAGGTTTTTCTAGCTGGTGCCAAAGCAGCCAGGCCTCAGAGGTGGGGTGGGTCCGGCCATTGTGCAACCCCTTCCAGTTCCTCTGAGCAGATAATAGCTGAATCCAGATGGTGACAGCCCGTGTGTCACCGTTTCCAGTTGAGTCCTAGGATATGAGTAACCAGGCCAAACAAAAGGCTCTTAAAGAGACCAGCCAGTCTTCTGGCAGAGATATTCCCTATTTCCTGGGTGAAGCTGGAGGTGGGAGCTGGGGGCAGGGGTGGGGGGCGGAGATAAACAAACAAATGACAAAACTACGGAGAGGATCCCCAGATCTCGCCTGGGAGAATTGTCACTCAAGGCTGCTTCTGCCTGAGCCAGACTGTAGGCAGGTTGCTTAAGGCTGCGTTGTCCCAGTCTTCTCTCTCCTAGTCATCTGCTCCTTCTGACTAATGACGGGTCTGCCAGTTCTCCCATCCTGGCTTCCACTTGGAGGCTGCAGGCGCCCTTTGGCGCTCTTTCTCTGCCGGGCACTTTAGGTCTATGGGAGGCCGTGCATTTCCAGGGCCTTGCTTTGCACTTCCTGGAGGTCTCAGGGGGGACCTTCTATCAGCCACTTGGTGCAGATTGCTTGCCAACCAGGAAAGGCCACAGAGGTGGGGACCTGGGGACATAGCTCTCTGGAGCTGATAGCCTTATGGAAGGCAGGAACATATATAGAAAACAGTTTCTTTAAACCTTCCCTGTGGTAACCTGTTGGATATTTGCTAGCCTAGAGGCCTGGATGTTTCTGGTTTGGGGTGTTAGGGGCAGCAGAGATAAGAGGGTGTGTGTAAATGAAAGGACCCTACTGTCAAGCAAAGCCCAAAGATTGAGACCTGCAGCCCAGCCTGGAATTTTGGAGGTGGCCTCTGCTTTTCTTGCCTCCTAAGTGGGTCACCTTCTCTCTGCAGGTGTTTCCCATTAAACACTACCAGGACAAAATCAGGCCTTACATCCAGCTGCCGTCACACAGAAACATCACCGGCATCGTGGAAGTGATCCTTGGGGAGACCAAGGCCTATGTCTTCTTTGAGAAGGACTTTGGGGACATGCACTCCTACGTGCGGAGCCGGAAGAGGCTGCGGGAAGAGGAGGCTTCCCGGCTCTTCAAGCAGATTGTCTCTGCCGTTGCCCACTGTCACCAGTCGGCCATCGTGCTGGGGGACCTGAAGCTTAGGAAATTCGTCTTCTCCACGGAGGAGAGGTGAGCAGCCTCCACAGGCCCTCTTGGGCCTTCTGGAACCAACACGGAGGTGCAGTGTGTTGGTTCAGAACCACACGGAGAGCTCAGTTGTCCCAGTTAGTTTATAGAAGTCCTCTCCTGAGGAGCTGTGGCCAAGGTTGGCTTGTTCTGCACTCTGGTGGATGTGGCTTGGGACACCTTGCTGCTTTTGTGGGATGTCATGTGATAGCAGAAAACCTTTCCCACTCCCACCTCAGGATCAGGGTTATTCTCCATTGTTGTCAGATAGATCAGTTCTTCTGGGGTACAAATGTCAACCTGCCCTTCACAACCTAGACTCCTAAAGGAAGTTTTCAAATCCTTGTCTTCCCCAAGTGGGGTTGCTTTTGCGTACCTCGAGGGTATCGCAGAGCTAGTTAGAGTGTCGTATTTGCAGAATTCTGCCTTCCTCTGTACCACATTCCCATTCCATCTCAGGCTCGGCCCCCAGTGTTTTTCTTCTCATTCTCCAGTGACTTTTTGGATATCTTTGTTGGCCACCTCTTCAGAAAATAGCCACACTGAATAATAAATGGAAGTTGGCTAGAATCAGTTGCTAAATATAGATCCCGGCTTACCTCATAAAGGACAAGATGCGCTTGATAAGAGAATAATGAGACCGTAAGATTCAGAATTGAGGTTTCAGACAAGAGAATTCAGGAAGCCGCAGGAGATAAGCTTTACCTGATTACAAGAGGTGGGCCACACACATCCCTTGCAGAAAGATTAACAGCAGTGTTGTGATAGACTCGTAGGGGTGGCTGGGTGGTATTTGGTTGTAACTGTCCATGCAAGGCTGACCCCCACCTGTGCTTTGTCACCTTTCACTCCAAATCCTGTGAAAAACTACCGGGTTGAGTTGCCAGAAAGCATGGCGTTGTATCTGACCTTGCAATAATTATTGGAACATACTGATTAGCAAAGAAAAGCAAAGTGTTTGCAATGGAGAAGTTTCCAATTCCTGGCACATGCTCCTTTGAGACGGTGATGTATTTTCTGAAACATGCCTTCCACACCTCCTTACTAGCTTTTGAAACCCGCATTGCACAGGCGAATGTCATGTGCATGGAGTTTGGCAACCCGAGGGTTAAGCAATGGCAGGCTGACGCTAGCGTGTAACCAGCACAGGTGCAGGGTTTTAGTGCTACAGCAGCCAATCAGGGGCAGACAGTGTGGGTTGAGTCATATTTTCCGTTTACAGAACCAATGGGTATTTTACATAACGACGGGGAGGTCAGGCTGAGGACATACCGAAGTTAGCACATGCATACTACACTCCAGGGAACAGGAAGGCAGGAAGATAAAAAAAAAAAAAAAAAAAAGAAAAAAGAAACCAACCAGACCTTTGAGAGGAAAAGGAATTGACCCATTAACCAGTACCAAATGTGTTTTAACTTCGCAAGTGACTTACAGAAACAGGGCGATTTCTGAGAAGCAGATATCACAGGTTCCCCACGTGGGTCCAGGAGACCTGGGTGGCTGGATGTGGACGAGGAAGCCCCTCTAGCTTCATAAAAGAGTCTTTCACTAAAGGTTTTCAGACTTTAGTGACCTGAGCAGATAAACCCCCCCACCCCCCGTAGGGTACATATGCTCAGGTGTGGGTATACCACACATGTAGTTGTTTTAGGGCCCCTGCACCCTTCAAATCCACCAGCCACGTCTGTTTGCTCATGTGACCTCTCTGTCCAGGCTAACTGTTCTTTGCAATTAAAAGCCTCAATAAATATAATGGACCTTCCTTGCACCTTTCCCATCACAGTGATCACGGTCTGGAGGTCTGGACCCGGTGGACAGAGTTCCCTCTGTGTATATATATATCAGTGTAAGCAGGAGCATTGGCAGCCTGTGCGCAATAATAGTGAATGTGGGCTCCACGTTCTCAAATGCAAAGCGTTGCTCCCACAGCCCTGGCCATCAGTGGGGTGATAAGGACCAGATCGGCTTGCAGGGTGCTCTGGCCCTCCCTGGTGAATAGACTAGGCTGCTCTTCTTTGGTAGCATTTGTAGAAAACTGTCAGCATTCCCTGCAGACCAGTTCCCACTTCTGCATCGTGCCCTTTGGAAGTTGTGTAAGCCCCATCAGGAGATTTCTTCTCAGCTTAAGCATCGTGAATAGTATGTGGGGCTTTACATCATCTGCTCCAGGATCATACACTCCGTCCCGGGCGTGCTCTCCATACTTCGCAGAGGTTTATTGCAGCGCGTACTGGTCTGTGAAACCCTGAGTCCCCGTGGTTGCAGGGCACTGCTTACTGGATGAGGGTAAATGGCGTTCCTGGAGCCTTGGCAATGCATGCCTGTGGGCGCTGTGCTTGGGAAGGCTCTCATAGCAGCTGCTCTGGAAGTAATGGCTCGTTCTCTCTCCCGCAGAACCCAGCTCAGACTGGAAAGTCTGGAAGACACACACATCATCAAGGGGGAAGACGACGCCTTGTCAGACAAACACGGTTGCCCGGCCTACGTGAGCCCCGAGATTCTGAACACCACGGGGACCTACTCCGGAAAGGCGGCCGATGTTTGGAGCCTTGGGGTGATGCTCTACACCCTGTTGGTGGGACGATACCCCTTCCATGACTCGGACCCCAGTGCCCTTTTCTCCAAAATCCGCCGTGGACAGTTCTGCATTCCGGATCACATTTCCCCCAAAGCCAGGTGCCTCATTCGCAGCCTCCTGAGGCGGGATCCCTCTGAGAGACTCACTGCTCCCGAGATCTTACTCCATCCCTGGTTTGAGTCCGTCTTGGAACCTGGGTACGTCGACTCAGAAATGGGAACTTCAGATCAGATCGTCCCAGAGTACCAGGAGGACAGTGACGTTAGTTCCTTCTTCTGCTAATCCCAGAAAACCTCAGAAACCTCATAATTCTCACACATGGCATTTCCATTTCCAAAGATGGACAGGCAGTTTGACGTGGTGCCCACCAGATAGGCGATGGCGCGAAGACTGTAGCTGCTGATCTCTACGCGGCACCCACTCCGACTGGCCGTGCTGGATGACGTGTGATTGGTGTGAGCAAGCGTGCACTCTGATCGGCTGCCCTGCGAAGCCGTTTCCCTTCTTAAGGAGAAGTCACCAACTATTCCTTTGTCAGACTCGGGGGTGGGGGTCTGCACCTTGTAGAGGTGGCAAAGGGTATGGATACCCTACGGCGTGTGGTCAAGTGAAGCGAACATTCTGAAGGGGAGAGGAAGTGAATCACACAATGGCATTTGGGGCAATAACCTATTCTTACAGGGTGACAGATAAGTCAGGCCAATAAACCTGCCATCTTTGAACTTGTTTTTGGTAGCTAGACTTTCGCTACCCCAGCCTCTCTGAGCGGAGAGTTTTTTTTTTATTTTTATTTTTTTCACACACATTTAGCGATAACTGCTTCATTTTGGGGCAGATCGTTTTTGGAGTATAGGAGCCTGCCTGCACCATGAACCCAGACTCTCCTCTGTTTCTTGCCAAGACCTCATTTGCACTAATGCCTTCTTTCTGACCTTGAAACGCACCCCCCACTCCTCCACCTCCCACCCACCCACCTGCTCCGAAAGCACTTACCAGCTAACTGTGGAAAAGTGTCACAAATGACTCGAACTCCTGGCTATTCCGAGCGCTGAGCTCAGACAGAGACTGCAGAGTTTTAAAAATAATTCGAGCACTTGGAAACTTAGCTTTTCTGGTTCCTCTCAAATATGTTAGCATTTCTCCTTTTCTTTTCTTCCCAAGACCATCTCAGGGCGGAGTGTTTTGTCTAAGAGGGGAAAGATACGGAGTCTCTCAACTCCCCTCTCCCAAGAGCAAATGGTAACCTTAAGAGAAAGAGAATTTTGGGTGGTTCTCAGACCGAGTGCCAGAATTAGACTTTAACCCCCCCCCCCATCCGCCCTTGGCATTGTGTGTGTGTCTGCAGTTTTGCATGATGGGTTGTTAATATTTCAAATGTGTGGTGGTTTATGAATACGTCTGTATAATCAGCCTCTGGAAGAAATAGGAGACCCCAAATCTTTGCAGCCAGAAGGGACTTTAAAAGTCATGTCGTCCAACTTCTTCTCTCTGTCTGCCCCCCTGCCCATGCAGGATTCCCCCCACCCTTCACTTCTTTTACATCTGGGAACCCAGTCCCGTCTGAATGCTTCCAGAGACAGGAGCTCACTCCCGACAGAAGATAGAACTTAACAGAGAAACTGCAACTTGCATTAAATTAAAAAAAAACAAACCCAAAACCAGTACAGATGAAATACCAGTCCTGTCTCAGACAGGACTGAAAGTAGGTGGCGAAACGGGTAAACCAAACATACTGTATTTTGAGAAATGGCACAGAATCAGGCGGTCATCTTTAAGGGCTATGCCTAGGCAAACTACTAACCTGCATCGTTAAGAATGCCATGTATACCTCATGTACTGTGTACTTTGTACATATATTTTACCTTTTATACATAACGTTCGAGATTTTTTGTTGTTGTTGTTGTTGTTCTGGCTCTGAGGCTTGTTTTGTTGTCTGTGTCTGTCTGAATAACCTGCGTGTCTAAAACCACGTGAAATGTGAATGATCGTTGGCGATCTTACCTTGACAGAATCATGGGACTCGGAGAAGAGGGAGGACGGAGGCCTCTGGCGCACTAACGCTCTCGTGGTTGCTGGACTGTTGTATCTGTGATACATTACCTGGCTCGGGACTCCGGCGGGGCTGGCTGGGGCTCCCGCCGGGAAAGCTGGAAACACTAGACCCCTCCTGTACATGTGTATATATGTGGACAGTGAGACGGCCGTTTTTGACTTGTAGAGAAATTTTAATAAATCTGGTTTCGTAAATAGGCGCAGTGCATTTCTTTTCAGTCCAGTCTGCCCTTTTGCCTTGCGCAGTAATCTTGCCGGGAGGTGGGGGTTGGGGGGGGGGGGGCGGGCGGAGGCCGAGGTCTGGCCTCAGGGCTTGGGGAATTGCATGGGGGAGACAGATGTACTCCGATGATGATGATGATGATATAGGATGATTGGATATGACTTTGGACAGAACTCATTCACTGTTTGCACTGGAGTGGGGCAAATTCCTTTTGATGGGTGAAGCCAATTTGGTGAAATCAGGTTGATGGGGGCGGCGGGCTGACTTTGGAGTCGAGGAGCATTGGAAGAGAAGCGTCTGTAAAGAAGCCTGCCGTTGTAAGAGTCCCTCTAGCTTTTGGTTGTTTTTTTTTAGGTCAGGGGCCCTGGGGAATTTGATGAAAGCTTTGGACGCGTCTCAGAAAAAAATGTATATATGTGTATCCGACATAATTTTGCTAAAATTTCCAATGTCCACAGATAACCCTGAAGGCATCTGAAGGCCTCCTGTTGAGAACTGCCTTCTCCACATTCCCCTGTTAGACTTAATTAAAATGGCTAATTGAGACATTCCTTTTTGTTTTTTCCTCTAAGTATAATAATGGAAAAACAAAACGAAACTCAAAAGACATTTTTAATTACAAAGGTAGAGAAAGGATTTTTATTTCATTGGGCTTATAGCTTCACTATTACATCAGACTTTTTTTCATCAGAAGCTATTCTAAATGATGTCAATTAGCATCCAGGGTGACTTAAAAAAGACTTTACATTGTAAAATGTGATCTATATACAGAAAAAACAAGTGCACGTGTGTGTGTATATAGCTCTGAATCTTCACCAACTGAGCACCCCGGTACGCCCAGTGCCCAGGTCATGAAAACACAACAGTGCCAGGACCCAGGATCTCTTCTCCCCTTGTAGCCGCTGCCTGACACTCCTTCCGAGGGTTACCACCACGGGACAGAATTGTTACTGTGAAGTTTTAGCTGTCCAGATTAGAATAAGGGCTAGGTCACCAACCCCACACCGAAGTTGCGGGTGACACAACTCGCCACCCTGTTGTAGGACTCAGGCTGAGATCACCCAGGAAAGCAGCCCTATGACACTGAAGTAAGCACAGCTCGGGCCTCATGACTCAGGGACTTAAGAAAAGAAAAGGAGAGGGCGCATCAGAGGGACGGTGGGAAATGGTCCAATGCCTGGGTGGCTCAGACACAAAGAAGCTGGGGGTCGGTCGAGGGCCAGTCCATGAACAGGGCCCTCAAACCCCAAAGTGCAGCCTCAGAACACACATTACAGGGTCTCCCTGCTCGCAGGAGCCCGGGTGAGGCTCAGCACGAGTCCTTGGGCATACAGCCGGCTAATACTTTGGACTTTATGGAGCTTTTTAATCTGAGGATTTCAAAATACTTTGCAAGCAATTAAGGTTACAACACCTCTTTGTGCTGTTGTTACATGCACCTAATGGAGAGAAATATGGGTCATGATTGGCTGGAATGACATGTGATGCCGCAAATCCATAAATTTAATCTCTTGGAAGATTGGAATAAATCTAGGGCAATCACCACGACTTACATTTCAGGAGGCTGGGATGAAAGTGGTGAACATGGTCTAAAAAGCGGGTCACTTTCATTTTCCTATCTGTCCTCAATCTACTGGTTGTTAGAGTAAATTATGCAAGTATTATCTCAACCTTTTATTCACATTGCACTTTCTAGAAGTTTCCTTCCCCACTACCCCCACCTTTACGACAGTCGAGTGAAACAGGCAAGTCAAATATCATTTGCTGCATTGTATAGATGAGAAAATGGAGGCTGGAATGTTTTCCAGTGGCCACTCAGGAGTAAACAGCTCAGAACTGGGGCATGAACTTGGGTCTTTGGACTTGCTGCTCGATGTTTCTATCTCCGCACACCCCGACAGAGAGTCTTCTGGTAAGATTGATGTTGGGAGGGCCGAGCAGGAGGGTGGGTGAGCCGTCTGGGTGCCAGGATGGATAACTGGTCTGCTGTAGCGTTTGAAATCGCTCATGTGCTTAGCCTCATCGCCACCAGCGTCCCAGTAGGGCCCAAGCGCTATGTGGATCAGGCATCCCCATTCGACTTCCCGGCACAGTGGGATACTCCTGCTGATCAGCAGGGCCGGCAGCCTCTTCGAGACTACTCTTGAGGCGGCTGTGAGGATTCTACTTCTCAGTGCCGAGACCACCTGCCACCGGAGGAAAGACACGACTGACACACAAGTTAGTTGCAAGAATCATAGGCAGTTTATTACTCACAAATCCTATGGGTGCCTGGGTACAGCTTAAGGGGGCCCCGTCGGCCTGCTCCTCTCTGCTGTCCTTGGTCAGAGCGGCGTGGAGACAGTCTACATCAACGTTGGACTCTGGGCGACTACCACAGCAGGGGGCCCCTCAGCTTTAGTACCTTTTCTGGCCAACGCCTTCTAACAGGTGTCAATCTACAGGATTACCACCTCAAACTACCTTTTTGGGAGTTCCTCACAGGGAGCCCTTTTTATGTGAATCTACCGAAATGTCACATCAAGCCACTTTTCAGGTGTTCCTAGGGAAGCTTCTTGTTTATATTAACCTCCAGTTATGACATCAAGCCGCTTCTTATCTATATATAACTTCACACACACACTGACTGGGCCCTGCGCGAAAGGCAGAGTCTGTTTATCACATCTGTACACACTAGATTAATTCCTGTCCAGATGGCATAACTTTATTAATTTCTATAATTGCTTTTAATTTTATATCCTAATCACTTCTACATATCTTCCCTGTTTTTCCATATTTCTATATATTTAATTACTATAAGATTGTATTACTGCAACAACCTTCCACGCGGCAGCCTCAATTGGCATAGACCTCCTGTATGAATATCAAGGTCCAGTTCAAGGAAATTCCAGTGATTTGAACAAAAACGTCTGGAATGACTTGGCTAGTGATGAGGCAGATTAAAAGACTTATAACGGTGCATTTTAAAAAATGTATATAATGGCACAGCGGGGTTGTGGAGAGTGTGAATCACTACACCCCCAAACATGTATTGGTATAACCGGGAAAGGGCAGAATCGTTTGATGTGGTCACAAGATGCACGCGTTCCACGCTAAATGAGCAGCTGTTCGTGGAGAGATTTGTTGATCCCGGAAACCGCAGTAGTGGGACTGATCTCCTCTGGACCCACCTTTGGCGTTGCCAGTTCCTTTTACCCTTTGTTGGCCTCGGTTTGATGTACTTCGAGGCCTCGATGGGACTTTGTGCTTGGTGTCTGCCGAAGCTTGTGTCCCACTGTGGCCGCAGACATTCTGCATCTCCTTGCAGGTCTGTGCCCTGGCGCTCAGCGAGGGGCTGTGTTGCTGGAATGGAACTACTTCACCAGAAGCGAGAGGCGCCTGAGAGCGTGTCCGGTGACTCTGGATGGTCCTTGTGTCTCAGCTTCCTTACAGCTCATGGCTTCTGCCCCAGCTTCTGGGCAGCTCATACCAATGGGAAAGAGCACACCTTAAAGAAATCGTATCATGTGGCACGACTGGGAAGCTAGCTACTTTACAATTGCCATTTTTATCATTTTTTAAGAATCATATTTTCCCTTGTCTCTCCCCCCAATTGTTATTTTTTTATTTTGTTTTATTTTTTATTTTGTTTTGTTTTATTTTAGAGAAGAGAGAGAAGCATCAACTCATTGCTACACCTAGTTGTGCATTAATTGCTTATCATATGTGCCATTTAAAAAATTATTTATTGATTTTACAGAGAGAAGATATGGAGGGGGTGATGAAAAGTATTGACTCATAGTTGCTACACTTTAGTTGTTCATTGTTTGCTTGTTGTATCTGCCTTGACCGGGCAAGCCCAGGGTTTTGAACTGGTGACCTCAGCATTCCAGGTCAGCGCTCTATTCACTGTGCCACCACAGGTCAGGCCTCATATGTGCCTTGAATGGGGATTGAACTAGTGACCTCAGGCTCAAGCCAGTGACCTTGGGTTTCAAACTGATGACCTCGGAATTCTGGGTCGACACTCTATCCCCTGCTCTATCACCTGTCAGGCCCTAGTTGTCTTTAATTTAACTCTTTTTGCAGATACACAATTTTATCTTGAAAATCCATTTACTTTTTCACACAGTTATTTTTTTAATGCCACTACTATTTATATGCATTAGTCTGAGTGATTTCATATTTCAGACAAACTAATCTAGGGCCAGAGTCCAGATGGAGAGAAAAGGGTAGATACAACTTTGTGAACAATCACTGATAGTGGGAAATTGACCCATGGCAAGTTCTGCTGATGTCCGGTAGACTTTTCAGGAAAGTAATTGTATTCCCCTCAACTGGAAATTTTCTTTTTATTGGGAAACCTCATCATTGTCCCTGGCAGCGTAGCTCAGTTGCTTCTAGCGTCGTCCCAATACGCCAAGGTTGTGGGTCCCATCCCCAGTCAGGGCACATGCAAGAATCAACCAATGAACGCATAAATAGGTGGAACAACAAATCAGTGTTTCTATTTCTTTCTTTCTCCTTCCTCTCTTCCTAAAGTCAATTAAAAAAACCCAGCAACTGATGTTCACTTTGCTGTTTCACAGCCAGTCAATGAGAGGTATTAGTGCTATTTTCGAAGGCGTAAGCCATATAAAACAGGGAAATTATCTAAGACCCTTTATCTCAAAGGTTGGCATATAGCTTCATTGGGATGAACTATGGCAGCTCCTTGTCTGCACTGGGAAGTCCTTCTGCTCTGTGACCTTGAATGAGCAGACCTGTGACCTTGAATGAGCAGACCCGCCGCTCAGCTTCTCAGGTGTTCGTCTTCAAACAGGTGCGATGCTCTGGTTCCTTTGGTTCCTTCAGCAGCCATTCTGTGAAAGCAGGAGGGGTCTGGGGTTCTGTGAAGACAGGCCCGCGGATGGCCTTTGTCTGAGCGGCCATGGGAATGGCTTCGTGCTTCCTTTTGAAATGAGGTCCAGGCAGCATGATTGGGTTGCTTGTCTAACTTCGTTCTGGATGAGAAAAGCCATCATAGGAATGAAGATTTTGGAATGTGACTTTGGCTGAGAAAAGGAGGGCACGTGTCTAGTTAATCATCCCCCTCCCCTCTAAAAGAAGAAAGAGAGGGAGAGATAGAGAGAGGCAGGGTCTCCATGCCCACCCTGTGATTTGCCCATGTCGGATTTCAGTGGATTCTTTAATGATCCCAGTTATAGTCAGTGACTTAGTGGATCCCAGAAGAGATAGGAGATGAGAAAGGCAGCCAAGTATTTCACCTCCATCCTACCAGATACGTTCCTTGTTATTTTCTAGCAACCCCGTGATGTAGGGGATTCGTCCCCATTTAGTAGCGGTGGATGCTGAGACCCAGAGGCTGACTAGCTTGGCCAATGTCACGCAGCTGGTGAGTAGGTGGGTAGGACTCCAACCCAGGCCTTTGTGACTCTGGATCTTTGCCCCTTCCAGTCCTGTGCTGTACACCTTGGGTCAGACGTGCTTGACCAGCAACACGCCGTCTTCTTTTTGGAGCAGCCATTTTGCTGGGAGATCTTGAACCAAGAAGCGGATAACATGCTGGGTTGGTTGATTCAGTCTATGATTCCTACTAGCTGAGACTGATCAAAGGCATGCTCACGGTACACTAAGGGCCATGCTGAGTGCTTCACGTGAATCAGCAAATGATTACTACAAAGCAGTGTTGGTATCATCCCCCTTTTTTTTTGGATGAGACTGAGGTTCAGAGAGGGTAAGAGATTTGCTTAAAGTCACACAGCACAGAATTCAGTTGCTAGTTAACATACTCAGAGCCCTTCACCATGAAGGCTTACTACCCCTTTGTTTTTAGAACCGGGAGTGGGCTTTATAAACAATTTGGTCCTAAATGCAATGTGGTATCCTGGAACAGGAAAAGTGACATTAGTGGGAAATACGAGAGAAATTCAAATAAAGTATGAGATTTAATTAATAATCATGTTCTATTATTAGTATTAGTTATATAGTATAATATAGTATTAGTATTCCGTGACGAATGTACCACGGAAGGTAAAATGGTGACACTGGAGGGAACTGAATGAGGGATATGTGGGAACCGTCTGTGCTATTGTCACAACCTTTCTGTGTATCTACAATTACTCCAAGACAAAGAGTTCACTACAGTAAAAGGTTTAGTTCATACTTGCCTCACTGTCAGCCAGGAGGACCCGAGGCCGAGGCCGAGGAGGTCACAGCCAAGCAGTGGCCAGGCCACTCCTGACTCAGCACCCCCAGGCCTGGTCCCTGCAGCTCCGGCGTCCCGTGCTGGCTGCTGTGTTATGGGTGGCCTTCTGGAGTGTGTCTAGAGGGGAATGAGGTGAATGGGGGTGCTCCCATGGCATGTGTCAGAGCCCTTTCTTGACCTAGGATGTGGCATTTTGAAAAACGAGTTGTGAGGTCTGACCTTTAGATCAGTGACTCTGTGAGTGTCTCCATCAGTTTCCGGCTCCGGTCATCGCTGTTGGTCAGCCACCTCCCGGTGAGTCCTTCTGAGGGGACAGTGCCATTCAGCCGTGAATTTGAGATCTATGCCTCATTAGCTGGAAGGAGGCGGAAGCAGGCCGAGGAAGGTATCCCTGCAAGGGGGCCTGGCCTCAGATTGAAGGGGGAGGCATGCGGGGTAGAGGCAGGGCTCCAGTGCACGCCACACAGGTTTCTCATCAAGTTCTAGGTCAGGAAGAGGTTGCCGGTCTCTGGGAGGTGGAGAAGCGCCTCGTCTGCTCGCTGGGGTCTGCAGGACGGCTTCTCGCCTTTGTGCCTCAGTGGTCGGGAAGCAGGTAAGTCCACGCTCCCCAGGTTGCAGAGGGGAAGCCACACCTGAGAGAGGGCTCAGAACAGCCAGCCCCAGCAGCCGACGCTCATTTTGTATTTGCGGCTTTCTCTCCCCACAGCTGGAGTGAGTGAGAGGCGCTCTCCTGCTGGTCAGCATCTTCTCACTTCTTCACTGGGCATGTGCATTTGTGGCTGACATTTCACAGTCGGGTTTCACCCTGAGCACACAGTATGTCTTAGACACTGCTGGATGGCCTGTGCCTACCATAAGGCCAGAAAAGAAATAATTAGAATAACAATGATGATGGGAACCCACAGGTGTTGAGTATTTAGCTTTTGCCCGACACTACATTAGAACTTTGCATGCACGATCTTTCCTTTTTAATCGAATTTATTGGGACAACACTGGTTAACATAATTATCCATGTCTCAGGTGGCCAATTCTACAACACATCTCTGTACTCCATATTGTGTGTTCACCCATAATGTATCTTTCAATTCTTATGAGTCTGTAAGAAGATATTCTCATTTGTCCCATGTTACAGGTGAGTATATGAAAGCCCAGAGAGGTTAAGTAACTTGCTCAAGGCCACACAGCTAATAGGTAGGATCTGAACATGGGGAGTCTCACTCTGAAGAATTTGCTCTTACCATGTGAGCGACCTGCTGTCCATTTTGGCATGTATTCACCTTTTATACTTTATTACCAAAACGAAAGTCCTAGCATGTCTGTATACCCTGACCTCTCTGTGGGGAAGGCACTTTATGTTGCCCCTTTGCGGAGCCGAGAGACCTGGTTTCAAATCCCAGCTCTGTAGCTAACAAGCTGTAGGACCCAGAGGAGTCAGGTGACCACTCCCCCTCAGTTCAATGATAACTGAAAAAGGCAGTGAAACCACCTACCCTGAGGGCTGCCACTGTGAGGGTCCCGTGAAGTGACGCGTGCCCCAGGCCTCGCCCAAGGTGCCATGAGCACGATCAACATTCAGGCAAATTCCTTTGAGTGGAAAGGACCCAGGCTGTGAAGTCAGACGAACCCAAATTCAGAGCCCAGTCTTGGTCCTTACGTGCTCTGTGACCTTGGGCAAGATGCAGATCTGCCCGCTGATGTGTCCATCCATGAAATGGGCACAGAACGAGCAGAGTTTTCAGGGCTGCAGAGCAGTGGGGCTGCGGGCAGGACCGGCGAGAAAACAGGCAAAGGGCCGGGTCTGAGCTGGTTGCGGGGTTAGTGTTCCTGTTGTCGTTGATGCACTTCCACCTCCGGCCGTAGTCTGCCCTGTTCTTCCCCTTCTTGCTTACAGGCCTGCTGAGGTGAGAGCCCACTGTTCTGGGGGACAGCTTAGGGGAGGGCCAGTGGCATTATTCAGCGGCAGCCAGCGTCCCATCACCTGCTTTGTGGGGGTTGTGGTGGGGGTTGGGGGGCTGCCGACCTTGATCTTAGCCAGTCCAGCTGAGCAACCAGCGGTCGGCGTCTCAGGCCTTGTCCAGTTGGCTACCTCCTCCTCCGATGTCTCAGAAACACCCTGTGGGGCAGGAGACCTGAAATCACCGTGTCACCGATACCACTCGAGCCCCGAAGCAGAGGTCTCCCTGGAATCCCACAAGGAGAGCAGGGATTTAGAAAACGAACCCACAGTTTCTGTGGAGGGGGCGGTAGCTTAGTTCCGCCCGTGGGGTGACCGAGGAGGAGCCAGGAGTCACCAGGGCCAGGGCCGAGAAGACTGGCGCTAGTACTTACCAGCGAGGAAACTCACCCGCCTCTGCCTCAGTTGCCTTCTTTGTGAAATGGGGTTAGTAAGGACTCTCACCTCCTGAGATTGTGCAGTTTAAATAAATACCTGCAAAAACAGTTTGCACATGCATACCATGTGCAAAATGCTCCATAGATGTGGGCTACCAATAACTAGGGCCAACAATGGTCAAAAGCACTCAGTCCATTTAAAAAATGCTAAACCAACCCTGGCCAGTGACTCAGTGGATAGAGGATTGGCCCGGCATATAGACATCCTGGGTTCAATTCCCAGTCAGGGCACACAGGATAAGTACCAATTTGCTTCTCTCCCCCTCCCTCTTCCCTTTCTCTTCCTCTTCCCCTACCATAGCCAGTGGCTCAGTTGGTTTGAGCTGAGGATAGCTCGGTTGGTCTGAGCATGTCAGCCTCAGGTACTAAAAGTAGCTCAGTATTCGAGCACTGGCCCAAGATGCCGTTTCCAGGTGGATCCCAGTTGGGGCACATGTGAGAGTCTACTTCACTATCTCCCTCTCACCCAAAAAAGAAAGCTAAGCCATATGTCTCACAAATGTGTGTGGCGAGGGCTCCTGCAGAGAAGCAGATTCTATTCATTGGGGCAGGGGGTGGGGGGCCTGAGAATCTGCACTTCCAGCTATTTTCTGGGTGATTAGATGCTGGTGGCCCTTCAACCACAATGAAAGCTGCATGGGGTTGAAACCCATTTCCAAACAGGGACCTGTTAAGTCTCAATTAAAATGAGCCAATTCCTGAAAACAGAGATATACATAGTGTTTAAATCTAGGAGAAGGGAGTCTAATATTATTGAGTAGCTGTTTGGCGTAAGGTATGTTGAATGAATTACCTCTTGGCATCCTCTCAGCCACCCCACTGTCCAGATGAGGAACTGAGCCTCAGAGGTTAAGTGTTCAAGGTCACAAGGGTAGTAAAGGCAGGGACTGGGGTATGGACTTGGGTCTTCTTTCCTCCAATCCCTGCGCCTTCCTCTGTACCTCCCAGGCACAGCAGGAGCCCGAGAACACAGCTCAGACGATCCAAACAAGCCACCTCCTCCCTCTGGACCTCAGTTTCCCTGTGGGCAAACTGAGTGGCCTGAGTACAGATGACCCGTAGCTCCCTCCCCACCCTCCTGTCGGAAGAGTTGGTCGGCCGTGTGCTCTCTACTCTTACTCAGCATTCCCTTGGCTGCCTCCCCACTCCATTTCCTAATTTGGTGCTGACGTCCTGGTGGCAGACATATGAATGTCACCCTGTCAAGTTAGGAACACTAGCAGAACTGCTGGACACGGTCATCTTCCCAAAAGCAGACCGAGCAGTGTAGTGGTGACCAGAATAAACTCGGCACTTGGGCCAGAGAGAACATTCTTCCACTCCCTAGAGAGGAGCCTTTCAGCGTCCCTGCAGGTAGAGAAGGCCACTTGCGTCAACTTGGAGTCATGAGGGATCGGTGTCACCTGAAGCCCGGTCTTGGAGTCTTAACCCCACAGGGCCTGAGTGCTGAGGGGGTGGGTGTGAACCCACGAGGTGGAGAGGCAGGCAGGTGGGCTCCCCGTACGTCCTGGCCTTGCCGACCAGAGGTCCTGAGAACCAGGCAGGGTTTCAGAAGAGCGTATTGACCACAGCTGACATCTCTGGGTTCAAATTCCAGCTCTGCCACTTCTGAGAGTATGACTTAGGGCCAGTGATTTAATCTCCCTGGACCTCAGTGTTTTCTTCTATACAAAGGGGCTCATGGTCGTAGTTGTCAGGTTATGGTTGCGGTGAGAATTAAACGAGACAATACACGGAAAGCCTCAGGACAGTGCCTGGCACGTGGTGAGCACTGAATATACACGTCAGCCCTGCCGGTAAATGTGGAATCTGTCAGGGCAGGGACTTCTCGGTGTTGTTTATTGTTGGGTACCCAAAACAGTGTCTGGCACATGGTGAACACAGAGAGTTGTGCAATGACTGAATCAAGGAGCCTTGAGGGTGGTACTTTAGTTCACACTGTGTTCCAAGGAGCCTCACGGTGCCTGGGGTCACCTCGTGGAGGGAGTGTGGGGAGAAACACTTGAGTCAGCATTATTCTAGTCCCTTCCCCGGCCTAGCGCCTCTCTGATTTATATGCTAGGTATGTGGCTCTCTGGGTAAAGTTTTATTTGGAGGAAGATTTTTTTTTTTACAGTTTGGAGAATAGTTGGAAAATCATTAATATCCAGAATTTGGTTCCTGGACCCGAGATTGCCCTGGGTGAGGGCTGAGAGAGCTGCTTCCCTGACCTGTCTATGCCCTACTGAACCAGGTTACGTTTTGAACCCATTTCGTCGGGGATTTCTATTCACACCAACGTTTGATAAACACGTGGTGTCATTTTACAAGTGGGGAAACTGAGGCCTTGTTAGGTGAGGTGCCTGGCTCAGAGTCTCAAGGGAGATGTTGCAAAGGCAGGGGTAAAGGTGTCCTCACACCGAGGCCAGTGCTCCTTCTCTGTTGTGGCTTCTGTGACTTGAAACACAGGCAGCGAGCCCCCACCAGGTTCTAAGAGGGGGTGATGGTGGGGAGGTGGGCTGGTCAGCAATTCCTCAGCCTTCTGGCAAATTTCTGGTGCTTAGAGCTTTGTTTTTGCCCACGCCTTCCCTGAGGTAGGCACTCAGCAGGTTTCGGCTGAATGGAAGGAGTGAGTGAATGAAAGAATGACTTTCTGTGGAGAGGTATAAACAAACAACATACAATACAATAGCAGGTGGTCCTAAGCTCCATGAAGAAAATAAACGTAGGTAAGGGGTAGCCACCCTACACTTATTTTCTTCCAGAAGTTTTATAGTTATAGGTCTTACACTTGGGTCAATGACCCATTTTGAGACTTTAACTTTTTTATATGATGTAAAATGAGAGTCAAGTTTTTTTGTTTTTTTTTTTCATTGACCAATTGTTCCAAGCTCTGCTTTACAGATAGCAAGACAGAAAGATGCATGGCTTTGCCCACTGCTCTGTGTAGAATAGAATTTCTAGGTCAGTGGGAGTGATGGCAGAGATGAGGCAAAGGTCCAGCTGTGGGGAAGCCCTGTGGGAGTAGGGGGGCTCCAAGGGACCCACCAGGTAGCCCTCCTAGTGAAGCACCCCAAGGACCACAGGGTTTCCACAGGGAAACCAGCGGCCGGAAAGCAGGGTGCAGGCCACCCGGGAGGTGCCTGGTGGGGTGTTTCTCTTGCTGTTCTCAGAGATTTGAACTGGTCTTGCGTAAAGTGAAGATTAGGAAAGCATTAGGTAACGAGAGGGTGACCTGAGTGGATTACACAGCAGCCTGGCGCGGGGCCACGGAATGCGGCCTGCGGGGATGGCCGTGCCGAGCAAGTCAGACATCGCTGGAACCAGGACAGCGACGGCTTCCTCTCTGCCTCCTGCAGCCAGAAGGGAGATCCTGCCGGCTCGGCTGGCCTCGGGAGCCTCCATCGAGTCCCACGGCCCGTGAAGGTGGACAGAAGGCCGAGAGCCCGGGCACCTGTAGATCAGAACGCATTTTAAGGAGGGGCGTGTGGCTGAGGCTTTGCTCAGAGGAATGCTAGCAACAAATAAAAAATCATCCTAGCCCCTCTGCCTCCTCAGCCCCCGCATGGCCAGCCCTCTCCCAGGACCACTTAGATATTTGATTGCCACTGTCCTCACCCAGGGACCTATCTCACAGAAAGCGGCTTCTTTCAAGAGCAATGCTGTCGTGGCTCAAATATTGGGTGAGCATTTACTATGAGCTCACAAATTCGCTCATTCATAAGCCCTCAGACATGATCCCTGCCCGCTCGGGGTTCACACTCAGACTTTGGAAGATGTGACTTCACACGTGTTAAAGGTGAAAAGGACACTCACCTTCGCTGAGGGCCTCCTCTGGACCAGACCCTCTGTCAGGAGTCTCTGGACACTGTCATCTGACAGTTACATTCCCATAGCAACTCTGTGAGAGAGAGGTGGTCATCTTTGTTCTTAATGTGGACATTGGGGCTCAGAGAGGTTAAATAACTTACCCAAGGTTGCACAGCTAGGAAGTATCAGAGCCAAGGTGTAAACTCAGGGCTGGCAGACTCCAGAGCGAGGGGGCTTTCCCTAATGATGTAGCTATGCTCCATACCAACAGCGCTGCTGGAGGCTGCGAGATGGGGGCAGCGAGCCACAGTGGCTCACAGAAGGACTGTGACGTCTGGTGAGGGGCGAACAGAAATAACTGTGATGCTGAGACAGTGCAGACAGTGCCATGAGCCCCCAGGGTGTCTGGGCAGCATCTGTGGAGGTGGCACAGGAGCGTGGCCTTGCAGGACAGAGGCCCACATTTTGCAGATACGGGGGCTGGAGAAGCAGACCCCAGAGGCAGAGACAATGGTGGGAATCACAAAAGCACAGCCGGCATTTTATATGCCAAGCTGTGATGTGCTTTGTGAATATTAACTCGTTTAACCCATACATCAGCCCTAAGCGGTAGGTACTATTATCATCTTTATTTCACTGAGGCACAGGAAGGCTAAATAACTTGATTATGATGACACGGCTGGTGGATCAGAGAGCCAGGGGTCAAACCCAGGGGAGATATGTTTGTGGGGGAGGCAGCAGAGTGGAGGGTCAGGTGGAAAAGGAAGGCTGGGGCTAGCTCAGCGTGTGCCAGGCTGAGGAGTCTTGTCCTTTGCCCGGGGGCCTTGTGAGCTCTGGGAGGCTTTGGGTAAGAAGTGATGTCAGCCGACCTGTGTTTGGGCAGGTGATTGTGGCGCAGGGACTGTGGGTGAAGGAGGCAGGTGGGTGCAGAGATGGAGCTGGTAACAGCGAGAAGCCACATGCCGTTGAAGGACAAGCTCTGGGCTCTGTTCCCAAGCCCTGGCACGTCCTCTTCCTGCCTGAGTGCCCTTGTACAGGTCACTTCGCTTCGTCTGTGCCTGTGTTTGCAAGGGTGGCACAATGTACATACCAGGAAACTTACGAGCTTAAGCGCTTTCAGGTGCACAGCTCAGTGGCATTAGCACTTTCACATTGTTGTACAAACACCACCACCCACCTCCAGGACACTTTTTTTTTTTCATCTTTTCAACCTGAAACGGTCCCCATTAAACACGAACTTCCCATGGCCCCTGCCCCTGGCAACCATCATCCTCTGTTTGTCGGGATGAGTTTGCTCCAGGGACCTCACCTAAGTGGGATCACGCAGTACTGTATTCCTCCTTTAGTGACTAGTTGATTGCACTTAGCATAATGACTTCAAGGTTCATCTACGTGGTAGCATCTGTCAGAATTTCCCTCTTTCCTAAGACTGAATAGATGTTTCTGTTGGACGTATACACACATTTTGTGTATCCATTCATCCAGTGAGGGACCCTTGGGTGGCTTCTACACTTTGGCCATTGTGAACAGCACTGTTATGGACATCGGTGTAGAAACATCACGTCCCTGCTTTAGTCTCTTTTGGGTCAATACCTAGAGTGGAACTGCTGGGTCACATGGCAGTTCCACGTGTGACTTTTCTGAGGAACCACTATCCTGTTTTCCACAGTGGCTGCGCCATCTTCTATTTCCAGTAGCGATGAGAAGGCTTTCTGCTGCCCTGGTGGCCTCGTTCTCCCTCTGGGCCTGCTGCCGCCGGCCGGCAGCACAGGGTTCACAGCCGTGCCTTTCTTTAAAAATGTATTTATTGATTTTAGAGAAGAAGGTAGAGAAAGAGAGAGAAATATTGATTTGTTGTTCCACTTATTCATGCATTCATTGGCCTATTCTTTTATGTGCCCTGACTGGGGATCGAACCCTTGGCAAATGGGGATGACACTCTAACCAGCCGAACTACCCAGCCAGGCCACAAGCACGTTTTGAAGGCCAACTGAAGCAATGCTTGTAAAGCACTTGGTGAATTATTATTCTTGTGCCCATGTACAAAAGGGGCGTGGCTCCCTGGGGCAGCTGGCACCTGCGGGAGTTTCCTCACCTGCTCTCTGGTGACCTGCAGGGGCACTGCTTTGCCTTCTATAGGAGGGGGGGGGGCTTCCCACCACGGGGCACAGGAAACCTAGATGCTTCAGGCCAAATTGAAGAACACACAGTCTTGCTTAATTCACCAGACCTTGAGGGCACAATGCCAGGCATGGGGGTGTGGTTGTGACTAACGCCCATCCCTGCCTTCCAGAGGCTGTCAGTTTAGTGGCAGATGTAGCCCAGTCGTGATAGAAAATTACCATCCTCCTTTTAAGCATATTGCCTGTCACTACCATATGCAACACCCTTGTGGTCAGTTCATTTGTGTAGAACAATGAAATATAAGAATGAATACGTGTTACTTTTGGGTCAGAGCCTTAACAGCCAACACCGTGTTTGACATATTTTGTCTTTTCCCTCTCTTATAACAACCAAAAGTGTTCCTGGAACACTTTGCGCTGTCCAACTGGTTCCAGAGTGAAGATAATGCTAAATAGAGGGGGAGCCAATCTGTGCTGGATGCGTAGAGTGAGTGAGAAAGAAACTTTTCTGTTAAATACCACTGAAAATTGGGGGATGTTTGTTACTGCAGCATTACCTAGCCCATACTGACTAATACAGTTCGCCGTAGCAGTAAGGGAAGTGCCAGGGGAAAAAATGAACAGTGTTCCACAGGAACACAGAAGAGGAGAGGAGGGAACAAGGATTAACTCTGTGGAGAGAGGTCTCTGATGGTTTCCACTGTAAGTCTTGTGCTCATTTACTCCTTCCAATAACTCTGTAAGGTAGGATTTTCTATCCCCATTTTTTAGGTAAGGAACTTTCAGCTCAGAGATGTTAAATTTCCTGGTTGTGATTAGAACTGGCATTCAGATTTTGGTTCCCCTGACACCCACGCCCTGATCTTGAGAAATTAATAAGAGCAAACACTTCTGTCGAACTTCTCATTTATTATTATTATTATTTTTTACACCTGACTTTATTCTTCCCCACCCCCTCCCTCAAACCAACAATATTGCCATTTCTGGATCTCAATCAATCAATCAATCAATCACTCTTTCTAATAGAAATAAACGGACTCAGAAGGAGCCAGAAAGCTGGTACACCCCCCCTGCCTCTTCCCTATACCTCTTTCTGCTCCAGTTTTCTTTTCTTCCCGAACAAATCTTCTTGGGCTCAGAAAGTAGGGATGTTATTCTGTTCCTAAGAGTCGTCCCAACCAGGGCGCACCCCCCCCCCCCCCCCCCCCCCGCTCTCTCACGTGTTTGTTAAACTCCAGGAGCTGTGCTTGCAATGAGAAGATGACTGAGCACGTTTGCTGCTCCAAGGAGCTGAGGTCTGGAAGGAGAGACCCACAATGAAAGAAAGCTGTCACTCGTCACAGGTCTTTCAAGGGGAGGTCATTCTTTTGAGTTTGTATGAAGCTTGCCAGCCAAACAGAATGGGCAGTATAGGGTGCCAATCAAATGAGCATAGTAACAAGTGGGACTCACCTGTCTGGGGCCCGTGGCAGCAGCATTTAGCAAGGAAGGTCTTTTTTCAGACACCATCTGCCTTCCGGTGAGTGAGAGGTCTTCTCCCCTCCCTCGCTGTGTGCTGGCAAACTGTCTGCTTTGCCCCCAGGCTGGCCCCGGGAGGTGACCCGCTTAGCCAGAGGCCATGCCCTGTTGTGCTGACCACCAATCCTTAAATCCCTGGCTCTTTTTACACAAAGTTTATGCCACACCAACCCCTAGGAGAGGGCAGGAGGGTGCTTTTTGCAAAGGGCTCTGAATCTCCAGCCAGAAAGTCCGGGTTCACTTTAAGATGAACGGAAGTCACCTATACTTGGGGGGAAGTATACAAAAAGCCAGCTTTTATGCTAAATGCCTCATGTGTAGTGTCTCATCTCATCCTCCAGATAGAATGAGATAATAATCATATGAATGAGAGTTGCTAATTATTGAGCATTTATTACATGCCACGGCTGTTTAAAGAGTGCGATGAGGATTACCTCACTGAATTTTCACAATGACCCCTCTTAGTACACACGGCTTGAGCATGGGGCTTGCGCAGTTTTGACCTCCGCAACCACCCACCATGTAGCTTCAGATATGGACCAGCCCCCCAGCAAGTTCTCTCAGGCCCCTCTCTTAATGACCCCCCCCAAAGTAACCACTCTTAGCACTGTGGGTAAGTTTGGCTCATTAAAAAGATTAATAATTTCTATGCAGGTGGACTTCACATAACAAAATTAACCATTTTTAAAAAACATTTATCTTATTGATTTTAGAGAGAGGAAGGGAGAGAGCAGGAGAGAGCCAGGAACATCTGTTCCTGTATGTGTCCTGACCCGGGGTCAAAGCGGGGTCAAAGCGGCAATCTCTGCTCATGTGGAGGATGCTCAACCAACCAAGCTATCCAGCCAGGGCCAGAATTGACCATTTTAATGTGAACAATCCAGTGGTTTACTACATTCATAATATTGTACAAGCATCTCCCCAATCTAGTTTCAAAACATTTTCATCACCCCCAAAGGAACCCCATGCTAGTTGAGCAGTTGGCCATTCAGAGAAATGAGTCAGACAGCGTGTGTCCTTTTGGGTTCTGATCTCTTTCTCCCGACAGACATTTGCGAGAGTTAGCGTGTGGTATGTCCAGTGGATACCAACATCATCCCCATTTTACAGATGCGGAAACTGAGGCACAGACTGATTGAACAACCCGCTTGTGATCAGTCACCTGGTGAGTGGCTGCGCAGTGAGCCTGGCAGTGCGGTCCTGGGACCCTGTTCCCGGAGAGGGTGCCACACTGCAGAGGAGGGAATGGGCTGCGGTGAGTGAGGTGACGAGCGGAAGTTAGCCAGCCAGGACTTCGGCGAGACTCCTGCCTGCAAAGCCCAGGCTGTTCACCACCATGCCATCCTCCCCTTGACTAGATGAGGGACTTGGGGCCTTTCTGAGCCTCAGTTTCCCGATCTCAGTAAAGCCTTCTGTGGGAGGCTTGGTCGAGAGCCCTCGTAAACCCTGGGGTGCCCTGCGAACACTGTCATCAAGGCTCAGTGGACTCGATGAGGACATGGTTCCTTGGGACTGTGGCAGGGGCTGGACAGGCCCTTGAAGAGAGCTGTCACTGCTTGTGAGTGGGGGTAGGGGTCAGAGCCAGGGGCGCCAGCTGCTCTCCTCTCTGAGTGTTCATAGAGCGTTCGTGCTTCCTGTGCTTAGCTCCGTCCAGAGGTCACCAGGTCAAACACCTGCAATCGGGGGTCTCTGCATTTGAGGAAGTTCATCTTCTGAAATACCCCTCCCAGGCTGGTGGCCTAGGACATGCATCCTCTGGGCAGGCCCTGCTGGTGTCCCAGAGGATGGCTCTGGGATCATTTATGAAATTGCTTAGCTGCTGGTCCAGATACCAGACTAGGAGGGAAAAAGAAAGTCGAGTGACCAGACACGGGACAGGTGAGCTCTCTGGGGGGAGGGTGCTGTGCTGCATGAGTCCTCGTGTTTACCCAGGGCCCGAGAGCCTGCATACTACCCTCCCCCACAGAGTTGACATTAGGGTTCCTGTCCTATGACTGAATGTAAAACAATGTCATACCACGACACGTCATCCTCCTGAATGACACCCATCACCTCTGTCTCAGTCCCATGGCCTTTCGCTGTGTCCCCTGGGAAGAAGTGAACTTGGGGTGTGGCCTCCTCCTAGTCCTGCTCTAGTCTCCCTTCAGGCCCAGCGTCCTCCACTCTAGTCTTGTTGAAATTCCAGCGCTTCCCTCTCCAGATGCTTTCTAAGGGGCGACGTGAAAAGAATGTTCCAGAATGCTCTGCTGACCCAGGGATGGTCCGCCAGGGCCGTTTCCTGGATTACGGCCTCTTCCCCCATCAGCAAATCGTGTGAAACTGACTCCTGTCAGCTGTAAACCCTGATGTGGGAAAAAGAGCTGACATTCAGGGCTCGTTTTCATAAAGCTGACATTTCTCATGAATAGCAAATTCCTGAGTGTGGGCAGTGGACCAAGACCAGGAATTCTCATTAGCCGGCAATAATCAGGCATGACTCTGGCGGCGGAAGGCAGCTGGGAGGGGAGGTCATCCGTGTGGGCAGGGACGCCACCGTTGATAACTGAGCACAGTCCGCCGCGCGGTTGCTAACATACTAATGTGCTCTGTATGGGCCAGGAGTCCCCTTCACTCCCCCAGCAGCCCCCACCCTCCTTCCCAAACCCAGCAGCCAGAGGGTTCGTGTTGACCTGGCAAAGCCTTCCAGACAAGGTCCAGCTGGGGCCTGACCCCCTGGGATGGGTCCGTGGCAAGGTGGTGGGTAAATAAATTACATGCCACTCCTGGCTGGGAGGACAGTTCCTTGCTCAGGCCGAGACCTGGGAGCAGGCCGCCCCCTTCTTCCTGTTTCCTGAGAATTCGACCTCTGATCCCGCTCTGTAGATTTGAAGGACATCTAGGAAATGAGTTAAACCGATCATTTCCCATCCCACCCCTCTCCCGTCCACGCTCCTCGAACAGTCAGTGTTAGCTGGGTTTTTTCCCCTCTACCCTCATCTCTGCAGCATTTCCTGGTTTTCCCAAACAGAATTAGTCACTTCCTTCTCTGTGTTCCCATAAACTTAGAAGCCATCGTGTCTCTGTGATCCAGTTGTTGTTTTTTTAAATGAACACTGAGATCTTTCCCTGATGGACATATGAAAGCTTGTGACTGTTGCTTTTTCTTTTTATCATGTTGGCTTCTGGGAAGCTTGGAGCCCAAGATCAAGTGACTGATGTGCGTTTTGTGAGTTAACTTTCTCCCTGGCTTTATCTTACCTTAAACTTTCTCCCCTCCATTCCTTTACTTTGGTATATATCTGTAATACATTCATCTTTGTATCCCACGTCAAATGAAAATATTTCTTTTTGCATTATTCGACTCCAATGAGGCCTAATTTACATAAATACAATGCATCCATTTTAAGCACAGTTGATGAGTTTGACGTGTAACCACCATCATAATAGTGACATGGATCACATGTCTATGACCCCAAAGTTCCCTTGTCCCCTTCTCTCCTCCATTTGCCATCCCACCCTTGCCCCAGATACCAATGATCTGCTTTCAGCCACAGCAAATTAGATTTGCCTTTTTTCCTGGACTTTCATATGAACGGAACCCCTGTAGTATGATAGTGGTGATCAATGTATAGTGGTCTTTGTGTCTGGCTTTGTTCACTTGGCATAATGCTTTTGAGATCACCCACGTTTTTGTGTATACAAGCAATGCTTCCTCACTATTGCTTAGTAGTGTGCCACTGTGTGGCTATATCACAGTTTGTTTCTTTATTCCCCTGTTGATGGACACATGGACTATTTTTATGTCTAGACTACTATGAATAAAGCTGGTCTCAATATTTTATGTATAGATTTGAGTGTACAAAAAGAAAAGACAGCTGATATATTCATTGGGGTTCTCCAGAGAAATAGAACAAATAGGATTCATTCATTCATTCATTCATTCATTCATTCATTCATTCATTCTAAAGCATCGGCTGATGTGGTTATGGAGGCTGACAAGTTCCGACACCCAGGAGTACTGATGGGGCAGCTCCCTGTCCAAAGGCCGGCGGGCTCAAAACCCAGGAAAAGCTCCTGTTTGAGTTTGAGTCTGAACAATGTTGCTGTCCCAGATTGAAGGCGGTCAGGCAGGAAGAATTCCCTCTTATTGGGGAGGGGGCAGTCAGACTTTTTGTTCTACTCGGGCTTTCAACTAATTAGATGAGACCCACCCACACTAAGGAGAACAATCTCCTTTGCTCAGTCTACTGATTTAAATGTCCATCTTATCCAAAAACATCCCCACAGAAACAACCAGAATGACATTTGACCAAATATGACCAAATAACTGTGGCCCAATCAAGCTGACGAATAATAGAATTAACCATCACATCTGGTATCAGTCTCTACACAAATAAGGATATAATCTAATTTGATGAGTTTGGCTTCGGGGCTTGCCTTCCTTACTGAGCATGCCTTTTTATCAATTAGGAATGCATTCGTTTGTAGGGAATAGAAAATCCAATACCAATAGCTGAAGCAAATAGATGTTTCTGCTACTCACATGGCAAGCAGCGCACTGGTTCAGCTTCCCAACGGCACTGCCAGAGACCTGAGCTCTTTCTCTTTCTAATCTTCCACGTCCTGGTGCAGGGCCTCACAATTGCAGGATGCACGGTCACCATCTCCAGATCTCAGGCCACAACTGAAGCTGGGGAGAGAGGCACAGGAGACCGAAAGGACTGAGGGAGACAGCTAAGTCTGTTCCTTTGTATCCATAAAGCTGAATCTTCCCAGAAACCACAGCTGGTTGATTTCTCCTTCTATCTCATCGGCGGGAACTGGGTCATGTTACCCTCCCTGTGTTGTTAGGAAACTGGGGAGTAGGATTGTTGCATCTGGTTTAGTCCAGTCGAGGGCATGTTGTTACCCCAAGTGAAATCAGAGTGCTGCAGCAAAGGAGAGTGTGGAGTGGGTGCTGGGCAGTAGCTACCCCCACATCTGCTGCTCATGCAACTCATTGTTAAAGCCTTAGCATGGTGCTTAGCACACAGAGGTGCTTAAGAATGTGTGTTTGGTTGGGCTGATTTCAGAGCTCCCCAGGTGAAGAGACAGAGTGAGACCTGAATCAGAGAAATAGGGGTCTCTGTCCCAGCCCCGACACTCCTGGCTGTATGATCTTGACAAGTCACTGAACTCAGAAACTCAGTTTCCCAATTCTGCAAACTGGAACCAATTCTCCCCACACTAGAGTAATGTCAGGGAAGCACTTGCGAGGACTGAGACAGATATCAGCGAAAACCACTATTGCCATGAACCCCGAAAAGATCGAGCTCTTCCCTCAAATCTCGACTTCTCTGCTCCTCCTCCGGCTCTGCTAGCCAGCGGGTTCCCCAGGTGCCAGGGCAGAATTGCGAGTGTCCAACCTCCTGACTGCTCTTCGTTCTCACTTCCTCCTGGGCCCGGCAGCCAGATGCTGTGAGTCTCCACCCCTCCCCTCCCCCAACGCCCCCCCCCCCTCCCGCTGAGACTGGAGCTTCAGGTGGAATCCCGCCTCCCGCGTCTATAACGCTCCTGTCTGGGCCGGCACTGTGTCACGGGGTTACCAGGGCTGTTTACTTCCCTGACCTTGCTCTCGGTCAGTCATGGGTCAAAGTTGGGCAAGTTCATCCCACGGCCCCCTGGGAAGGGTTTCACTGAGCTGTAGCCTAGACATTTTCTTCTGCACGTTGTCCCAACAAGACCCCTGGCTTCTCTTTGTCACTCTCCACCCTCATTCTCCCCTTCCCTGCACACTTTACTGCCCCTGTTTTGATATTGTCACTTGACTTCAATGACATTAGCTTTTTAATGATAGTTCCCTTCCTTTCCCCTCCTTCTCAACTCATTCCACTCACTGCGACAGTTCCCACACCTTCGTTCCCCTCACTTCCCTGAAAGAAATGATCCCAAATGCCAAACTCCCGGGCACATGTGCGGCCTGCCCTTCCTGGTGCTCTTTGTGGCGTCCGCGCTCTCGGGGACACGTCCTTTAGCCGTCCTTTCTGGTCTTTTCCAACTGTCCCCCTCCAGCTGGTCCCCGAAGGCTGGTGTGCCCACTCTTCTGACCTCATCCTGTTTCCTTTCTCAAAACACACTCCACTGAGACAGGGGCTCCCACCGCCGCTGGATGGTGCCGAGATCAATGTTTCCGGCACAGGTCTCTCCCTCTCTCTCTCCAGAATATTCCTTACCAATAGCAAGCCGAAGCACACAGCGGTTTAGCAACATGGCCATGCTCCCCGGCTGCTCAAGTCCCTGGCTTGCTCTCATACCGTCTGTAGGGGAACAGAGAGGAAGGGTGTACCGCAGGGCCTGATGTTTGTTCGGGAGCTCGCTGTGTCCCAGGAGCTAAGGGTGCCGGGCCCTTTGCTGTCATCCCAGGTGTATCTTTGTTATTTCAGTTATCACCGTTTTATACGTTTTATAGATGAGGAAACTGAGGACCAGGGGTGGGGTGGGGGGGCGTGTAACAAACTGCCCTTGGTCAGTAAGTGGTTCAGTGGGGCTTGAAGTTCAGGCCTTCTGACACCAACGTTAGGACACTCATTCCACCTCTGCATCTCCTTCTTTAAAAATCCGGATTTAGACAGATGGCCTTTAAAGACCAATTAGTCTCGACCATGTGAGCTTTTATGCCATTTTCTTGGGCCAGGGCCGTGATGGGAAGAGTTGCAGCATGGGCCCATAACTGGGCAACAGGCACGGACGCTGTCTCGAATTAGACCGGGTCAGCAGTAGCAGGCTTGGGTGTTAGCAGCCGCGGAATGTCATGCAACGTCAACCCTGAAATACCTTGGGCTGGCTCCAGTGGGACGCGGGGCCAGCTGGACTCTGAGAAAGCCACGGACAATCTGCTCTTCACCACGGTCCCTTCCTGGGTAGCTGGGACTCGGATTGTTCCGGAATTACCTGGCTGGTTATGACTACACGGGAAGGAAGTGGTTAATCCTCCTGGCTGGCTCTTTTGCAAGAAGCCTCCTGCTTTGGTTATTAAAAGTCTGCTCAACGTGGGAGGGAATAAATGGGCCCTTCTGGGCACCTCGTTGAGCAGCAGAAATGTTTTTCTCTTGGTCAAGCACAGGGTGGGGGTTGGAGGCCTGCCCACAGGCCCGAGGTGGCAGTGCCAGGCCTGTGGGTCCTGTGTGCCACAGTCTTCTGGTCCCTTAGCAAAGCCCCCTTCTCTGCTACCTCCTCAGGTTTCTGCCCAGGGTCTGTGCTCACAAAACCTCTGCACTGCCTTTTCAAGTCGCCCTGATTTTTCTTCCTTCCCCGGTGGCCACTGCCATAAACAGAGATTTCAAGAAGTCATAACACACCAAAGGGAAACCCAAGCCCCCTCTGGCTCCAGAAAAGTAACTTGGCTGTGTCATTTTAATCTTCTAACATCAGCCAGTTCCTTCTTGCAGAGAAAGCTCCCTGGATGAGGCAGAAACACAATTTTAAATCATTTAACAACAAATGACAGCACAGTAAGCACAAACCACAAAAGAAAAAAAAGGAAACATGAGAAGAAATTCTATTTGATCAAAACAAAAGCTTGGGCTCTTTGAAAGACTCTATTAAAGAAATGAGATGACAAGCCACAGACAGGGAGAAAATATTTACAAGACAAACAGTTCAATTAAGAAATGGTCAAAAGATTTTTTTTTTAATAAATGCTTTACCAAAGAATACATACGGATGACCAATAAGTTGGTGAAAAGATGTTCGGTATTATTAGTCATCAGGGAAATGTAAAAATAAAACCACAATGAGATACCAATACGCAGCCGCCATAATGACTGCAATGGGAAAGACTGACCGGCCGGCTACCAGTGGCAATTTGGAGTCACTGGCATTCTCACACTCCGCTGGTGGGAACACACCATATGATGACTGTGTTTTGTTTTTTAATATGATAAAAAAGTTTATTATATTTAGATTAGCCAACTGGACTCAGTTTAGATGATCTCAGCTTTTTTGACTACACTCCAAAGGACTGTAGTCAGGGATCGAATGCACGCCTTCCTCTGGCCGTGGGACCGGCAGCGTGTTGGCTCGGACCAGTCAAGTCTTAGAGCTTCTTCACAGCCTGTTTGATTTGGTGCCGGTTGGCCTGGATGTCCGTGATGAGCACCAACGTGACCTTGATCTTCATGGGCGGGGGGGGGGGACTTGATGATGGCGTCTGGTCGAGCTTGCATCTCCTGGGGGTGCTCTTCAGAGGTGACTTGTGCAGACTCCGTGGCCAGGGCACCTTGGGCTGCAGGAAGTAGGTGACATGTGGCTCTCCATTGTTTTGGTGGCTTTGGACACCTTTCTGCACTTTTTTCTTAGTCTTGGAAGCCTTTGCTTTAAACTAGATTTCTTGTTAGAGAGAGGGCTTTCTTTTCCACTCTTGGTGCCATCTGCCTGCAAATCTGGAAATCACCTTGGGAAACAGTGTGGCAGTTTCTTGTGAGGTTAAACATATGCTTTCTGTGTGACCCATTCGTTCCCAGACAAATGAAAATACATGTACACACACACACACACGTGTATGTGAACGTTTACAGCGGCTTTCCTTGTGACAGCGCCAGCCTGGAAGCGTCATCAGCTGGTAACCGGATAAACAGACGGCGGTTCTTCCATGCACTGCAGACTACTCAGTAAAGGAATCAACTGTTGATGTGCAACAGCCCGGGTGCTTCTTCAAATCCTTACGCTTAGTGAAAGCAACCAGACTTGAAAGCCGCATGCTATATGATTCCAAAAGTACAGTGACAGAGATCCGTCCCCTGGTCACCAGAGGCTGGAGAAAGGAGAAGAGAAGGGGGTTGACTATTGAAAAGCACACGGAACCTTTTGGGGATGACAGAAATGTGCTATTTCTTGTGCCAACGGGTACATGACTGCACTTCCAAAAACTCATGTAACTCTACTTTTAAAAAGGATCAGTTTTATTGTACATAAATAAGACCTCAAAAACAAAAACAAAAAAACATTTAGTCTTATGACTAAAATATAAGTCCTAAGAGGTTATTTTGAGCCCTGGCTTTGGAATTAGTGGGTCTGGGTTTAAATCCCCTGAGTTCCTATATATTGTCTTTGTGATGTGGAGCAAATGTCTTGATTTCTCTGTGTGTCCGTTCCTACATTTGTGAAATGGAGTGTATTGGTCAGGGCAGGCTAACTGCTGTAACAAATAGGTCTCAAACGTATCATAATTTGAGAAGGGTTTTTTTTTGTTTGTTTGCCTAAGAGTCTAAGGTGGTTCCAAGTTAGAGGTGGCTGTGTGCACACAGTTGTTTGTGGATGCTGGCTCCCCATAGTTTTGTCATCTTAATTATATAGCTTCCAAAGTCACCTTGGGGATCATTTCAGCTATCCAATCAACCAGAAATTAAAGACTCCATGGAGGTCTTTATGGGTCAGGCCCAAGTACTACTTCCATTCATATTGCACTGGAGAGAACTCAGCCACATAGCCACACCTAGCTGCAGAGGAGGCTGGGAAATTTAGTCTAGCTGTGTGTGCAGGATGAAGAGAAGAACATGGGTTTTGGTGATTAACAATGGGGAGAAAAGGATATGGCACATAGCAGAGTAAGATAAGAGACAAGGTGATTGGTATAAATTGCAGTCATAACATCTCAACATTATCTCAACCTCAATAATTATTATTATAATTAATATTATAGACTAGGGGCCCCAGACTCAAATGCTTGCAGGGACTAAGAATATGACATAGCTGTGTGAACTTGTCCTGGGTTATCAAAACAGGGAATAGTGAGGTCTAACTGGAGAGGACATGTCCTGCCTAAAGGTCTATCAATTCTCCCCAACTGTAATTCCCCATGTTGGGTGAACAAAATGCATCTGTGAACCACCTATGGTGTCTTACAACAAAGTCTGTCTGTATCCTGTGGATGTTGATGGCAAGCCAGTGAAGTTGATTCTTTGTGTGTGTGTGTGTGTGTGTGTGTGTGTGTGAGAGAGAGAGAGACAGAGAGACAGAGAGACAGAGAGGAACAGGTAGACAGGAAGGGAGAAAGATGAGAAGCATCAATTCTTTGCTGCAGCTCCTTAGTTGTTCATTGATTGCTTCTTCATATGTACTGAGACTAGGAGGTTACAGCAGAGTTAGTGAACACTTGCTCAAGCCAGTGACCTTGGGTTCAAGCCAGAAACCTTGGGCTATAAGCCAGCAACCATGGGGTCATGTCTATGATCTCATGCTCAAGCCAGCAACCCTGAGCTCCAGCTGATAAGCCCACGCTTAAGCTGGATGAGCCCACACTCAAGCTAGTGACCTCGAGGTTTCTAACCTGGGTCCTCTGAGTCCCAGTCCGATGCTCTATCTACTACACCACTGCCTGGTCAGGCAATTCTATTTGTGAGTTGTCTATCAAAATCCACTCGTCCTTTCCCCTATTATTAGAACTGTAGCTGGGCACATGGATGGACAGTTAGACTGCATTTCCCGCAATCTCAGAGGTCAGGTGTGGCCATGTGCCTGAGTTCCTGCCAGGGAAGTTCTATGTGCCACTTGTGGGTCTGAGACTGGAGTCCTGGGCAAACCTCTCTCTTGCTCTGACAACTGGAGCCCAGGGGAGATGGTGACTCAATCTTGGCCATGCAGGCAGTGATAATGTTCTAGGCCAGAGGATGATGGAGAAACAAGAAGTGAGAACCTGGATCCCTGAATGTCCATGTGAAGCACAGCCTCATTGCTAATTTATACAGCTTATCTTAAGATTGTTTCTTTTGTTTGTTTGTTTTTAAAGATTTTATTTATTGATTTTATAGAGATGGGAGATAGAGGGGAATGTGGAACGAGAAGTATCGACTCATTGTTGCTTCATTTTAGTCATTCATTGCTTGCTTGTTGTATGTGCCTTGACCAGGCAAACTCAGGGTTTTGAACTGGCAACCTCAGCATTCCAGGTTGACGCTTTATCCACTGCACCACCACAGGTCAGGCTTGAGACTGTTCCTTTAAAGAAAAAACTAAAATTTGGACTTCTCTGTTATAGCTCCTCAGTCTTCACCTGACTGATGCGCTCCGACTCTCTCACTTGCCGACTTGCCCCTCTCACCGGCTTTATTGCTTCTGCAGTTCGAATCCAGGCCTCCGCTCAACTCAAAGTCCCTCTGTGTCAGAGGCCTTCAGGGCTGCTCACGGATAGTCAAAACTTCTGACTGTGGACAATAACGAAGGTCCCACCAATCATGTGGTCAATCAAAGACCATGTATACAAATTGTTTATTTTCATCTTCAGAACCAGGAGAACCTTCCCAGGAAAAGGAGACAGGAAGGAAACTTTTGTACCGAGAGGGTCTGGTGCGCTCGACCCTGGACGAGGCACTTAGAGCTGCGATCCCAGGTGTGTTCTCATGAGAGTCCGACCACAGAACTGCTGTTACTTTACACGGCAAATGAAGAAACTGTGGTTCAGAGAGATAGAGCTGCTCGGCAGCACAAAGTGGGGAGTCACGGGCTCAGACCGTGGTGATGTAGAGGCCACGGGCCTTGCACTGGCCGAGAGGTGCCCATGGCCTTCTGCAGACTCCCGTTTGGAGATGGAAGTCTGAGGAGACCTGAACTTTATGAGAGCAAATGGCCTGAGCTTCCAAACTTGTAAATCTTTCTCGTTTCCAAACTTTCAGATAAAACCCCCAATTCTTAATAGCTTGGCAGTAATGTCTTTAGTCACCTGACCTTGAAGTTTTAGTGTCACTTGTCATCATATCTCTCTTGTACTGTTCATATTCTCTTTGTCCCCTTGGCTCCTGCCCTTGGGGACATCCCTTTGCAGATGCCTCCTTCATGTTGGTGCAGACATCACCTCCTCCAGGAAGCCCTCTCTCCTGACAGACCCTCTGTTCTTGCTGAATTATATGTTCCTGCTTTGTGCTCCCCAGTCTTGGAGCAGTGTGTGACCCAGTGAACATCATGTAACCTAGTTAGTTGAGCCTCTGTCTGCATAGCTATAAAATGGCTATGATAATAATTATACTTAACAATATAGAGTTATAGCTGGGTAGTAGAAAGTTATCATCTCTGGAGAACTCTTTTCATGGTGCTTTGCTCGAGTAAGTACTCACTGTACTTACTTGGGACCCCTAGTGTAGTTCTCTGCTTAACCCTTTGAATAGTGAGTTCTTTTCATGCTCGCTGACCCCTGGGCATGAGTTTTATTTTCAAAAAATGAAATTAGTTCCAGTTTTATTAACTTAAAATTCTGTCTGTATGATAACCAATTTATGTAAACAAGAAGAATATACATTTGCCTTTTTTTAAATGTTGCCTTACACACTTTTAAAATAAAAATTTTTGTACAATCGTACCCTGGCTGGTTAGGAGGCCCAAGGACATAAATGACTGTTCATGCCACTCAAAGGGTTAAGCCTCTGCCTCCTGCAGGAGATTGGAAACTACTAGAAAGCCCCATGTAGCACTTTATCGCCAGCACGTAGCCCAGGGCGGGGCACGGTTGTGATCAATGAATGTTTGTGTAGGGACCAATGCTTAGAAACCTCTCTGGCTGTCTTCTTCAGGAAAGGCCCAGGCAGGCTAATTATGTGAATGACTAATTGATGTAGTGTTTGATCAGCAACAGTGGTTTGCAGATATGTAGTGACCTGCCCAAGGCCACACAGATGGTATATGTTAGAACAAGGACTTCTGTGCTTGAAGGTTACCACATGCACCTGGTGGGCTAAGGGAACGAGCTATGTCGTTCTGGTGTGGGAGGGAGAGAGGAGAAAGGAGGCACCAAGACCCACCCCTTTCTTGATTTTGTTCTCTGTGGCTCCTGTTGGTGAACCCTCAGAGAGCAAGTTCACGTGCTCCTAAGAGCAATACTCGTCCCCACTCTGCCTCAGCCCGTGTTCCGATAAACTGCTCATGGCATCACTTGTTTACCTGCACAGAAACCCTTTTGGGTGGGAAGTCTTTGAAATTACATTTGACGGATGAAGAAACTGAGCTTAGGTTTCCTAACTTGCCATAATCACACTCTGAGCAGCAGGGCTGGAATCCAAGCTCAGGCTTTCCAATGCAAGTCACATCGGCGGCTTACCACGTCTTTCCCGGGAACTCCCTGGGCGAGGCATTGTGCTAACGCAGAGAGTCGGGGATCCCCGGGGGAGGGAATACGGGACTCCTACACACCGTGATCGGCCGTCGTGAACACTGGTGCGGTGCTTACTCTGCGTTGGGTGCTAATCTAGAGATGGTACTTGTATCAGATTTATTTAATTCTCGCAGTGATCCTTGTGATAGGTACTGGGATTACTATTCATTCTGCAGATTAGAAAACTGAGGTTAATAGCTGGCACAAGGGCACACGGTTTCTAAATGGCGGAGCCTGGATTTGAACACAGAGCCGCTACACCAAGTGGCTTTGCAGAGTGTAGCAAAGCCAAAGGTAGCATTTAGGATGGGCTTTGAAAGAGAGAAGACCAAGGGGAGAGGGGTGCCGCTGGGAGAAACACCCAGGGAGAGGGTATTCAGCAAACTGTTCCTGTGGGATCAGTTTATGTGGTGATCCTGACCCATGTCTGCTGTCACCTGTGGGAAAGGGCTTGGAACACCCAGAGAAACTAACTGAGCAGGAGAGATGAGCAATGCAGCCTCGCCTCTCAGGGAACCGAAAATTCCGAAAAGGAAGGTTCTGGGGGTTTGGGGAGGCACAGCCCCGGTTGAGGGGGTCCCCCCTGTTTTCTCACTCTTCTCTAAATTTACCCTGCCGATTTCTCCACCTGCCCCTCCAGCCCCTGTCTGTGTCTCAAGGTCCCTAACTGCCTTGACAGTTTTATGCCCTCCTGCCTTCCCCAATGCCGAGCACTGGTGGCACCATCACCTGCACCGTTCTTGAAGGGCCTGCTTAGCCTGGGTGCCGTCTGGTCTCTGGAGGCAAACCAACGTGCTATAGGCATTAAGATACTGACCCAGCTAGTTCAGGACTCTACCAGGACGGAAGGTTCAGGCAGGTAAAGCAGATCTCCCCAGGCCACACCGTATTCTTAGAGCACTGTTTTCCAGGTTCTGCTGAACTAAATCTGAGCCTTTAAAATGGGGATAGTGTGACCTTTCGGGGGCAGGATTTCCCTCCTTGCTCAATCAATCTAGATATTAGCCCTGCTCCCCACCTAGCCCACTTGTCTCTTCAGATACTATGTGTGTCTTCTTTCATGAAATGATAGGAAATTGGAGGTCAAAGGATCTTCCTTATACTATTTCATTAATAGTATAAGGGGCCTTGCCTGTAAAAAAAAAAAAAAAAAAAAAAAAAAAAAAAAAAGAGAGAGAGAGAGAAGAAAAAAACCTCAAAAGATGTTAGTTAACCAAACAGACCTCCAGAAGTTGTCCGGAGCCAAAGCCAGGTCCAGAACCCCTGGTACTTTAGCTGCCATGTCTAAATGGTGCCCTGTGGCCCCGAGGGGTTCGTTTTCTAGATAAACCGTTCCTGGAGACAGAGCTTGGTCCCAGGGAGCAAAGCGCTACTCGGCTGGTCTATATCGAGACCCAGTTTTCCCCACTCAGCTGGTTGGAAGATAGCTGAATAATCATGTAAGCGCTCATTGCGACAGGAGCCTCGGCCCCAGGTTGAGACAGGAGGCCTCTGATGGCCTGGGTATTAATGCGGCTAATGATGCGATTGCTTCACGGGGCGACGGGAGATAGGATCAGGCCGCCAGTCCCAGGGGACCCAGCCCTCGGTGCTGTCTGGGAAAACCGAGGTGCCCCAGCCAGTTCCTGAGGTGGCCGGTCCCTCACAGCGGCTCCCTGCCACAGTGTGCCTCCGCTGCTGACCTTGGCAGGGCTGCAGAGGGAGAGCTGGGCCCTCTGGGTAGGAAAACTCTAGGGCTCAGAGCAGAGGTGCTGACACGGCTTGATAGTCTTCCAAAAATTCGCCTCCCAGGTAAGGAGGGAAACGCCGCCCCCTGGAAGCAGAGAAACGAGAAGAAAACGGCCAAGGACATGTCCTTGCAGGGTATCTGATCCCAGAAAAGGGCAGGTCCGGTTTCACTGTCCTCTTGCCTTGACCTTATGCTGTCTCTGAAGGGGATAAAGGTTTAGGCTCTATTTTCTGTTTCCTCTGGCTAAAATTGGTCACACTTATCTTAGGTTGGAGTTTCTTTTTCTTTCTTTCTTTCTTTTTTTTTTTTTAAAGAAAAAGATAAAAACCAAAGATCGGTGTCATTCACAAAGCTATTGATTTCACTTTACAGTGACTTAGCAACTACAAAGTAGCAAAAACCAGGCGTCCATTTTCCTGTATCTCTGCCCTCATCGCAGGTGCTGGAAGCCCAGAGGGTCTGTCAGCCACAGACAGCAGATTGGAGATATGGGCAACCCCAGCCCAAGAGCAGGTCAGGGTGGATTAGTCAGTGAAGCAGAGATGAGCCAAGACTTTGGGAAGAGTCTTCAAGCACAGCTCTCAGAAAACCAACAGGCGTGCCTCCTACCTATTTTTAAACTTGTCTTCTGATTTTTGTGAACATCTATGACTTTGGGAAACTTACCGTGTTTATAAACGTTAAAAAAGCTTTCCACACATTCTGAGAACACACTGAATCTGGTCGGACTGTCACTTCTTTGGTGATGTTTTGGGGGAGGGGTGAGAGTGAGGGCAATTTGCAAACCAATGTGAACTTGGCTTTTCCTTTGTTGTTTTTCGGTAATAAAGATCTGATCCTTAATCAAGCTACGCTGGAAAACATTCTCCTTCCCTTGTAAATTCTTCCCTTTTCCTGCTGTTTGATGAGACAAAATGTGACACTGCACAATTCTGCAGTAAATGCCTAATCAATTTTGGTGCCTTTTCCTCCTCATTGTGACAACATATCCCTCTCCTCACCCCCGATTGATTATAAGATGCTCTATTGATTTACTAATAGCCTTTATTTATTTACTGGCAAGCTTGGAGTGTGTCACGGGGGCAAATTTGACCGCAAGGGGTGGCCTGATGTCCACAATATTAGAATTTGGAAACAAAACACAAATCTTAGAATTGAGAGGATTCAGTAGCTTGTTTGAATAGACTCAGGGTCCACACTAGTCCAAAAAGGAGGCCCAGGTCAAGGCGCCTGGCAGCATTTGACAATGCTGGTCACAGCTGTTGTTTGGAGATGGTTTGGTCTCTTGACTTAAAGAACCCACACCCCTTGCTCCCTCTCTCTCTCCTCGAAAAATTGTTTCCCCAGCTGTATGCAGATATTATTGACATCTAACATTGTGTAAGTTGAATATGTACAATGTGATGAGTTGATACATGTATGTATTGTGAAATGATTACCACAACAAGGTTAGTTAACATATCCTTCACCTCACATAATTACCTTTCTTTTTTTTAGTTAAGAACTTTTAGGATCTACTCTCTTAGAAACTTCCAAGTGTACAACACAAAACATTTTTTTATTGTTATTGTTGCAATATAATACAATATAGTCACCATGCTGTATCTTAGATCCCCAGAACTTGTAACTGGGAATTTATACCCTTGTCCAACATGTCTCATTTCCCCCATGCCCTTGACCTCTATCAACCACTATTTTCCTCTTTATGAGTTTGTATTTTTTAGATTCTACATATATGTGAGATCACATAATATTTATCTTCTCTGTCTGACTCATTTCACTTAGCATAATGCCGTCAAGCTTTATCTATGTTGTAATGGCAGGATAATTTTTTTAATGGCTGAATGTTATTCCACTATCTATCTCTATATCTATCTATCTATCTATCTATCTGTCATCATCTAGTCTTCTTCATCCCTTCATCTACAGATGGACACTTAGGTTATTTCTATGTCTTTTCTATTATAAATAATGCTGCAGTGAACATGGGGTGTTATCTTGAGATCTCCTCATGATAGTAATTTCATTTCCTTTGAAAATATACCCACAAGTGGAATTTCTGGATTATATGGTAGCTCTCCTTTTAATTTTTTGAGGCACCTCCATCCTGTTTTCCACAGCGGAAAACCAACTGGCATTCCCAGCAGCGATGTACCAGGGTTCCCTTCCTTCCACATCCTCATCAGCACGTGTTGTCGCTTGTCTTTTTGATGACGGCTGTTCTAACAGGCATGAGGTGGTATCTCCTTGTGGCTTTGATTTGCATTTTCCTGGTGATTCATGAGCACCTTTGCAGGTACCTGTTGGCTATCTGTGTGTCTTCTTTGGAAAGACATCTACTCGGGTTCTCTGGCCACTTCCTAATAGAATTATTTGTTTTATTTCTTCTTCGCTTGAACACTGTTGAGGCACTTCAAACAAAACATGTCCAAAACTAAACTTGGGATTTCCCTCCACCAGCTCCTTCTTTCCCAGTGTTCCCCATCAATGAATGGTATCCCCATTCACCAAGTTGCTCGAGCCCCAAACCTCAGAACCATCCAGAACTTATCTCTTCTCACATCCTACGAGAAGCCTTCGTTAGGCATCAATGAAAGGCTGGAATAATGTATCTTGAAGTGGTCCAAGGGCTCGGATAGACAAGGGGCCTGCGGCGGGGACGGGCTGATTTTGGCCCAGCTTGGGCCTCTTCTCTTCAGCCTGGGAGCTCACCACTGTCGGAAGGCAGTGGTTTCAGAGCTGGGTTGATTCCCTGTGGTTTGGTCTTCTATGGGATCACCCCGGTTCTCCCCCGCCCTATGTACGTCCCTAATAGGTACCTCTCAAGACTTTGGTGGAGGACTAAGCCTTTCTGTGCCTCAGATTCCTCAACTGCACTGTGAGGAAAATAAAACGCACCCTGTACACCTCACAGGTGTCTCGTGGACATAAAATGGGATGAGTGTGACCTCTTAGTGAGGTCAGAAGCTCATGTGACTATTTGTAAGGTATCACTGTTAATCCTATGAAGTAGAAAGGGGTGCCAGGATTATTTACTGTCTTACTGCAGGGGAAAATGATTCAGAGATGCTTAGTGACTTGCTTGGAGGTTGCACAGCGAGATATTTTGAAATACTCCTCTGAACTTTGACCTACAACCTCCCTCCTTCCCCCAATACATCGTGGACAATAAGACCGCTCTCCAGTCTCCTCTCCAGCGATCTCCTTTTCTCCGCTGAGCTCGGGACTGCTCGGAAGCTCTGGCAACATGGCTGATGCTCAGGTGGCCAGGTCTCCTCTGGGCCTTGCCTCCGATGGCCGGGGTCCCCCACCCCCACACCCTTAGGCTCTTTTTTGAAACACACGGAAAAGAGTCAGGAAAGCTGGTCCTCCTGGGCCACCAATATTGACGGGGTTAGGCTCAGTGATTGCAAAACGAAGATTGGGAAAGGGGACGTGGGGGGCAGGGTCTGGGCTCTCAGGGCTGTGGTTGGACCCCAGCAGACCCTGGGCCACAGCCACAGGCCGGGCCAGTCTCAGTGCCAGGTGATCCTCATGCCCGGTGGTACCAGGCTCGCAGCACCTAGCGTGATACCTGGTGTAGTGAGCACTCAGCCCGCGTGGCCTGTCACTGTCACTGAGAACTCTGTGGCTGGTGTTGCTGGTGCTGGCTCCATAGGAACATGACCCCATCCGCACCCCGTCTCCTCCCTCAGTGACTGGTCCTAGCTTCCACTCAGGGAGGTCGAATTGATCTCTGGACATCTCCAAAGGGGCAAGAGGGGCTCTTAGGCCCTAAAAGAGCTGCTGACCTCTTCTCTTTGGGGCAAGCATCCACGGGGCCATTTGGAGGTTCTGGACTTTCAGCTGAGGTCTCAGCAGATTCCAGAAACAGAGATGCTGAGACGGCTGATGGCGGACACGGACCAGTGGGGAGGACCCGCTGAGCAGCCGCGAGGTCAGGGAGCTCATACCAGTCGCCGGACTTTGCACCTCACTTTTCCTGCAGCAGTGGCCCCAGTTCCTGCTGACTTTCTCTGCGGGACCCTGGACAGAATCAAATAAAATGAGAGGCAGGAGCTGACAGTTTAACCTCAAGCTCTGCCATTTATTAACTTTCCGGCTCTGAGCAAGTCCCTCACGGCCTCTCCGAGCCTCAGTGTTCCTTTCTGAGCAGTGGGAGGTTACCGGACCAGCTGGGGTTGGTGTGGGCGGTGTGCCGACTCCGATCAGAGCAGCGCCCCCGGAAGGAAGAGGCGAGACGGGCTAGGTCCTGACGGGGACGTCCACGTGGACTTACCGGTGTCGCAATGACACCAGAAAGCGGCTAGTCTTCACACTGTCTCCACGCAGGTTTCAGAGTCAGCGGTGTGTGAGGTCTTGTCTTGCACTGTGCTCACAACCTTCCCAGGAAACACTGACCGGTGCCAGGAGACCAGGCGGACATGGCACGCTAAACCAGGGTACCCGGAGATGGATTCTGGAGCCAAGTCCTGGGTTCAAGTCCGGGCTCTGCCTCTTCCCAGCTGTGTGCCTTTGAGCCAGTCAGTTAACCTCTCTGTACCTTATTTTCTGATCTCTAAAAGGAATAACAGTGGAGCCCTGCTCGTACACCTGTGGTGGGAATTGAGAGGAGTTCATGTTTCAGAGAGCTCAGAGCAGTGCTATTCAGTGCCTGTGAGCAAAATAATTCACCAGCCATCCCAGGCCCTTCCCGAAGACCCAACTCCCTGTGTTTTTGGCCACTGTCAAGAGGTGTGGGCAGGACTTTAACCCCCCCCCCATCCTCAAATGATTGGGTGGGAAGGGAAGATGGTAGACCCAGCCCACCTGCTTGGGCTTCACCTAAATATTCACAGATATTTGGGGAATATCTGCCTTTTGACAAAGGTAACCCGAAACCAGAACTGGTCAAACTGGGGCACCTGCCTGACCCTCTGTCTCCCCACCTTACCTCCGATTGTAAGAGAGGACGCCCATCTCTGCAAGCAGGGGTAACTTCCACAAAGCAGGAGGTCCTGGCCCAGGCCCCAGGGTCTGGCCTGAGGGGAGCTGAGCAATGGACTCAAAGGCTACAGAGCTGGTTTTGGGTCCTGATCTAGCTTTGCTCCTAAGGCAAGGTCCCGAAAGTGGTCTGAACTTGTCTGCCTTTTGGTAGAATGGGGATTGTCATGACTACACTGTAGCACATTCTGAAAAGTGGGTAAGGAATTATCATTGAGTAGAGCTTCCAGGGTATCTGGGAGCGGTCCGTCAGATTCTGCACAGCCTGCCTGCAGGGGTTGGCCAGACCTTTGGCATGTGATGTCAAGGCCTAGAAGAACCTCCCATGCTGGTGGAACTTGGCAGGCAGACGGCTGGTCTAAGGCATCTGGGGGTGCAGCCATCTCCCTAATCTGTAGTCGGGAGATCTGAGTTCTTGTCTGGTTTCTGCCACTGTGTGGCTTTAGGCAGGTCACTCTCCTGTATGTCCTGTGAAGTGAGAGAATGGTTTCAGGAAGCAACACAGTGTGGCAAGGTACAGGCCGACTGGGTGACATGTGAAATTCTTTTGCAAACAGCACTGGTAACAGCACTGGCCAAGGGGCTGCCGTCCTGCCTCTGTAGCAAGTGTGCTGTGTGACCTTGGGCAAGTCACTTCACCTCTCTGGGCTTTGTTTTATTTATCTTTAAACTGAGTGTCTAGGGCTGGATCAGTAGTTCCCAAGAATCAACTTGGGGGGAATGGATATAAGAGACATAGATGCCCCACCCTGTCCCAGACCAGCTCAATCAGAATCCCTGGGTGGAGGGGGACATCAGGGTCATTTCCAAGCTGCCCAGTTGCTGTCCGTGTGTAACTGCGGACGGGAACATCTGTCTAGCTGCTTCAAAGGCCCCTTTGGTCTGAGCTTGTTTGAGTCTTAAGAAGTTTGTGAGATGCGGTGGTCACAGGTGTCGCCATCACTGTGGCCACATTCTCTTCGCCAGAATGGGGACTCCCTGCCCAGCTGCAGAACCGATGTTCTCAACTCTGTGCGGTACAATTGCCTTGGGGAGCTTTAAACGGTCCTCGGTGGCCGGGCCTCCCTCCCAGAGCCAGCGGTTATGAATGAGATCCGGGGAGGACTCAGGTGCAGCCGGTGAACCAGGGAAAGCAGACACCCTTTCCCTCACTGACCAGACGCCCGGTGCCAAGCACCAGCCTCCTGGCCCCGGGTGGCGTGCTCGGGGAGGCAGGCGGTCTACAGGTCGAGGGCATATGAACTCTGGAGCCTGGTGGCCTGGGTTTCAGTTCCAGCTCTGCCTCCTTATGGCTGTGTGACTGTGACAGTGACATCGTGATACTGTGATTTATAGGATACTTGGTCTTCATCCCCAGTTCCTGCCTCACTGCTCCTTAAACCCTTGAAATGTCCTAAGCAGAAAGTGATAAAGATGTCTTTTGTTATGTTAATAAAGGTGACTCTTGGGTTCCCCCCAAAGGTAGGGGCTGGTGGCCCAAGAATCAACCACATGATTAATGATTTGAAACTTTCACTGCCCTCCCCCCTCCCCACTCCCCACCCCAATCCCCAGGGTTAGAGGGACTGGAGGTTGAGTTTAGTTGCTAATGGCCAATGACTTAGTTGATCAGGACTGTGGAATGAAGCCTCCATAAGCACACAGGAGGACACTTCTTGACCTGTTTTTGGAGAGCTTCCAGGTGGCTGGGCCAGATGCTTCCATTCGCCACCAGGCTGGTCCCCAAACTCCACGAGGACACAAGCTGCTTCGTTTGGGACTGTGTCCTGTGCAGCTCTGTATCTGGCTCTTGACTCATAACCTCAGTATTTTTTGTAATAAGTGGTAATCTAGTGAGTAAATGGGTTTCCTGAGTTCTGTGAGCCATTCAAGCAAAAAAAAAAAAAAAAAAAAAAAAAAAAAAAAAAAAAGAAAGAATAAAAGGAACTCAAGGAGTGGGTCACGGGAACCTCTGATATATGGTCAGTCGGTCAGAAGTGCAGGTAATAACCTGAACTTGTGATTGACATTCTGAATTGGAGGGGGTTACTGGAACCTCCAGTCGATAGCCCATTGGTATAGGGAAAAGCCTGGGTTCACGGCTGACATCTGAAGTGTGTGTGTGTGTGTGTGTGTGTGTGTGTGTTTTGAGAGGGAGTGTGTAGTTTTGTAGGGCCGAACTTCTAAGCTGTGAGATCTGATGCTCCCTCCCGGTGGATAGTGTTAGAACTGAGCTGATCTCTTGGACCCCTGCTGATGTCCAAGAATTGAGTTTGTTGTTTGGGGGGGGGGTGTCAAGGTAAGCGGCTATTCATAAAATGGGGTTCACGATGGCAACTGTCTCACGGAGCTGTGGAGACTGAGTTACACGGAAAGCCTCCAGAGCAGGGCGTGGCCCACAATGAATGTCGGCAGTAATTTGAGCGCAGGGACCGCATCTCGTATCCTGTTCCAGACCCCAGTGTTACACTGTATCTCCAACAGCAGCCTATCCATAAAGACAGGCACACGCCCCTATTTCTAGGTATCCCATAAAGCTTATTTCCCATAAAGCTTGTTTACTAATCCAATAGTTTCAAACCCCGGTTGTGAATCAGAATTGGGAGAATTTTTTAAAACACAGATCACTAGGCCTACCCCCCACCCCAACACACAAATCCACCCCTACCTCAGGTCTTACTCAGCAGGGCTTGGGCGGGACCCAGGAACCTGAGGTTTGGAAATGCCTCTCAGGTGACATTACTGGTCAGCTGGGGTCAAGAATCACTGCACTCAAAGCACAGTTTGGTGTGATCCCACCGGCTCACCTTCTTACATCCGCTCATGAGACACAGGAAGGTTCTTTGTCAGTCTGGGGTGGGAGGGAGTCTGAATTTTCATTCAGAAAATATAACTTTGCCAAATCATTTTCTATTTGTGGTAGATGCTCTCTCCCACTCGCCTGGTGGTAGATGGAAAACGTTACTTTGCAGCAGGTCCTATCAGGTCTGAGTCTACTCTGCTCCCCCTTGGACCTGAGCTGATCGTGGGTCCAGCAGAATGAGGTGGAAGGGAGGCCGTGTGAGGTCTGCGGTCTGGGCCTCCAGGTCCTCTGTGGCTTTCATTCACCTCGTGGAAACCTCTCCTGAGACCAGCAGCCCCAACTCCTCCCAGACTCAGGGGGGAGGCCCTCTGGGCCTTCTGGCCCAGCTGACCCGGTCCGGTCCGGTCCGGTCCAGTGCACGCGGCCATGTGAGTTAGCCGGGACACACCGGCAGAGAGTTTGTGTAACCAGCCAGTAGAACTGTGACAAATCATCAGTCATTATTGTTTCAAGCCACTTATGATTTGGGCTGGTTTGTTATGGAGCAATAGATGCCTGAAATATATCTTATTTACTTCTTTCCACTCATGGTGTTTATCAGTAGGAAAGGTTACCAGGATAAGGGAGAGAAAAAAAAGAATCAGTGGAATGGGACACTATCTATTTTCCCAGCACCCTGGCAGTTGAACCTGAGCCCCAGGTTTGGCTCAATAAGCTAAACAGCCCCTGAGGCCCATGTGGGATCAAGTACCACTGAGACCAAGGCAGACCCCAGCTGGCCTGTTTACCTTTGGAAGCCTCATCTATAGGAAGCCTGAGGCTCCAACTGTCCCTGAAATCCTCTGTCAGGACTGTGGCAATATCGGCCGTGTGGCCCTGGGGCCTTGGAAAACCTGGTGCAATCATGAATGAGTTAAATGCTATCTGATCATACGCCAGAGGGCCTGTTTTCATTTTCAAAACTCCGTGTGTCAGTGACTCTAATGCAATGTCCAGCAATGTCTTGAGCAAGTGGCCGGCAGGGGACATAGGATGCTGTTTACTCAAGATAGCCCCATCACGCAAAAGCAGCTTGCTTAACTGGGTTTGTAAGCGATTGTTACGAGACCACCATTGCAACAGGGATTGCCCTGGGTGATGGTCCCAGGAAGGGGCTGTTGCCCCCAGGCTGAATTTGGGGCTCTCTCCCTGTTTTGAACCCTTGGGACTCTGAATCTCTTACAAAAAGCAGAGAAAAAGCCTTGCTGTGAACCAAGTGGTTTTAAAGGATGGGTGTCCAGGGGAAGAAAGCCGTCTGCTGTCCCGGGAGGACCCAGCCCCCTGTCAGAAGAGGCTAGCGGGGTTGCTGGGACTCATGGACGGTGAGGATGACGTGGTTTGATTCAAAGGCTGGCTGCCGAGCGAGAATGCTGTGACTTGGGCTTTTGAAAGAACTGATCTGAGTGATGAGTCTAGGGGGTTGGGGGTGACACTCTTTCTTTAGCACCAAAACCCTGGTGATGCCCTTAGGTGTGTCTGCCTTCAGGCCGGACTTAAATCCTTCCTTCTCTCTAGCCCTTTCCTCTTAGCTGAATCGGAGCTCCAACCACCACCACCACCACGGCCACCCTCATCTGAACAGCTCTCCCAAATTTAAAGGCACTTTCACATGCTCCCAATTAATCCTCACAATAACCCCGAGATATAGGTATCATCACACCCATTTTACAGCTGGGGAAACTGAGGCTTAGGGAAGTTAAACGTCTGGTGCAATGTTCTAAGTCAGTGTGCCCCACAGAGATATAAAGTGGGTCAGAGATGGGAGCTGCACCGTAATCTGATCCTGGTAATCTCACTAAAGAAAAGTAAGACATAAACAGGTCCCATTAACTTTAACATGTTTAATTCACTGTATCCAAAGCATAATCATTTCAACAAGCAATCTATATAAAGATGACTGTGCCATTTTATATTCTTTTCTTTTTCTATGGAGTCTTTGAAACCTGGGTGTATTTTATACTTGCAGCACCTCTCAACTTGGACTCGTTACATGTCTTGTGCTTACTAGGCCGCACGACCAGCGGCTGTTGTACAAATGGCACGATTCTGGACCTTCCAACCCTGTGCTGTTTCTCCCCCCCCACCCCCCACCCCCGCTTCTCCGCCCCGCCCTCACGATAGGCACCTGTTCCCCCCTTTCTAACAGGAGGTGCTCACACCAAGGCCTTTTCCAGCTCTGAGGCTTTTTGATTCTAGAATGAAGCTAGACGCCCGCCCGGCTTCTCTTAGACCCACGACGACCCAGCGGGTCTCTGGGGGAAGTCCTCTGAAACCACACGGCAGCTGGGTGTCTCCTGCCGTGGCCTGCCGGGGTACGCAGTGACACACCCGCCGACAGAGGGACAAGCAGACACACAGACACGAGCACCGCAGCCTCCCAGACACAGAGACATGACACGCAGGGACAAAGACAAACACGGGGACACCGAGGGCAGTGGAAGGAGACGGGGGGGATGGGCTCTGCTGAGTGTGTCCTTGCACCAGATGTCACTGGGCCGTCCTGCCCCTTGAGAGCTGGATGAAACTGCCGTGGACACTCCCAAAGCCATCTCCATTTCCCCCTGTGTGCGTGTGCGTGTGTACACAGATCAATTTCTACCTGTGGATGCTGGATCACCATGTGAGAAGTACTTTAGACCACAGGCTGTGTTAAGCAAAGTTTGACAGCTGCCGACAAGAGGTCCTTATGGCCCCGACCCAACCCCATCATCTCCCCATTCATTTTGGATTCTGCCTCCATGTCTCCAACTTCCAAATGCTGTTTCCTTTCCTCAGGGCCAACCAGCGTTCCCCACTTTGTTGGTCTTTCGGTTCACAAATGGCCATTTCCTTTGCCGGTGGGGGTACCAAGCTCCCCCAGGACTTCGATTACTTCCAGGCAGAGCCTTGGCCCTGCATCCCATCACTCTCAGAGTGAGTGCTAGCCTTTCCTTTGTTCTGTCCACCCCAAATCCCCAAACTCCTGAGGTCTTCTGGGCTCATGGTGGGGGCTCATCTTATCCTACATTGCTGCTGCTCCCCCCACCGCTGCTGCTCCCCCACCGCTGCTCCTCCTCCCACCCCTGCTCCTCCCCTACCGCTGCTGCTCCCCCCACCGCTGCTCCTCCTCCCACCCCTGCTCCTCCCCTACCGCTGCTGCTCCCCTCACCGCTGCTCCTCCTCCCACCCCTGCTCCTCCCCTACCGCTGCTGCTCCTCCCACCGCTGCTCCTCCTCCCACCCCTGCTCCTCCCCTACCGCTGCTGCTCCCCCCACCATTGCTCCTCCCCCCACCTCTGCTGCTCCCCCCACCGCTGCTGCTCCCCCCACCATTGCTCCTCCTCCCACCATTGCTCCTCCCCCTACCGCTGCTGCTCCCCCCACCGCTGCTGCTCCCCCCACCATTGCTCCTCCTCCCACCATTGCTCCTCCCCCTACCGCTGCTGCTCCCCCCACCGCTGCTCCTCCTCCCACCATTGCTCCTCCCCCTACCGCTGCTGCTCCCCCCACCGCTGCTGCTCCCCCCACCGCTCCTCCTCTTTCCAACCCTGCTGCTCCCCCCACCGCTCCTCCTCCCCCCACTGCTGCTGCTCCCCCACCATTGCTGCTCCCCCCACTGCTGCTGCTCCCCCCACCGCTGCTCCTCCTCCCACCCCTGCTCCTCCCCCTACCGCTGCTGCTCCCCCACCTCTGCGCTTTCCAAGTCTCTTCCTTTCTTGAGACAGAGACTCCCACCCACGCCCCCTCTCTGTCTCACCCTGCCTCCCAGGTACCCACTGAGGTATTATGATTCCCCTTCTGCCCTTACGCTAAACAAAAGCAGTCTCTTCTTCGGTGAAATCCTGGTGGCAACCCTTTCTTATTTTTTTCTTGTGGTAACTCTTTTTTTTTAATTTATTTTTTTATTGATTTTAATTTATTATGTTTACATAGATTCTAGTGTTGTCCGAATGCATCCCCCCTCCCCCATATTCCCTTCAACATCTCCCTTGCCCCCCTTCCTACAGCGCCCTCCCCCCTTCCCTTCAGGTTTATCCCATCCTATCATCCCCTTTCCCTCTGTCCTCTTTTCCTCTGGTCCCTTTGTTCCCTCCTCTGTCTCTATTCTGTTCCTCAGTTCACATTGTTCATTGGATTCCTTAAACGAGTGAGGTCATATGATATTTTTCTTTCTCTGCCTGGCTTATTTCACTCAACATAATAGTTTCCAGGTCCATCCATGTTGTCGCAAAAGGGAAGATTTCCTTCTTTTTCATGGCCCCATAGTATTCCATTGTATATATGTACCATTGCTTTTTAATCCACTCGTCCACTGATGGACACTTGGGCTGTTTCCAGATCTTGTGGTAACTCTTTTTTTTTTTTTTCCCCATTTTTCTGAAGCTGGAAACAGGGAGAGACAGTCAGACAGACTCCCGCATGCGCCCGACCGGGATCCACCCGGCACGCCCACCAGGGTCGACGCTCTGCCCACCAAGGGGCGATGCTCTGCCCATCCTGGGCGTCGCCATGTTGCGACCAGAGCCACTCTAGCGCCTGAGGCAGAGGCCACAGAGCCATCCCCAGCGCCCGGGCCATCTTTGCTCCAATGGAGCCTTGGCTGCGGGAGGGGAAGGGAGAGACAGAGAGGAAAGTGCAGCGGAGGGGTGGAGAAGCAAATGGGCGCTTCTCCTGTGTGCCCTGGCCGGGAATCGAACCCGGGTCCTCCGCACGCTAGGCCGACGCTCTACCGCTGAGCCAACCGGCCAGGGCTGTGGTAACTCTTAATATACCTTGTCTGTATTTAATCCCTGGATTCAGGTGATAAAAGGCAAGAGCTTTTGACTTGGAACCACCAAGCCCAAAGCAAATTGCTTATCTCAGCTTTTAAGAGGGTGAAGGCAGATGTCTCCTGGGGAGGTGACACCTTTCTGGGAGGAATGCCTGTCCCCTGTCACTGCCTATATGCCCATATGTACCAGGTGACTTGTCAGTGTTTTATATGATCTCACTGAATTTTCAGAATAGCTTTATGAGGTAGATACTATCATTATCTGGGTTTTGTAAAAGACACCACAGAGAAAAGAAAAGTTAGTTAAGTTGCTCAAGATCACACATCTCGGAGGAGACAGCCCTGGGATGGTGGCCCGGTTCTGTCTGGTCTCCGTCCCCCTCTTCAGGGCTTCCTGGCTTGAGTCTGGGTCCAAGGGCCAGTTTTCCATCAGCAGGCAACGCTGCAGGTGGGGTAACAAAATTGCTCAGTAGTTGGGTAGAGGTTCGGGATCTGGGTCCGAAAAGACGGGGTATGTGATGGTGAGACCCCGTGGTCAGGCGGGGCTGGCACCACGCCTTTTGCCCCAATGGTGGCAGCAGCTTCTGCTCCCTGCAGGGTGTGGTGGCCTCAGAGAGCAGGCTGCTGCGTCCGCGTGTCTGGACCCTTCCTCCTCTTTGTGGTGTTCCTCTGCGCCCCATCAAAGCGCGCGAGCCAGGCTCCACTCCTCCCGAGCCCTGCGTATGTGGGTTATTGCTCACCCCTGCTTTGAGGGATGTTCCCTGGGTGTCTCTGTTGGCCCCTGGAGGCATTGCCCAACACCATGTTTGTCAAAAGATCAACATGGTCCAGTGTTTTGAAATAAAGTTCTTAAAGAGAAGGCAAAAGGTTTTGTTTTGCTTTGTTTTGTTTTTCACAGAGCAGAATTCTGCTCCACGGGAGGGGTGCGTGATCCCAGGTAGATAGAGAAAGCTGTCCTCACTCTGACTGAACTCTCATTGGCCTTGGAGAAAAGTCAGTTCTCTCGCCAAAATAACTGCACGGTGGTGGTGGAGGCAGTTTCCAGAACTTGGGGCGTGGGGAGGGTGAGTGAAAAGGTAGTTGCCACTGCCAGGGGCCCAGCTGAGCGTGGGGGAGCCGGCTGGAGGGGGCTGAGGCGTGGGGGTGGGGGGCTGTATGCACCCTTCCTCAAGGAGCGGGTGTCCTGCACTTTTCTCAGGGTTCCTCCCAACAACCCTAGAAGGTGAATGTCGTCAACCCCGTCGTAAGCACCAGAGAGCAGGATCTGAGGGAGGGGTAGTTAGCTGCCCAGGATGCCCCAGCTTGGGGCAAAGAGGTGGGGTGCTGGAGGGAAGAGGAGAACCCCGGGCATGCTGGGCTTAGGGACGGAGACTCCGCCAGGGCCGGGGCCTCCTGGTGTGGGTGGGCGTGGGTGATGTGAGTGTGAGTGTGAGTGTGAGTGTGAGGAGGGCTCCCAGCTTCTCAGTAATGGGGCCCGGTGGAGCCTGAAGGGCACTGGGGTGATGAAATCTCTGTGACTCATTTCTACCTGGCCCACTGGCTTTTCCACCCGAAGCTCCAGCCCTGGGGGGTGGGGGCTTACTCAGAGTGTCTTTCCACGGCCTCCCCGGGGCTGGCTCTTTGGGGATGTTGTCCCTGAGCTTTCGCACGTATTATTCCACCCCTCAGCTGGCCTTCCCTTCTCCCCACTGAGACCTGCTTTCACAAATGTGGCACAGGCCTTCCCCCTTCAGGAAGCCTTCCCTGATTGACTCCACTCACCACACCCAGCCGCTGCCCAACCTTAGAGGGCTTATGCAGGTGGGTCCATTGCTACCCAAAATGAAAGTGCAGATGATAGGGGCAGGTGCAGGAAAGGGACAGAGTCTCACTCTACGAAAGGTCCAGCACCTGCCTCTGTACAATGACAACCACACACTAGAAAATGTTCCGATGGCTGGAAATTAGATTTATGCCCAGACCCTCATTAAGGCCTGAGACGAAGGGCCCTTGTGTTTGTATTCAATCATTTCTATGTTTTTTGTTTTTTTAAAACAAATTGAATTCACTCTCCTCCTCCCCTTTCTCCTTTTGACGGGAAAAACAACATAAAAATAACATTAAAGGTTTCTTTTTTTGGAAAAAAGAGGAAAAAAAAATTCTTCCTACCCATAAACCCTCTTATTTTTGAACATTCCAGTCTCTGTTCACATGCGTGGCGACTTAAATAGCTGCAGTCAGGGAACTTGGAGTTGGCCACTGAGCTCTGAGCTTCCCGGACGGAAGCAGAGATGCCATTCCCTAGGCGGCCCGGCCCACAGACTGCCAGCCAGCGGCAGGAATGGCTGCGAGGGTCACTGTTGCGATCACTACACCTGCTCGCTCGGCTGTGCCGTGGGACCACTGCCTTCATCTGGCAAGTGCAGGGGCTCCCCCACCCCCGCTTTGGTCCCCTCAACAATCTTGCAGGGTAGGTACTGTTCCCTAGGAAGCTGGTCAAGCGATCTGCCATCGGTACAGAATTAGACAGTGGCAGGGCTGGGATCCGAACCTGGTTCCTTTGAGCTGGAAGACTGTATCCTCTTTATTGCAACAGGGCTCCCTGTCTCAGTACTTACTGTTCATGGTTTGGGCTGAATACCCTTTGCTGGGCGGAGGGCTGTCCTGTGCCTTGTAGGGTGTCCAGCAGCATCCCTCCCTGTGTTGTGACAACAAAAGTCTCGGCAAATAAACACCCAGCGCTGAGAAGCACTGCCCGGTCTTGGGTGTCCTTTTCCAGTGTCAGGGCTGCAGACACCATAGGCGCCAGGCCGAGCGGTTGCCCGCAGGGCCCCTGGCTGTGTGGGCTTGTGCTGGGCCAGGTGTAGCCCAGGGTGTGTAAGAAGCGCTGAAATGAGGATTCTTGTCCAGTCTTTGCAGTCCTACCTGCCTGGCTTAGCCCAGGGGTGGTTACAGCGTCTCCTGCACCCTCTCCCTGAATTTCAGGCTTACCTGTTCCTTGCTACACCCAGGTGGGTTTGGGGGACTCACACCTATAGAGTGTGGCCTTGGCCGCTGTTGGTACACTTGGTGGTGTTGCACCAACTTGAAAAATGCACCCCTTTTTCTCAGCCATGTTCCAGGGCTCCAAGCTTGATGAGCAGAACAAGACCCGGATTTCTGCCTCCATGGACCGTCTCAGATGACCTCGTAGGGTCCACAGCCTGCACAGCCATTCACGGTAGCCCCAACTTCGAAAACATAGCTCACCCTCTTTTTCCTCCTCCACTCCATGGGAAGGCAGGGCCTGGTGGTGGGAGCCCACGGAGTCAACTTTTCCCCCAAGAGTCAGCTTTTGTTTTCGCCTAGCTTTGCCCTGGGCTTGCTTATTGACTCACTCAACAAACCTATTAAGTATTAATGTTGTGCAAGCTACACTTTGAGAACTTGAGTTGGGAGCATCAGAAATGAGGCAGTACGATATAATGCAGTGATTCTCAAGGTTTGGCTCAGGAGCCTGTGCTGAGGCTCTGTGAGATTCTAGAATTTTCTTCATGTACTCTAACCCAAACAGCACATTGCACCATATTGAATGCAGCAGCAAGTACAGATATAGAGCTTTCTTCTCTCTCTCTCTTTTACTCACTGGTTTTTAGAGAGACAGAGAGAGGAAGGGAGAGAGAGAGGGAATCATTCATTTGTTGTTTCACTTAGTTGTGCGTTCATTGGTCACTTTCCATATGTGCCCTGACCAGGGATCGAACCTGCAACCTCGGAGTTGGGATGATGCTCTAACCTACTGAGCTACCAGACCAGAGCCCCAGCTCTCTTCTTGTAAACTCAAGATTAACAAGGTTTGCAAAATGTAAAACAGTGTCTCCCTTCTCACGAACTTTGTTTTATTTTGGAAAATAAGGTTATTTTTCACGAAAACATATTATCTTAATACATATGTAATGGGTTTGTATTTTTTAAGTGAATTCATGAAGATAAAAATTTTCTGATTTTTTTTTTCTAATACCGCAAATATCAATAGATATAACACACAAGAATAAAAGCTCACTGGGGCCCTCAATACTTTTTTAAGAGCTTAAAGAGCACCTGAGACCAAAATTTGAGAACTGCGGATGTGGTGGGCAGAGCGCAGGGTTTGGGTTGGGGGCCAGCGAGCCTTGATTAGCTGGTTGTGAACCTGAGGTAAAACTGTAACTTTTCTGAACCTCAGTTTTCACATCTGTAAAATGGGATTTTAATGACCCCTTCGTAGGGGGACTGTGAGAATCTCAGCTTACTTGCTGGAACCCAGGTTCTGTTGGGGGTGTTGCTGGTTCTGGAGAGCAGCTGGGGTGGCTTCAAGGGGGAGGTGTTGAGTGGAACATTGCCAAGAGGAAGCAGGGAGGGGGTTACCAGCCTCCTCCGCAAGGTAAATATGTGAGGATTGGGAAAGTTGGTCAAAGGAAAGGAATTCAGTTTGTGAAATCGCTTCAAAGGGGAATTGGAGGCAACCTGTTTTGCCTTTGATTATTTTGATTGTAACCTTTTAAGTTTTGTAAAATCTGCTTACAGTTCTTCTCCCCTTCTTTTTTTTAATGGACAAAGAGGCCTTCTCAGAGTGCAGCTGAGCTGGGCCTGGCTGGGGTCCCTCGGGGAGGTGGCAGCCCTGTCTGCTGGGCACAGAGGCCTGGGACTGGCTTGGAGAGGTCCAGAGCCCCGCCGAGGCTCCAGCTGCCAAGGGGGAACCAGGCATTAGTCTTGACCAGGGCAGCGGAGGTGGGGCTTCACCCTCACATATGCCCTCCTGGGCAGCTGGAGGCCTATTCGTCGGCCTGTCCTGGTACCAAATTTCTACCATATGAGATTTCTTCTTTGGGATAGGGTTCTTGTTTACCAGAAAACTCTCCCAAAGTCTAAGCACCAGAACCACTTCTCACTGGCCACCGATGCCTCACGGTGGCCTCATTTATTTGATAGCAGAAAGCAAGGCTCTGGGGCCACAGGACTGAGGACAGAGAAGTTTTGAATGTCACGGACCCTAGTGAGTTTCCAACCTCTATGGCCCCTTGGGGACCCTCCCCCCCCCGGGTACCAGGACCTCTCCTGGCCCAGGATGATGGAGCTCAGATCTTT